>NW_025335856.1:6115943-6441989 GCF_004798865.1 Varanus komodoensis
TCTCTCTCTCACACACACACACACACACACACACACACACACATCCCAAAACTATCACTGGTGCCATCACAATGCCATTTGAGGAACCCAGAAAATTGCTTCTATCAGGCTCTCCACAGGAGGAGAAAGAGCAGCTGAATCCGCATGTGTAATGGAATGAGGTGCTGGATCACATTATGGCATTTCAGACTGCATGTGGCTGATGCCATTTTGGAATTTGGAATGCTCCTCTATGCTAATTCAAATAAAAACTCCCTGTAAGACAAAGCTAGTATACCTGGAAGCATGGAGCTAGTTTTCGACTTGTAGTCCCTTTTTCACAGAAGGGGGCATTCAAAAGTATGCTTCCTTGCCTGATATCAGAAAGGGTGCAGTCCATTCCCCTGCCTCAGAAGTCCACCAGCAATTCCAAACCTCATTCTGCCTCGTGTTGTGGACTAAGTCATAACCATGCAAGATGCACAAGTTTGATACAGGTTATTCACTGTTGTCTGATTATGTCTTGTTATCTGATCCTGAAAGCCCATTGACCAAGAACATAAGGTCATCCTTGCTGTACCAGATCAATGGCCCAGTGGCTGCAAGGTTCTGCTTCCAGCAGGGACTAGACAGATGCTTCTAGGAACTCACAAGCTTCTAGATGTTTGGTGACAGACCAATATCTTGTATGCTGATCTGTACATGTGGTGTCCATTCAGCTACCCTGATTAAGCACTGTTAATGGCATTATCCTCTTCTAAATTAAAAGCCTTCTAAGCCAGTGATTCTCACCATATTTTGGGAAAGTAAATCTCATAGCCTCTCTTTTGTATCCCCCCAGATGTGTTGGACTGCAATGCCCATAATTCCAAGCCATTGGTAACTGGGAATTATGGGAATTGCCATCCAACATGGCTGGAGCTGGCCTGCTTGGGGAAGATTACCATACCTATTGTAGTTCAGGTTTAGCCACAACACGTAAATCTAAAGAAAGAGGGCTGTTTTAGAAGGATTCCAGTCATCAGAAGCAGTTCTTTTGATTTTGAAAATGTTCGCGGCTTTAATTCCTGACCTTTGCCTCCTGAAATGAAAGGGAAGAATAGTCAAGTTTGGGGAGCAAAATTCTTCCAGACAACAAAGACTCTGGCTCAACAGCCCTCCCTTTTCCCTTCCTGTCCTTCGTGATTTGTTGCTGTTCCACACAGAGGATTGGAACTGCTTCGTCTCTGTCTGGAACAGAGTTTCAGGGAAACGAACCGTAACCTGGCACAAAACAGGGAATGTTTCTTAGCCAAACAAGAGCAATGCATTCCAAATGAGTGAGAGTCAAATCCATCCTCGTTAGCCAAAATGAATTGTGTGGATACCCAGAGAATCCATTTTAAAATCACCCATTACCCTTGACCGCACCCAAACCCTCAGCGCTGTACAAGACCATTTCCCCCAAATGTATGCCAGGAAATGCGTACAGCAGAAGCATCTCAACAGCTCTTGGGCTGTGCTACCTCAGACTGCAGTTGAGTATTGCATGTCTGAATGCTCTCCCCTCCCCAATTATTCAAATAAAGCACTCACCTTCTTCTCAGATTGCTGACTGGCCAGATTGGGCTGGCGGTTCCCAAGACTTTCGGTTAATTTCTACAGAGTAGCTTTGTTCCTAACATCTTGTATTAATCCTAGCATCGTATCCAATAACAGCTTCTCTTTTCCCCATCCTCGGCTCCTGTATCAGGTCCAGCTCAGTAGCCATTGTGCCAAGCAATGCATTTAAGGCCCACTCCCACCCCCTGGCACCATTTGCACTAGAAAGAAACCCACGAGCTCACAAGTTTTGCTGGCAACCAAACCTCCACCTTTAATCATCCGCAGCATACTGTTTCCAGCTTTACTCTAAAACGGGGGGATTTAAGCAAAAACAGTAGTAAACTGACCGTGAGCTATGCATTAAAATAGCATGTCAAATTTGTGGGTTCAAATACAGGTAATTAGGATTTGGAAATGGCCAGACCTCTCCCTCTCTCTCTCTCTCTCTCTATCTGTGCGCGCACCCTGGAAAAAAGTTGATTCTAAATGAGAGTTGTAGCAGATGTTTGTCATAAAACTGGCGACTATCCCAAATCTTCCTGAGCAATGGATTCCAACAATGCAATTTGCATGCACTGCTGAAATCTGATGATTGGGCTTCTGGAAAAAAATGGCATGGGGTCTGGCAGATGCTTGGAAAAAGAAGAAGGCACTGCAAGATTTAAGGTCACAGAAGAGAAGGGACCTGAGAGAGGCCAAAGTCAGCACGGACAGGAAGTAGGAGACCACAAGTTTGTCCTTCACTGCGTCAGAAACCCATATGAAGAAGCGTGTAGAAGTGAGCCATTTAAAATAGGTTATGTTTCAATTCTAAACCCATTTGCCTGCATGCAGGAGCTGAGACCCTGAGGACACACACACAAGCATAAATCTGCAAATGCTAACTTACAAATGATCCAAGGTCTGTCCGTCTGTCTGTCTTTAAAGGGCCCTGTCATCCAAGGGCACCTTTTCGCCCTCAGGCAGAAAAAGCAGGGGGGGGGGCAAGAGGAGGGAAAGAACATGCAGGAAAAAGGCCAGCTAACAAAGATCATCAAGGCCGTGCCTTGATTTCAACAAGTGCCTCCGGAAAGCAGAGTAGTGGAGCAGATTTGGAGCCTCCAAGAGAACTGGGACCCTGGTGAAAGATTCAGGGCTACAACCCCAGCGAGCTGCTGCACACCTGTCCTTCTGCTAGGTAACATGGACTGGATGGCTCAGGTAGCACATGCCGGGGTGTGGGCAGCAATGAGACTTTGGAAGACGTACCTCTGGGGGCTCTGAAGCCTTTCTTGCAGCCCCTAAGCAAGCTTGCTGTGCTCACACATACTAGGAGAACACCATCCGGTTAGCAAGATTCAGCAACCCTGCTAGTTGGTTTCTGTGCATGGAATGGAAGGAGGCACCAGGTTCCTTTGTCATGGGCAGTGAAGCATCTTGGTCAAGCCTGGAACTCCGTGGGATTTCCTTCTGAGTGCTCATGAGTAAGATTATGCTGTGCTTGCCACAAGACAAGCCCACGCTGAACACCTTCCCTGGCCCCCAACCTAGGAAGCTGTGCAGGGAGGGCCCATTCTAAGAGGACTCTGCATTCAGTCTCACTATGGTCCCATTGCAAGCAAATCCTGGATCTACCAGGTCCTTTATCAGGCTGAGTATAAAGTAGCCAGAAGGAAAAAAGCCATGCGGTCATCACAGAGTGTGGCTGTAATCTATTGAATCTGCGCACACTATTCATTGTGTCAGCATTGTGGTGCATTGTGTATTGCTTTTAAAGTTATTTATTTGTAAGTATTGTTTTATATTACATTTTAATCTCTATTTTTTTCTATTTTGTATTTTTTTTCTGCTGTAGCCCACCCAGGGAGCCTTATGGCTAATTGGGCAGGTTAGAAACATCATTAATTAATTAATTAATTCACATGGCCAAATGGTCCCATTGAGAAAGAAGGCTGAATGAATCCGGAGTTTAATGTGGACTGGAGGGAGGGGGCGTGATTCAAAAGAAAGGAATGCAAGGAAGAAGGCGGGTGTAGATGGACTATCTTTGAGCTTGGTTGCATGGCTCTGAATAGCTTATCCAGGAACGGCATCTCCTCTGCCCGTCCTTTTCCCCCCAGATCGGTTCAGTTCAGTTTCCAATGTGGCAGGCAAAGCAGCACCTAAGGCTGAGTCACAGTTGCCCAGTAAGTAACTTCTGCATGTGATGGGGTCATTCATTGCTTCCCACAATATGCACAGAAGAATACCAGCAAGCACACTTCCATGTGCCATATGTTTGCTGCCAGGAAGGTTCAGGTGGATCATACGGACAGCACACGCCTACAAAAGTTTTTTGTGAGCCGCCCCAAGGCTTTATTGCGATGAGGCGGCATAGAAATGTTTTAAATAAATAATAAGAATAAATAAAAGTGCACATAGGATGCTCAAAATGGGGCAGGCGCTGGCAAGCCTCGAGGCTTTCTTTCCTGCCAGATGTGGGGAAGGGACTGTGTGAACTGGCCCTCAAGGCCCTGGCAGGAGCAAGGCAGTGTGGTGCCTGGGAGTAGAGACCCAGCTCTTACGACGTCCAGAGCAGGGCCCAATGGCTACACTTACACTGCAGATTCACTGCATTACCAAGTACCAGCCACTGCAGAACAACAGTGGGATAGTATTGCCTTCACATCCTGTTTGCCTCTTCCCAGAGGTAGCCACTATGCAAACGGGGATCTTCAATGGGATGCTCGAAAGGAGCAGGGCTATTCTTACGCTGAGTGAGACCTACCAAGCACCAGGAGCAGAATTCGCTAGTTGCTTAGGCAAGTGAGTAACCCTAACCTGGACATGGTGGTGAGAAGCGCCCCTGGTGCATTCTCAGCAGCTGTGAAAAGATGAGAGCTTTGTAAGCCTGTTGGACTTCCTTGAATTTGGGAAGGAAGGAAAGTATTTATCTTATACCAGCTCAGATGATTTGTCGTTATTGTTGCCTATACTGGCCAGAACTGAGGACCTGAGAGTTGTATGCCAAATTGCATGATGGGACACGTGGCCAGCTTTTGATCGAGCCCAGTTATCTACCCTGACTGTCAGAGATGGATTAGCTGGAGAGGCAAAGAACTGAATGTGGAACCTGCTGCATGAGAAGCACAGATTCTGCCCCTGAGCTACTGTTCCCCCATAGCTTCTGCCTGAACGTTCCCTCTTCTGCTCAAAGTAAGGTTGTGATGCAGTGCTTGACTCTCCCCAAGGCATCCTTCCAGTCCATTCAGGTCCTGACTCCATCCAGCCCATAATCCCTGCTGCCAGACCTGTTTTGCCTCAGCCCATGAGTCTGGAGAGTCCCTTTGGGCAAGTCCTTCAAGAGCGTTTTTGTCATTCTGGAAATTTCTCTCTCAAGTTCTCAAGGTACTTAGCTCTATGGAGAGCTATTTCCAGGAGCCATTAATAAAACTGTCTTATGAGCGGCAAGATTAATTTAATAATTCATTTAGTATGTCTGTGGAAGAGTTAGCAATTCCGACAGACTGTCTTTAGCAGACTTGGCCCATAACCTCACTGAGTTAAGTCTTTTCCTTCCTCCTGCCCCCCTTCATAGGTAAAATGACTGGATTTTAGTCGACATCTCTGCCTGTACTTATCCACTCAATGATCCGTGAATATACGCAGAAAAACATGAGCCTAGCTTGTAATTGCATGCACGGTAATGGTGCATCTTGTACACCAATACACTGGCATGCATCCATAATTCAGGACCAGTTTACACCATTGGCAGAAGAGTGTGGCAAGGCTTTTCATGGATTGTAAAAAATAGTGGTGCAGGTGTGAAACAACATGTCTGAACCCTCGATGTGGGGAAGAAAACATCCCTGCACATAGAACTCTAGCATGCCAAGAAGCTCAGCACTTGTGCCTGAGCTGTTCCCAATCTGCTGGCATCCTGTGTGCAAGGAAGACTCTTGTGATTGGCGGGGGGGGGGGGCGTGAAAACTGGAGTATGAATTGCATGTTAACTTGGCCACACTAATCTGCCAGTTTGTCTAACTTTTTCAATACACATCCCAGGATGCAGTGAGGCAAGAAGCTCCACACACTTCGAAGCCAAAGCAATCTGACTCTGGTTCCAGACAGGTGCAAGAGGTTTAATCCAGCTGCACCTTTCTAGCCAATGGTCAAAATGTGTGTCCCATGTCTGAAGATGTGGAAGATCATTAACTTTTCATGTCTAACAGGGCTGGGTCTGTGGAAGAGGGGGCACTCTCCCCTACAAAATGGAGCAGAATCCGGTCATCAAGAATGCATTGTAATGGAATGGTTTCCATAAATGTTTAATAGCCTGGCCTCTGGAAAATCTTAAAATGGAATTTGCAGCTTCAGAAGTTTAATTGGGGAACTTTCTCCGTTATAGCCTGGGCACCGTTACAGGAAAGCACGAGATTTTCCTTTTCTCTCATTAGCTACCCACCTGCTCTCTCCTGAGCATTTGGTGGTCTACTCACATCTAATCACAAAAGTCAACCTTGTGCTTGGAAGCTGGGAAAGGGAATCCATATCCAGGCATCTCCAGGGACCTAAATGGCATATGGGGCTGGCAAGTGGAATGACGAATAATATCAGACCCTGGGCTTAAGAGTCTTAAGCAGGTGGCGAGTTATTTAGCAATAGCAAGATTGTTTGCCTACCCAATTTTTAAAAAGAATTTATTCCACATGTGCACTTTTGCTTTAAACCCCACATAAATAATAGCACCACATGGTGAAAAGGGAATGTTTTCTTCTGCCTCTGCCATTTTCCAGGTGGTCACTGAGGTGGCTGTACTTTGGGTTCTGGACTTGGTTCAGAGGTCAAATAACTGCACCACTGAGAGTTTTTGCTGAATGGCATAGGTATCGCAAGTATCTCCAGCTAAGGGGCATCAGGTTGAAGAACCAGACAAAAATGACAGGTCTCTCCCTAGAGACCAAGGGTCTGAAGCCAGTGTGAATCACCTAGGCCAGCAAAACCAGCTGGGGATGAGGGGATTTGTAGTCCAATGCAACTGGACAGCACACTAAATTGAGAAAAGCTGACTCAGGTGTAGGGTGGCTGCATACCAATTGCTAAAAAGAGGAAATGAATCATGCAAAAAGATGGCAAAATAGAGCATCAATATGCATACAGGTAATTGTGCAAATTTGGGAATTATGACTAGAGTTTAAATAGCAATTCACAATACATCTTGCCATAGTGAGCAGGTGAGCTGTTTGCTTGCTTCATCTGTGGTCCATGTAAGTAGTGTTAATGGGCAGATCCAATCTGCTGAGCTCTCTCTTCCTACAGTTCTTTATCTTTAAACCAGAAAGGAATCAGGCAGTCCTTTAAACACAGAATGCCTTCAAAGAGGAAAGAACTGGGCCACCTTTTCCCACTGATGGCCCCTTTCCCACATGCGTAACCTGTCAAAAATGAGGCTGCCATACTATGAGCACATTATAAGAAGGCAAGACTCACTGGAGAAGACAATCATGCGAGGGAAAATGGAAAGCAGAAGAAAAAGAGCAGCTACATGGTGGCAGATGTCAGTCCCACTTTTGCAAGGATTTTCTTCTTTATGAGATCAAGCTCATTTTGCCACAGGCTTGCGATTTTAAACAAAACTAACTCTGCACAGAGATGCATATACCTTTTTGTAATGTATGGATTCATGTAAGCATTTTTAAATGTACACACCTGGAGGTAGTCAGCTATTGACAAAGGTGGGCACGAGCTTCCTGCCTGTACCATCGGGTGCAACTGACTGTTTCTTCCCAGGGAGTTGTCCACTTGCCATGACCTTCTTTCTCCCCTCTGTTACCCTGGAGAAAGGAGACGCCAAGGCTCCATGCTAATTTATCATCCTAAATGGGGAGAAGCTCCCAGTTTCCCTGTAGGCATGGATCCAATTACAGTGGTGGAATAGCTGAGCAGCAGGCAAAGCAGCAAGCGGAAATCTCCTCTCTGGTCTCTGTCAGAGGCATGCGTCAAACCCAAGTCCAGATTATGAGAGGATGTTTATTAAAAAGAATATCAAAACAGGTAGAAATGATAGCACAGCACTCAATGGGGTGGGAGGATCTAGCTGCTGAATGATGAACTTTCAGAAATCACTTCCTCATGCATGGTGGAAAATACGGCACATCTGACCTCCTGGACTAGGAGAGACACCTGGGTTTATTTATTTATTTTTCGATTTATATCCTGCCTTTTTCCTACAGAGAGGCAGAATTGCAGGGGCATTCTGTTATGTGGACAGGAAAAGCCAGTTCTCCCACTGCTGGGCTGAAAAGCACAACAGCAAGGGGTTAATTAAAGGAAGGTGATCTTGCTGATGGATGGATGTGCTGATGCACAGGGGTCTCCTGATTGTGAATTTAGAAGCCTGGGAAAGACGTGAGCAGATGGGATGCAACTCATGGAGGGCATCACAACTTGGGTGTGGAAGCCTCGCTCTTTTCACCTTGCTCAAGTGTGCACATGTTGTTGAATGCGTTCGCTTTGTTCTGAGGAATGTCTCATAAACTCCCAGATGTCTGGATTTCTGTCTGCATTTTGCATTCTGCTCTGGGACATGGAATTTCAGGAGACCCATCCATCGATCTGTCCATCTGCCTGTCTGTTAATCTGTCTGAAACAACAACCACTCAGAGTTAGTTTCTCACAGCTCCCTCATTGCAACAGCACGCTTCCATGGGCCTTCTTCTTGGCCATGTGTCCACGATCGCATGTGAAGGTGCACGGGTGTGCGTGCTTCGGTATCGCTGGACGTAGCTCAAAGTCCCCAGTGTGCCCTTTTGCCGATGGACAGAGGGCAGAAGATGCTGAGGAAGATGTGCTGGGCAAACTGCAGGAGGGCCATTGTCTCTCAGAAACACTCTCCGGCCTCACACTGAAAAACCAGAAGTGACAGCCGCTCCAGGGCTAGGCTATAAATACCAGACTTGGTGTTCAGGCACTTCAACTAAGATCTTAGATTTCTCCTTTGCCCTCTCTTTTCCCCATCTGCTTTTCTTCAGCAAATCCCAAAGCAGAAGGGAAGCCTGCACAAACCTTACATTACACAAAATGCAGGTGATCCTACCAGAAGCAACTTGTCTCACAGCTAAAAGATCCAGATGTTTGGAATTTGGGATGCAGAAGCCATCAGAATATTGCTCCCAAAATTACTTTGGATATATAAGCATTTTGTTTCCGTTCAGAAATTTCTTGCAAACTGAAAGCGTGTGATCCCTGAACATGTTTATAAATTCCAAGCTTGCATTCATGTTTTCAAACATGCCCTTGAAAAATGCACAATATTCTCAAGAGCTATGTTTAAATATGGTCAGTAGTATACAAATCTATTAATACAATTAAATTAAAATTAAACAAAACACAAAGTTTCCTCTTTAAACAAACTGAAAAACAATTCACCGATGAGATCAGGAGCCAACTGAAGTGAGCTTTGAGGTACAGTTTGGAGAATTTCAATGAAGCTGAGCATCCCTGCTTCTCCCATCATTAAATGGGAATGACCTCATTGGTGGTGCAGTGATTCTTTCTAACTTGCATAAAATATGTCAAAGAAACCAAAGGGTACCAGTGAAGAATGGCAAGTCCTCTGTGATGAGGGGAAGGGTCAGTCTGCAATTCCGTTATTTGATTGTTAGCAAGATGCTCATGAAATTGCAGGGGGTGAAGGGAGGGAGGGGGTGGGGGAGAGGGAGGGGGAGCGAGCTGCATCTTGGCTTGGCAGGGTGTTTGGAAGTCAGGACTTTCGGACATGCCAATAAGGGAGAAAGCAAGGGGTGTGACTGAGCTACCCGCCGATCCCCTAGTGCATGGGGGAACCTCCTCTCGCTTCTATTCCTTAGTGGGAGCTGGTCTCTCCCCTCCTCCTCCTTCGCCCTCCCAGCTTTCCTCTTCTGCCCACACTGGTGAAGCATGCCTGGGAGAGACGAGGAGCAGGAGCAGGTGGATCGACTCTCCCAGACTACTGGAATATCTTTATAGCAGATTTCAAAGTCTGCAAGCCCTCTTTTCCTGAAACGCGTCTTTGCCAGGGTGAGGGCAGCAATAGGAAAATATATATAACGCGTTGTCATGCTATATTGCATTAACTTAATTGTTGTGAATTGCCCAGAGAAGCTTTGGCTATTGGGCACTATAGAAATGTAATAAAGGCCAATAAACAAATGTTGATTTGACGCAGATAAATCTGTACTCTGAAACCACGGGCTGGCTGCAGCACCTGGAAGCTGGATGGTCTCTCTGGGAGGTCTTAGTCCTCACCAGCCTGCCAGAGGTCACTGGCAGGAGGGCGCCTGAAGTACTTGTCTTTCCCTTAACGGCCCCAGGAGCCTTGGTCACCAGCACCATCAGGAACAGTCCTAGGCACTGTGGTGCTTTGCAAGGAGCCTGGGTCCCGCTTGCCATACCTCTGCTAGGCCCTCTCTTCATGCATCCCCACCGTCCCCTTCAGATTATCTACCCTGGAAACTTCAGGAGAGAGAGGTCTGCATTTGTGGATATATCGGAGCCGTGTTTTACATTGCTGAACCAAGCAGTCACGCCGGACCATTACCAAGGGACTGCTAAAGAAGTGGGTGACTTCTGGAGAAGTTTCAGCACTGGGAGCCCAGGTGTAGAATATCTTCCCCTGAGAAACTCACTTAGCGCCTACTTTGTGCCCTTCTGGAGTTTGGGGAAGGCCTTTTCATTTGTCCAGGCTTTTTTTTATGTGCCATCACTTCGTTAGATCTTGATTGTGCTGCTGGTTTTTACTCTGGTTTCTTCCTTTGGGGTGATTCTGATTTACAAGCTTTATATTATGTTCCATCATGTTACATTTTAGGTTTTTAATTTCTGTGAGCTACCCAGAGAGCTTTGGCCGTTGGGCAATCCAAAAATGCATTAGACAAACAAATGGACTTGCCGTAATTCTACAAGGACTAGGGATTTGATATATACAAGGAAGAACTGGCCAAGGGTGCTGACAAAGCAAAAGGGGGCATTCTGCAGTTCAGCCTCTACTGAGGGCCATCTATCTTCTCCCCAGCAGCCTGGTGGGTGAGAAGGAAAAGGGAGTGGGATGGAGAGAAAGGGGTGGGCCACCCCCTTTGAGTTCTGGCCTCCTACAAGCTGTGCAGCTCATGCCGCCAACTTCTTGTCCCTGACAAATTCACCCTCAACAGAAGAAGGTTGCCCACCACAACCACAAAGGTGTGGTGGTGCACTTGGGAGAGCAGGCCTCATAGTGGTCTCACCTGCACCAGGAGAAGGGCTGCTGTGAAGCTGGAAGAGCATTCCATGGGCCCTAGATAGTGCAGTGGCCTCGAGGTCTCCAGGATGCGTTGGAGCTGGGGAGCTGCACCGGGATCACCCTCCCCCCCTTGACGCCAAATCAGAAATACCTGGGCCAGCCGCTTCTCTGGGCATTCAGGAGGAGCCAGGCGGGTGACTAGGTCTTCCAGGAGAAGGTGATGCATCCTGGTGGTGCTCCATCCTCCTTCCCTCCCCGTCCAAGGATGGTCTGAATCAGCCATCTAGCAGACGGGCGGCGGGGGGGGGGGGGCAGCGGGGACGTGAAGCTTGCTGCCCTGCAAAGGCTTCTTGTAGTGCTCCAAGTTCGGGAACTTATGGGCATCCCCACTGGGCTGGGCCCTTGATTGTCCATTCAAGACCAAGGCACCCCAGAAGGCTTTGCATTTGACAGGGGAGAATATATTGCTTCTGGGCAAAGCCATTTCCTCTGAGCTACTGTGAGACTGCAGTCAAGCTCAGAGGGCTCAGGAAAGTCTCCCTGGCACGGGGCGGCAGATGGCATCAGCTAATAAAAACAGGCCAGGGCTACGTCCCTGTGTGCCTTGGCGCCACTTCAGCACCGCACAGCAGTGGTGTGTGCAAAGCTGTGAAATGGGGCGAGGGGAGGCTGTAACCGAACACTGGCTGCCTTCCTCAGTACTCCATGGAGAGACAAATCTTCCTTTGACAGGGCTCTGACTGAGTCCACTTACGGTTCAAAACACTGTTAAATTCTGAATCATAAATATGAGGCTGGAAAACGAGCAGATCCACCCATCCCAGTGCTGGGATGTGCTTGTTCTTTTGCAGCGATGGCAGTCTCCTTACAGCCTTAACCCCTCGCATCTCTTCTTCATTCCCCATAGAAGGGATGGGAGAAGCTGTGATTGAAAAATGGCAGGGGAGAGGCCAGAGTTGGTGGGGCATGTGAGGAAGCGGGCGACGTGTTGCTACGGCTGTTATTCAGGCACATTAACCCGATGATAAGAGAGGATTGCTGGGTTATTAATTCTCGTCTCTCACTGGAATTCAGCCATAAAACCAACCAGCAAGATCAGAAATTAAGCAGGAGTAGAACCAGCAATTGACCAGAAAAAGAAAGTACCAGGATTTCAGGGTCCACTGCAAGAAAGAAAGTAATGTGAAGGCAAGGTGTGTTTCTTGCAGGGTCTGAAAGCATCCTCTTCGATCCAAATGCACCCCTTTGTGCTCCATGAGAGGAGCAGTCCTGCAGGCTTGCAAGGCAAAGATGGGGGCAATGCTGATTAGTAGCCACGGGCAGCCATGGGTGTAATGTTGGTTTGGTTCTCATATCAATGCACACTTACCGAACTCACCCTCCACAAAACTGCACACGAACTGGAAGGTAGCTCGCCACCAAAATCTGTACGTTTCCAAAGTTTGCATCTGCAGCTCTTCTTCCAAATCCCCGAACAATGAATGCGAAAAAGAAGTGCATCAAAAGTGCTCATTTCAGTTTATTGCTTGATAGCCAAGCAAGTACCTGCAGATACATCGGACTACAAACACAGAACAAGGCAAACATCAGGTGTCAACAATCAAGAAAATCAAGCTCAATACAATACTAGGAGAATGTGCAGCAATGTAACAAGCATCAACACTGATTTGTATACTAAAAGTGTTTCAGTGAGCACCAAAATTGGGTATATTTCCAAAACTGCTCCATTGCTTACATTTGCAAAAGTGCACATGAAACTGCAGACACTTGAGGAAAACACATACCCCAAAAGTATGGATTTTGACCAGGCTGGAAAATAAATATGGATAGACAGAGTTGTACTTTGCATGTGCAAAGTCACAAATTAAAATCTTGCTTTATCTGTTGAAAGAATTGTATTTATTTATTCATATACTACCCCGTGGCCAAAGCTCTCTGGGTGGTGAGCCGAAGTTAATCTTAGGCAATTGGGAAGGGAGTGTGCAATTCCATTGCACCTGCACAGGGTTCTGGACACAATCCACAAAATAGGTTCACCTCCACGGAGGACCATGGATCCCTCTTATGAAACTCAAAAAGAAAACACCAATGAATAAGGAGATCTACTGGCCAAAGAGTCACCTGCTACCCCTGCCAATTGGGCTGGGAAAAAGTCATCCCAGAGACCCTAAAGAATTCATAGGCAACCTTTTTGGTCTGTTGGCACATCTGGCAACCTCTGCTCACACCAAGAAAGTTTCTCCTATCAGAGGCACCACAAAGAACGAGAATGTGCCTAGAAGACCGAGTGCAAGGCAGGGGTTGGATCTGTGCTCTAACACAGGAAACAACTCCTTTGAATCCACGGTTTTCGGCCCCAGCAGATATCGATTTCACAGCAATCCCAGTAAGAATGTGTATGCTGTGGTTAAGGAGAAGGGGTAGAACAGCCCAGCGGGTTCCAAAAAATGCACACACAGCCTGCCCTGGAAAGCCACTGCTGGGCAAAATTGATGGTCGGCTAAGAGCCTGACTCAGCTTCCTATTTTCATCGCTAATGGGAACGCTCTGATTTTTTGCCTAGCCAGGACTGGCGTATTTTTCACTGTGCTTTGCCCCACGATTGGTTCATGCTCTCTGATGCTTCCCGCTGACAGCCACAAAGTCCTAGGTGGTCACAGATTTGTTGCAGCATTCTAAACCTTCAGCCCATCTTCCCCTGCCAATTTGTCTTTTAATAATGCTGCCAACATTATTTTTCATCTCTGCCTCACCGGCACTCTCAGCTCGCACTTCACCCGTCAGTCCCTTTCTTGTCTGGCCAGCTTACTCACACAAAGGTGCTCTAATGGGAAGAGACACCATGTGCTGCAGTTAATAACCGATGGCGCAGGCTGGATCATGGGTTTCATGGAGGAGCACAGTGGATTCAGCAAGTCAGGCCCAGCTCGAGAGCTGGAAGTCAAGACAGGGAGGGCTTACAGCCCCTCCAGATAAATCTCAGTTGTCTTAGCGGAACTATTTTTGCTCCCATCAAAACCCATGGGCAGTTCTTTTTGGCACGGACTTCCAGACAGACAGCAGTATTTCTCCACAGAAAAAAATTGGGGGCCACTCTGGACCAACATCTTACCACCTTTGCACAATCCTGGAGAGTCCCTCTGCCAGTGCCAGGCCTGGGTCTGTGCTTTGGGGCAGGCTATACAGAGGCTGAGCGCAACGGGTCAGCAGCGGGGAAGTGGGGCAGAGGCAGGGGCTGTGGTCATGGAAGGGCTGGAGGTTAGAGAGTGGATTGTGCAAGGCAGAAGGGTCTGCACTGCCATTCAGAACCAGGGAACTGGCTTAGCTGGAAACGTTTTGCAAGGCCCGGTAATTCTCCACAGGTTTGTCCAGCTTCAGGCGCTGAGCTCCACTGACAATGGCTAGGACAGTGCTATAGCCAGTGTGGTGTAGTGAGACCCAGAGTGGTGTGGTGGTTAAGAGCATGGGACTGGGACTCAGGCGATCTGGGTTCCAGTCCCCATTCAGCCATGGAGCCCACTGGGGGGCTTTGGGCCGGTCACAGACTCTCAGCCCAGCCTGCCTCACAGGGTTGTTGTTGTGGGGATAAGATGGAGGAGGAGAATGATGAGCCCTTTGTAGGAAAAAGACAGGATATAAATCGAAAAATAAATAAGTAAGTAAGTAAGTAAGTAAGTAAGTAAGTAAGTAAGTAAGTAAATCAAATAGCTGAAGGGAAGTCTTTGGCCCCCGGGCCAGCCCAAGTCCTTTTGCTCCATGGAGTGAAGGACAAATTGTGCCACACACAGAAGCCCGCTGGCTCGGTCGCTGAATCTTGCTTCAGTTCCAGCAATGGAAGAATGGTCCCCCACACCTGAGATGGTAGGCCAGCTTAGGAAGCTCGGCACAGGCTGGGAGCTGATTGCAGAGCCTCCTCGGCAGCCCTCGACTGCCCACAGGACCCTGGCCTGCGACTGGTGGGAAGTGAAGCATAATTAAACTGTGGGCTTCATTGCCACAAGAGGCGGTGGTGGCCACCCAAAAGGGGTCTGGAGGGGAAAGCTATCCATGGCTACTAGACCTGCTGATACTATTGCATGCTGATGTGAGGGGCAGCTTGCCTGCACGCTCCAGGTGCTGCAGTTGTATACATGTCCCTCTCGAGGGTTTCCCATTTGGGTAGCAGCTGGGCTACTGCGTGAAAGAACTGCTGGGCAAAGAGGAACTCTTTGCAGCATGACTCTTCCAGCTCTCTCATGGCCCACAGGGGCAGCTACTTCTGCAGAGTGTTTTGCGTGGAACCTCGGTGGGCTGCCCCGAACCACCGCAGATGTTCACCTAGACTTCTCAAAACCGGTCTCAGTTTCCACAGAATCCCTCAGGTGCTACTTCAGAGAAGAAACTTTCACATTCACCTCAAAAATTCTGCTGTGGACAAAATGCTGTGGTGGGTCTAGCTGGAACCTTCTGGTTCAGTCTATAGAAAAGAACAAAGAGTGGTGTCTTCATTCCAAACAGGTTCCTGTTGTGTCATAGCCTCTTCAATCAACCAAGACTCAGGGGCCCTTATCCAAGCATAGTAATTTTCAGGGAACATTTTCAGTTTATAAAAACAAGGGATTCCATAATGTAGTCCATTTACCAGTTGTTGCTAGGAACTGTAGCAAATACTTGTGCTTTTCATTCCAGGAATAAAAATTATATACACACACACACACACACTTTATTTTTTTGCAACTACAGGCATGTGTCTCAAATTCAGAAAAGATTTCCAGAAAGAGCCCCCACTCAAGAAGATAAAGAGATGGACAGATAGCTGAGAGCAATAAGTGATTGATTTGCTCATCTGTTCATGTATTTAAAATACTTTTAACCTAACTATCCTTTAAAAGTTTGGTTATTCCCAATTGGTAACCAATGGCAACTCTAATCAGCATTTTATAGGGCTTTATCAGACACCCCTTGAGGCAGCTGGGTGCATTTTATTTTTTCTGCCCATTCGGCTCTCCGTACGTGCTCCTTGCTTCTCTTTGTCAGTACAATGACCTGTCTCCCTCGTGTGCCAGGATGCTAGCGATAGCTGTAATAATAGCAATATAATTTGCTGGGCTGATTTGAGATGTACCACAATTACTGCATGATTACAGTATTCTTACACAGCCTGTACTGGAATCACAGAAACCTGCCCTTTCTCTGCAGCCTTTTATACTTCCCTGCAAGGGCCCATCTTGCGACCATGGGCTTTGTATGCCTTGAAGGAATTCCTCTGCTCCAGCTACACTGCAGGATGGTCTCTAGGTATGACACATTCCAAATCCTTTCCTTGCATTGCTCAATGCACCTTAACCCTTGGGAACATGAAATCATCAGGATTTATTTACTGAATCAACTCCAAGGGCTGCCAAATTCAGTTCTTTACCTCCACTTATCACAGCAAAAACTTGCCCACTTTCTTTGTTGGATAAACTTTCTGGTATACTAGTATTCTGTGTCTTGGATTCATAGCTGCAAAAGAGGATGTGAAATTTTGGCAGTGCCTTTTGAGATTATTCCTCTGCATTGTGTATGAAGCATGATCCGAAATCAGTTTAATGGCACATCACATGCCCCATTCAAGAACAAAGATCTTTCTCTAATCGTTATAATGTATTTCTGAATCATTGGTGTGCTATATTCTTTAAGAGTACGGACGGAAGAGCAATGCATTCAGTTTGCATTTTTATGTAAATGCACCTCATTTCATACTTTCCAACCACTATGTGAACCAAAATCCAATTATTCTTGAAAATACACTTCCCCAAATTTTGAAAGCAGGCTCTCCAAGGGGGAAAAATGTATATAAAGGTGTGTCTATTTGGGAAAATAATATTTAAATCATGCATTACATTAGAAAAATTGCATGCAAAACTATTTGGACAGCTGCTTTGCAAAGGGTCCCCATTTCTCCTTCGGCTCCCCATTTCTCCTTCTCTACCAAACATGCCCATAATCCTCCAAGCTCAGGGGACTCTGGGCATCCCCACTGGACTGAGCACTTACCTATGAGCTGAATTGTGTGCGTCACATTTCAAAGATGCTTGTTAAAAATGCATGCATCTGGGTGGCCAAACACGGAGCATTTTCTCCTGTACTGTCTGGAACACTGCAGGCTCTTCCAGCAAGAGAATTGGTTTCAGTAAAAGTCATCACCTTCCCCTCGCTTGTCACTTCAGCTTGGCAGGTGCAGCGCAGTGATAGCTGGCTGGAGCAAGCCTGTGGGAAAGAGCTCTGCGGTAATGGACTAGGAGATGCTTGCGCCGGGATTGATTGCAGTGAAAAACGATAAATTATTGTTGAGCCATTTCCTTCCTGCTGTGGCGTGAATGGATCGATCGTCCTCCCACAGCCCCATTAGTGACTTTTGAAAGAGGTCACGCACCCAGCACCCTCCGCCTCTCCCCCTGTAGTTAAGCAGGATGGACAGCCGTCCGTGTGTTGCACGGCACAGGGTACAATCCAGCTCCCTGGTGGCTGTTGAACCAGCGTGTCCTTCCATGATGCAAGAGGCCTCGTTGCTTTCTCCCGCCCGGGTGCAACCTTTGTTTGAAGCAGGGGAAGGGAAGGGAAGGGAAGGGAAGGGAAGGGAAGGGAAGGGAAGGGAAGGGAAATTCTCATGAGCAAATGGACACAGCAGGACAGGGGATTGGTCCTGAGAATTTTAGCTGAGCACTAGAGTTCACATTAGAGTCCACCCTATATGCCAGGGTTTAGCAGCCATTCTCTCCTCTCGGAATAGGGGGAGCATGTAGAACTGAGATGGGGCAGGCAATTCTTAGCACCCCAAACTGGGCATTGTCCAGATGGTGAAGAAGACATTGACTTAAGTTTTTTCTTCTTTTCCGCAAATGGCTCCAGGGGTCTTAGGAGAAGGGTTAATGCACATTAAAAAGACTGAAACCATTTAAATCAGCTAAAAACAATAAAGGGCCAAGGTTGTGTCTCTGCAACTGGTACAAACCTGGGTTAGGTTTGGTGTTTCTTTTCACAGTACACCGATGTGTTCTGGGTTTTTTGCTTTGGTTTCTGAATCTTTGCTATTTTTATTACTATGTCATTTTTTCTTTATATGCATTTTATTATTGCAAGCCGCCTGGAGAGGGATCCTGCCTACACCAGCCTGGAATATTCTAAATTTAAAAATAAAGGGAGAACAGTGATCCATGTCTATCATCATCATCATCATCATCATCATCCATGTTTCATCATCATCATCCATTTGGCTGCCTGGTTTGCATTTACAGCCAGCCAGGGCAGCAGGGCACACATGACCGACGATTTGACCCCCTGTGCGCTCACTCTGGGACCTTATGCCAGGTCTTCCATGCCCTCGAGACCTGGCCCCCACATGTCCTGGGGCCTCTACGTTCAATCGGCAGCCCGTGCCCTCCTTCTTTCTAAGATCTGAATGTCCCTGGCTGTTGTGATGCTTCCTCCTCCCTCCGTCCCTCCAGGTGCCACCCCTTCTTAGCTCTACATGCCCATGCATTGGATATGTATTTGCATTTCCAATGCAAATTGGAGAGCTAGTGTGGCATAGTGGTTAAGAGCGTGGGACTGGGACTGGGACTCGGACTCAGAGGATCTGGGTTCTAGTCCCCGCTCAGCCATGGAGCCCACTGGGTGACTCCGGGTCAGTCACAGATTCTAAGCTCAACCTACCTCAAAGGGTTGTTGTTGTGGGGATAAGATGGAAGAGGAGAATGAGGTAAGCTGCCTTGAGCCCTTTGTAGGAAAAAGACTGGATCTCAATCGGAAAATAAATAAATAAATGTCAGCAGGAACTGTGGGACTCTGGGAATTGTAGTTAGTGAGACAGACACATATCATTCTACTTCGCAAATTATAGTTCCTGGTCTCATGCACCAGCGTCTTTTCCACGCTGCTCCACCACTTCCCTCCCTCTTCCAGAGCAGAGGGGGGCAGAGGTTCAGTCTCCAGATAATTTAGACTACAACTCCTAGTGTTCTGACCATTGGCCCTGCTCGCATGGCAGCTGAAACCCAAAACATCTGGAGAGCTACCTTCTTCCCATCCCTGGCTTAGCAATAGACTAAGTAGAATATTCCTTATTCGAATTTAACTTTTGATTGACTCCAGTAAACCTCATAATATTTTCAAGGTACAAAGTAGGGCTGAATGAAAAATGTACTGGGTTTGGGTTTGCATTTCAGTGCAAACTTGGAATCATACTTACAGTTTCTTGAATTTGCAGTGTGCTGTTTAAAAGCAATTGGCACAATTATGTCTATAAAAAGTGAAAAGAAAATGGTATATTCAATGAGAGAATGCATAAAAGGCATTATATTAGGTACATTCACTTATTTGGAAAAGTTTTTATAAAATGCATACATTAGAGGGAATATATATAAAAATGCATACAAAATTTGATATAGCATTAAAATAAAATTGTCAAACCGGTGTGGAAACAAGACAGAATAAACTTAATGTAGGAAAATGAGAAATCAGATTGGAAATATCTGCTCAGCCCTGGTCTATGCCTTTAGTAGAGACTGATACAGAGAAATAGAGTTTCAAAAGTAGCATCTAACATTTAGCTATGCTTCTTCCCCTTATCATAACAGGGCTACAGGGCTCTTCCTCCTAGTAGGGTGGCCATGTGTCTTATTTTATTTGAAAAATGATCATTTTTGAAGGCTTGCCAGAGGACAGTCCTCTGCTGAAAGATGGAAAATTTGCCAGTTTAAGACCAGAGTGAAACCGATCACATGCTGGCTCAAGTTCCACAGAGCCAGAGAACTAGAAGCTTAAGGGGGCTGCCTCAGCCGGTGTGTTCCATGATCAGGGATGATCTTGGCAATGTCACAAGCTGCACTCGCTCACAACTTGTCCTCCATGCCTAGCCATTTCTCCTTGTTCTGTCAGGCTCAAACTGGCTTGTTGGAGGGCTTGACTCCACAAGTGCCCAGTTCACCATTCTGCGAGTGGTTAGGACCCCTTGCTGAGCAGAATCAGTGGGGCTGGCTGCCAGCACTGGATTCTGCCAGGTGCTCTCCAAGCAGCTATCTGGGAAAGGTTG
Source organism: Varanus komodoensis (assembly GCF_004798865.1). Lineage (NCBI taxonomy): Eukaryota > Metazoa > Chordata > Lepidosauria > Squamata > Varanidae > Varanus > Varanus komodoensis. The sequence continues at coordinate 6,135,776 of NW_025335856.1, forward strand.
GTACAATACTGAGAGTAAAGAAGTTATTAAGGATACTCGGAGCAGTGGGGCTCATGCTCTAAGGATGCAGAACAGGTAAAAAGATGAGGGCACTTCAGGAGTGGATCATGTAGCTTCCCGGGAGCTTTCCGGTGCCTGGTAGTCAACCAGGCAGGCATTTTCCTGCATTCCCAGGTTGCGGGGAAACACTTCCTTTAATTAAATCCTGGTGGAATCGTGCATACTGCATGACCTCTCATTAAGAAACATTCCCGGCACTCGTCAGAGTCCTTGCAATTATTCAAGTCATGTTTTCCCAAACAAAATGGATTTCTGGGCCATGTTGTTAGGGCAGGCTTCCCTACGTTAGAGCCTTGTAGTTCTTTTGGACTTCAACTCCCGTCAGCCTCAGCCAGCATGGCCAATGGCAAAGCATACTGGGAAAACTACTGGAGGGCACCAGCTAGGAAAAAGCTGTAGTAAGTATGTAAAATAAACGGTCCACCTTGATGTGAGACGTCCCGAGGCTATGTAGCAATGGGGACGGCACATAAAAACTTTAAATAAATAAATAGGTTCAGCACACCTGTAGCCCTTATCACCTGCCTGATAAGCTTGAAGGAGTGCTGGATTTTCCTGATTGTTCCCTCCACACTCAGGTTATCCATTTGCTGGGTGTGACCTGAGCTGGGCGTGCAGAGAAACAGTTTCACGTAGTCTATCAGATGCATCCTAGGCCCGATCCTCCACCAAGTCACATTTCCTCATCCACAAAGGTTCACACGAACTGGCTTTCTTCAGGTTGATACAAGTCGTCTTCTGTGTTCAGCAGGATGGGGCTTGGCTTCCCAGACCTGACACTTTCGTGAATAGGGGAACAAGCCAGTGGAATCACTCATCACAAACGTATCATTTTGCACATCCCATCTACCACACAACTTTTTAAGACAGGTGAAACGCTGACATAGGCAGTGAACAAGTCCCATATAGATTTGCACAATCTGGGAGAAAGCAAATGTAGGCAGACCATGGAGAGAGTGGTTGATTACATGAGTCGACCGTAATATTGACTTGCCGCATGTTCCCCCCACGGGGCTCCTGTACCTTTAACGGCTGCATGACCAGATTGTAATTTAGTTCGCACAGCTTCTCCTTGCATGGAATTGGGAAGATGCTCCGTTTCTGATTTCCTACTGGACGGGCAGTTTTGAAAGGCACAGGCAGGCACTCTTCCAGAAAGGAAAAATGGTACGCGAGCCCCACCCGCAAATCCTAACCCACTAATTGCATGGCCACAAAGACTCGAGTGCTCCTTCAATTTGTCAGTGTTTGTGAATTTAAAGGCATGAATTTTGCTGCCAGTATATTATCAAGACTTGCAAAGTTCCCAATTGGAATGTGTTTGCTTTATGAATGGGCAATTTTCAGCTCCTCATTCATTATGCCCATGCACAATTAACTACTATAGCTCCTTTGTGCTACCAAATACCTGACTATTAATATTAAGATTCATGATTTCCAAAGTCATCCAGGGGAAACTGAACGGTGAATGAAGACTCCACGAATTCCCTCTATGAGCGAGTTCTTTGATTCTAGCATTTCAAAAGGTGGCAGGGGGCACTGATGTTGAAGGAATGATATCAAAACCTTAAATGTGCAGGTGATTTGGGGAGCACTCTTCACTCCAGCTGAGGAAATTAACCCAGTGGGTTGGATCTCCTCCAGTAGCAGTGATCATAATTATGTTTATTCAGAAGTAAGCCCCAGTGTATAGGGCCTAATCCTTAGGATTTAGATGGAGGATTACAATTTATGGGCACAATCTGATAGACTCCCAATATTGTTTGGGGGGAAGGGGTAGAAGAAAGGTTGGAGACCCAGCTCTGATCGAAGGAAAGCACTCCAAGGGTGGAGCGGGGGTGCCAGTCTTGGAAAGGTCCACCCCTGCAGGCAGCACGGTTCTTTTCGCACTGACTGTGCTCTGAAGAAAGATAAATCCAGATTAGGGAATGCCCCCACAGAGGAAAGGGCTGAGGCACGAGGGGGAAATGTTCACTCAGCCAGAATTAGTCATCTAAATGATTTGGAGGGGGAGGGGATTGTGGAGGGAATGCCAGCCTACCTGTTCCACTGGCTGCCTGTATCCCTCCACATTCTGAGGGTTTCAGACAGATACACGGGATGGTGTCCTACTTTAGTGTGCTTCTATTCTGATGGTTCCCAGAATTACCAATCCAAAGGCAGCTGTTTGCCCTTTCCTTCCTTAATGGACTATTTGTAGCATGGAGAAGTGATAGTAAATATCCCATGGAAAAGATGGGAGAAGGGATGAGACTCACAGGGAGGGATAGATAATTTCCCATTATTTTAATGTTTAGTTTGTTTTACCTGGGGCTTTTATCTTGATTGCTGGGTGCTGTGTTGTTTTGCTATTTTATTGCTCTTTATTGCAAGCTGTCCTGAGATGTCAAAGTGGTGGACGGGGTACAAAAGTTCTTAGATAGATAGATAGATAGATAGATAGATAGATAGAAAGAAAGAAAGAAAGAAAGAAAGAAAGAAAGAAAGAAAGAAAGAAAGAAAGAAAGAAAGAAATGGAATTCCCATTCCAACAAACTGTGCACTGTGTAAACTGCCCCGAGAGCTTTGGTTGAGGGGCACTAGAGAAATGGTGATGCTGATAATGGTAATGACTTCAGTGGACGAGGTACTGGGATCAGCTGCAAAACAAGAATCACATCTGGAAGGGCCCTTAGTTGCATTTATTATGATTCTCACTGTAATCAACAGGATTTCTGTCACAACTACTCTATACCTATATACTCTATACATTGGAACTAAATGAAACTAATGTGCAGTCCAGGCTCGTGCATGTCTACTCAGAAGTGAATCCCACTGAGGCGCCCTTATCTAGTGTTCCCAAAAGAATTCGTAACTCTATTAGTATACTTCTTTTTTAAAAATTGTACATTGATCCAATACTTCTTGCTACAGAGCATTTTCAATTTTAACAACCAGGCATGTTGGCCATTCCGGAATGAAAACCTACAAGCCCCTCTCTTTCCCCCTGCTTTCTGGGTCCTGGCAATAAAAATGCAACAAGAAAAAATTAAATGGCTAACCATCTTACCTCCCTCCCTTTGGAAAGCCATGGGCTGCTAAAAGTGCTAACCAAACATAGTAGGTGCAGGTGAGTGCAGGTTGTTGTTGAGCCACAAGGCGTGGGCTGTTCCTGAATCACAGACTGTCATGTTGTCTGAACCCAGCCAAAACCACAGCCAGTGGTGAAAAACCCACAGTTAGCCGCCCAACAGCACACTAGGGGTTTCTTCATGGGTTGTCCATGGTTGACAAGCCATGGCTTGTTAGAGCCGCTGGGTTCAGATGACAGAATAGCCCGCTTATCTTCAACACATGCCTCACTGACAGCCCACACATGGCCCTTGGGTGGGGTGGCTCCCCCGTGGTCGGTGAGGTAGGACCTCCAACACCTGGAGCTGCCGCTGAGCAAAAGACGAGCGAGAGGCTAATCTGGGATTACAGACATATACTGCATCTTTTCATGCTAACACGCCTTACATTTTTTATTAGTCTGGGTACTTAATAAATATTTAAAATGAACCAAGAGCAGGCTCACAGTGCTCCTCCTCCCCCACTGCTGTCATGCTTTTCAGGCTCCATGATGAAAAATGCATGATGACAGCTGGTAATAGCAGCTTCCCATGAAAAAGGGTTTGAGGGAAGCTGTGCGGGGAGGGGGGTCTACTGCACACCCTGGGGATTGGGATCGCTGTGCCCTAAGCCCGTTCAAGAACGCCGGGCCACCTCAGGGAGCAAACGAAGCCTGAGAGGCAAAGGGCAAGGGGGAGAGGGGCAGTGTCGCAGAAGGGCAGGGACACCGGGGGTTCAATGAGGGAAAGCCAACCTGGAGGAGGAAAGCGAGATGGTGCTTCTCTTGGTCTGCTTGAAGATCCTCTCGTAGAAGGTGGCCAGATACATCTCTGGGGCATCCCCACATCCCTATCCTGGGGTACCAGGCTGCTGTCCAAAAACTGGCTGCTTGCCGTTTCTATCCACTGCTAAAGCAGGAGTTGCACTTCTCCTCAGAACAGACTAGTGGCTTCTATGCCATTGGTGCTCCTCACCCATGGAAGCTTTTCTTTTGAGCTTTATCAGAGCTATTCATGGTGCTCCTATCTTGAGGACGGGGTTCAGAGGTCCACTAAGTGATGAGAAAACTGGCAACCTTCAAGCTCACCCAAAAGTTCTCCCAATCACTTTCGAACCATGTTCCAGCTTGTTTTCAACCTGTTTGGGGCTTGTTAGACAAATAGTGAGCATTTCAAACAGGAAAAGTACCCATTTTTAAAGTGTGCACTTTCTCTGATTGACTGAAGAGTGAAAATGCAAGCATTTCCATTTGTTTGTTTTTAAAATGCACATTTCAAAGTGTGCAAGTTTCAAAAATACACATTTTACACTGTGATCACAAATTCAGGGATTTGCAAACATTTCTCGAAAAGCTTCTCTGCTCATATTTACTTTCAGGATTATGAACAGGCCAGTTCAGATGATTTGCAAACAGAAACAAAATTGCTCGAGACTATCCAGTGGCCACTCTGTTGTTTGTTATTCTTTGTCTTTCAGTCTGCCTTGCTAACTGAGCTTTGATTTAGCAATTGTTTTACATCATCCCATGCCCTGTAAAGAGGCTGATTGATCCTAAAATTCATCCCTGGCCCACAACATCCCTGCAAGACAGGAGAGGCCAGGAGGGAGACTGAGCCAGGGACATCTGGTGAATTGGTGGAGAATTTTTCCAAGCTAGCTTTGCAGTGAAGGGAGTCATCCCAGTGACTTCAGGGAGACAATCCTCAAGTAAGGGTCTGCAGGATTTCATCCTAAAGGCCTGGTGCAAAAACACCTGTCCAGTGACAAGATAACCTCAAGGGTGTGCTGCCAGCTAGTGCTTAGATTTGCCTATACTTTATATGGAATAAGCCAACGAATTGATTGCCGGTGCGTGTGATTTTGCTTTCCAGAAAAGGGCTTGCAATGGCAGGCTCAGCTCAAATCTTTCCCATTTTGCTGCTCTGCTGTGGCACAGTCATTTCCCCCTGCATAAGAATCTCTCCATGGTGAAAAGGGCAGAGGGGATATTTTAAACACCTCAGCCCAGTTATTCACAATGAAAAACTCCAGCAAAGTTGTTCCTGTTATATCTGGAGAGGGTGAAGTAGCTGTCACCCATGTCCACTGCCGGATTGAGCAGAGCAACATGTGCAGGCATTTTGCAGCTTTCGGTGGAATCCTGGTCAGTTGAATCTATCCCAAGCAGAGGACTATACCACTTTGGGTTTTAGGAAGGACATGGCAATTTTGAATAGTGCCTCACCTAGAAAACACCCTGGAGGAAGAAAACCAGCACCTCAGGGACTAAGATTCTAATCTAGCCCTTTGCTTGCTGTGCTGGGTTTCTATTTGCAGGGTGTTTTTGTTTTGGATTTTTTTTTTTTTTTTGCAGGGGGGTGGTTCTTTAATCAAGAAGAGCATTTAAACCAATACCCTTCTAACTGCAATCATGTCTATATAAAGTGCTTTTGAGCTCCTCAGTGGGCTGCCACTCATTTTGCAGGTGCAGTAACCCTCTGTAAAGAGAGATGGGGTTTGTTCACCTGCCGCAATGGTGTTTTCAAAGTCAAGAGCTCGACTCTTCCCAACAGGAGTGAATGGCAGCCACGTACATACATATCAGAAGAGGGCAGTGCTCCATAGCTATCTTCCCCAGCTGTTGGGAGGTAAGCCAGGCAGAAAAGTTATTACTGTGTACTTTGGTTCAGTTCCTCTTTCAAGGCAAGTATGCCCGTTCCATTGCCTGTAATAACTGCACAGTAATTAGTTTCACAATTTTGCTGCTATAGTTTATAATAGCCTCCATTAAAGTTATGGGTTTTTTAGGCAGTAATGGCTTACAGAGTAATTAATGAGCATGAGGCTTTATTGCTACCTTTATTTTTGGCGGTTTCTCCAATTCTTCCCTCTCCCTGGGTTACTGCCTCTGCCAAACTGTGAAAAAGGCAGGAGCATCCCTCCAGGAGGCAGAAAAACCACTGGGACCTGTGCCTTCCTGTGCGCACACCTGCCCCTTTGATGGACCATCTGCCTGGCGTGAGCTCCAGCACGCCTCGAAGCTGTGGGACCAGCAACATTTGGTGCTCTTCCTGTCTGTAAGGTGCCCCTGGGAGGGTGCTCTTTGGGAAATGCAAGGCAGGGGTGGAGAAGCACTTCCGGCCCGAGGACCCAACAACTCTGGGGAAGTGTTTCCCTGTTCACACACAAATGCACCTTTCACTCGCATCGTGCCTGCCCTCACATCCCATTCACAGGTGCAGAGTGAGCCAAGGCTTTGAGATCACCAGGCTACAGCCCAGCTCGTAGCCCTTGTCCCTCTCTCTCTCTACTTTCTTTGAAATGGTGGAGACTTTAGAGAGCTGGATGGGGAGACCTAGCAGGCCTGATTCAGTGGCAGGCTGGAAGTTCCCCATCCCTCGCTTATGGGGAGCTTTCATGTCCCCCCTGTGAACTTCCCAGAGACATCAGATTCTCCCCAGTTAGATGTCCACTGCTGTCTCCTTCGGCCTGACGCACCAGAGCCATTCTTAGGATCTCGGTATGATCCAGTGCCCAGGTCTGGATCCTTTTCTTTGGATCTGTTCTGCACAGCCATGGAACATCCAGAGCAGCGGTTGCTCATTATTAGTTTGCTTGCTTGTCTGTTTATCTGGCAAATTTCTATGCTGCCCTTCAACATAAATACTTCCAGGATGGCTTAGCAATAAGATGACAAAATGCAAAGTCAAATCAATAAAACAAAAGCAGCGTCAGGGTGCAAAAATGATACAATAAACCTGAGCATTTAAAATCTGGGAGAAATGACAAGCTCACCCTGAAGGATGTAAGAATCAGAGCTAGACAAGTGTCACCGGGGACAGCTTTCTGGCACCACTGAGAAGACATCACCCACCCACTATCTGCCTGACCTTAGGTGGTGACGGCAGCCAGATAAGAGCCTTCAAAGACAAGCCGGGTGCATAGGGAGGTCCATCCAGGGAAGGTGATCCTTTATCTTCCCCAGGCCCCAAGCTATTTAGGGCTTGAAAGACAGGCACTAGCACTGCTTGAATCATGCCTGGAGGAAAATCGAGGAGCAGGTGCCGTTCTTTAAGCATCGCCTGGTCCTGCCAACAGCCTGACTGCAGCATTTTGAGCTAACAGCTGTTTCCATGCAGTCTTCAAGGGCAGCCCGGTGTTCAACTTTGGGTAGAGCTCTAGTTCTGAACTTACCAAAGTATGGATGAGTGAGGCCATCGAGTTATTTGTCTCTACACAGGGACTGCTAAGCTGTGCACCACAGACTGCTGAAGCTGCGGCAAGGAGGGATCTGAGCCCAGGTTTCACATCAGTACAGGTGTTCCTGCCCATCCTGCCTTTTAATTCCTTTCCCTCCCTAAATGAACATCTCCAAGTTCAAGTTGTAGTGTTACCCTGTGTCACTGCAGCCAGTCCTGCGCATTTCTGCTTCTGTCCCGGAGGCTCCTGACCACCTCCATGCCGGCACGTGCAGCCTCCACCTGCCAGAAAACCCCGGCCATGTAAAATAACCCCCACCTGCAATTTCGGCAAGGCTTTGAATCAAGCGGACAAGGACAGCACCCTTTCCTGCCAAAGCATTTAAATTTAAGATGCCAAGCGACAGGGCCCATTGCTCCTCATTCCACCCCACCGACTCCCTAGGTCTGTCATTTTGCTGCTAAGGAGACACGATAACAAATGAGACACCCACAGTGAAACAGACGCATTGAACCTCCCCGCCCCCCTGAAAATAAAAAAAAGTTGGAGTGGCAGACAATTGACTGGGGAGCAGTTAAACATTCTGGACCCAATTAAAGGAAATCAATACTGTATGAGGCCAGGCAGAAACAGCAAGGCCTTCCTCCCTGCTTCTCTTCTGCACAGAATGGGAAGCGAAATCTCTCCTCCCTTGCCTACATATTCCCTTCCCTTCCCTTGCCTTCCCTTGTCATATAGATTCTAGTGGCCGCCTACTCTAGAAGGGTAGGATGCAGGGAAATAAGCTCTAAAATAGGAACGGGGACCCTCCAGGAATCACAATTCCATTTACCCCTTACCTTTGGCCAGACTTCCTTCATCTTGAGATTTGGAATTACTATGCAAACCCAAACTCCATTATCCTCCGAAATCCATACTTCTCTGAATTTGGCAATGGAATTTTCCATTAAATAATAAGTGCATTAAACAATGAGTATCTTGGGAAACGTGCACATACAAAAGCACACATATCTGTGAAAACTGTGCTCAGAAATTAGGCATATTAGGAACTTCGCTTGCAATGTATATACCAGGCAAACGTACACATCAAATGCACCCATTTTTAACACAAAGTTAAAAAAATAATGGATCACAGAGTTTGGGGTGAACCCAGCTTGAGGTTGGGAAAATGAGAAATGGAACAAAATCAAAGCAGGTCAATTTGTTCATCCTCACCATGGTGAATGAGGCCAATCACTGACGGCTGCAGCTTCCCTCGCCTGAGCATGAGCATCTCTCTTGAGCGTGGCTCACAGCTTCCACGCCATCTCCCATGTGTGGGTGGTCAGCGCTCATCTGCATCTCCCAGCGTCTGGGTGATGATGAGATTGATCCGTTGGTCCATGAGTGAACCAAGTCATGGGCTGACTGTACTGGCAACACGCATAATTTAGCCAGCCTTTTCTGAGCGATCAGGCGCTTCTCTTCTTTGCCTTGAAAATCCATCTTGTGCCCTTCTAAGGTGGGCCAGTCTGTCTTGCAAATGGAGGGCTGGAGCTGCAATGCAGTTGCGTGGCTTGAGGCAATTCGGAGAACACGGGTGAGCTTTAAACTCTCAGCCTTCACATGCAAGTTCCACCGAGTGGGATGGTCCAAGGGTCCCATGCTGAATAGTACAGGAGATGGGATGCACATGGAAGGTCCCATGTTCAATCTTGGCATCATCAGGCTGGGCGGGAAAAGAAGCACACACTGAGACTGGCACGAGCAATGGCACCAGCGAAAGCACCAGCACCCATCTGCAATCCTGGAGCATGGCTGCCAGGCAACGCTGGCCGGTGGAGGCTGCTGGCTCCAAAGTCAGTGGCACACTATAGGTTTTCGTCTGAGCTTTGGCAGTTTGGGACCATGGACCGCTCCATGGACCGGCAAGCTAGACTCCAGAATGAAGCAAATGCCCCACTGACCAGGGGAATACCTGCTTCCACTGGGGTGGGCAGTGCTGAGCAAGCTGGCTTTGGGCCAGATTATATGGCAATGCTCTGTGCTTCTTAGAACTCAGTCCTAACAGCCCAACAGCGGATGCTCGTAAGTGCCCAGACGTGGAGGCTTATGAGCCTCTAAGAGCAGAATGAGGGGTTCGGCCCCAGCAATCTGTCACTGCTGCAGCTTATGCCCTGCGTTTTTTCTAGGCCTCTGTTTTCGGTGCTCTTGATTTGGCGCAGGGGAGTAAAAGGGAAGGAGAATGCGTGGGCAGTTGGACTTGGCATGGTTCTGTTGCCCCAGGCTCTTCCTGTGGGACAGCACAGTTACTGCTGTGGGGGCTGATCCTCGGATCTCGGACCCGGCATTCCAAAGGGGCCAATGGCCTTCTGGGAACTGTTGGCAGCCATCAGATCGTGCCCTTATGCTCTGCAGCACCGCAAAAGCCTCGTCCCAGATAAACTGGGATTGTCACTAGCGGATTGTGCTGAAATGGCTGGTGAATCGCAGGTCTGCAGAGCGGTGCCCTTGTGCTCTGCTGTTGGTCCCCGGAAATCAAAGCTAAGTGTCCCCCAACCGCTGGACGATGTGGCCTCCACCTCTTGCCTGCCTGCAATGCACCAATGCCATGCTTTGAGCAGTCCGTGAGCATCTCCTGCGTTCCCCATTCCCAGGTGAGGGAGCTTAACGGCTTTTCCATGTTTGCAAACTGTCCGCCCCGTGCGTTGCCGTCTAAGTGATGTACGCCGCGTGCCAAGATAACTCCCCAATAAAATATGGCCTGTTTAAATCTTGTGCGTGTTCCTGTTAGAATCAGGAGTTAAGCCTGTATGGCAGCTTAATATACTTCAGCCCTGGCTACTTCAGGGAGAAGAAATGGAAGGAGGTGGAGGAGATTGCGTGAGAGCAGGAACCAGCAAACAATCTTGCAGTTGTACCTGCAAAGCAGAGGTCAGAAAGGCTGTCTAATTTAAAACGTGATTTGCCAGAATCCTTGCGGAATGAGAGAAACCTTCCAAGAGGCAGTGTGGTATAGTGGTTAGAGTGTTGACCTTGGGCCTGGGAGACATGGGTTCTAGTCTGCACTTAGTTGTGAAGCTCACCAAGCACTGATGCTCAGCCTATGCTACCTTACAGAGTTGTTGTGGGATAAAATGGAGAGGAGGAGGAAAGTGCGGGTATAAATGGAATGCATAAAGAGCACAGAAACAGAATTCATTCTAATGTCTTCCCTGTAATGGCACAGTCAGCCCTTGTCAAGGACGAGCTCCTGGATGAGGTTGGACTAAACCTCCAGGGGTCAACCGGCCAGAATTTCATTTCCCTGGCTGCCAACTCTTTTGGTGGCCACAACAGTGGATCTCAAAACCCAATTTGTGTGGGTGCACAGGAGATCTCTGAGCAATGGTGCACTTAGGGTCCACTTGGGGGCCCACATTCAGGGCCCCACAGCCCAGGAAGCCCTGGGGGAGCAGCTGGGGAGCAGCTGGTGCTGCTCCACATGAAGCCACGTTCAGAAAGCAGGATGGGCAAAGGGCTTGGTTACTGGCGTCCTAAGATGGCGGGAATGGAGACGAGCTTGCAAAGGCTGGGAAGGCTGCTGCGGTCGGAAGAGGAATGTGAGCAGCGTGCTTCTCATCTGAAGCAACATGGGTGTCTCTCTAAAGTGCCCCCACTCTGGCCAGAGGACTGTGAAGTCCAGGGTCTGCAATGACCCAGGCACACCCCTCTCTGTTCGTAGCAACTGCGCTTCTTATTTCTCTACTCTAGGAAATGTGTTTTATACAAAACTTGGGACAGAGAAGAGAAAGAAGGGCTTCCACCCATGGGCAAGAACACTCTTCTTTCCCACAGCTGCATCCCCATCCCATGGGAAGTGCACCCCACAAGTGCCCTTTGTTCATACTTAAGGGGCACATGGCCTGACATACCTTCTCTATTGTTTTAATGGTGCGACCCTTGTTCACGCCCATCCTTTGAGCATATGGCCCAAGCAGCCAACAGCAAGCCCACTGGCCTTTTTTGGCTACTGCACTTGCCTAGCTGCCATCACCGCCCTGCAGTACTTCCACTTCTTCTGTCCACCAAATTCCAAATTCCCTCCTCTGCTACTGAATGCAGAATCACCAACATGATTATTTCCAGGTGTACGATTATTCCCAGGTAGCTAAGGGAGGCAGACACCGCGCCTGCCAGGCAGTGTAGGTGCGACTCTGAACCTGACGCTCTCTCCGTGCTTCTTTCTGCCTATTCATTTCCGCTTTGCATTGCAGGCTTCCTTCCTAAAGGGACCCTGACAGCCTCGCTGGCACCTCCTGCGACACACCCGGAGAAGCCTCTCCCCTCCCCGGCGGCAGCCTGGCCCCTCCCCGGCAGCAGCTGCCCCCGCAAACCTGCTTGTGCAATGGGTGGGTTGTGAGCGCTGGTAAGACTTGGGGACGCGTCGCCTTTGCCGCTGTCTTTCTTCTCGCGCCCTCGTCCCTTCTTGCCCATTTATTTCTGTTTCTCCGTGTGCTCTGCTGTTCTGTCTCTGCGGTTTTCGCTGTCAGGTAATGAGGAGCTGTGGGCCCCGTCAGTCCTGGAGATGCCGAAGCGACGAGACATCCTGGCTATCGTGCTGATAGTTCTTCCCTGGACGCTGCTCATCACCGTGTGGCACCAAAGCACCATTGCGCCAGTGCTTGCCGTGCACAAGGGTGAGGAGAACCCACCGGCCACGCCAGCTGTGCCGCCTCGTTCACCACCATCCTCACCTCCCACGGCCACCCTGCTCATTCCATCACCGGGCAGCCCCTGCTCACACCGCGCCTGTCCAGGGTGGTGTGGCAGGGAAGGTCCTTCACTTGGACTTGGGAGCTTCTTTTCGATCCTGCAATGGCCCAGCCACAAACACAGAATTTGACAAGGATCCTCCACTTCTGCCATTAGCTTCATCTGCTCCCCTTACTGGAAAAAAAACATTTTAGGGAGGATCAATGCCTTTTGGTTAGTAGCACTGGAAGCCTTCCCCAAATTGATAGTTCTGAACTCACACAGCATGAGAATATACACTCCCTTCACTGGCCAGTAGAGTACCCTGCAAGCTCAGATGTCAAAGCCATCTTGGGATGTTTGACACTTTTCTATTTAAGGGCAGGGGTTGGGTGAAAATGTGGCTCTTTTTGATTTGGACCCAAAGGGGACAGAAATAATTTGAGATTTTTTAAAAATGAACTAATGGATGCGGGGAAAGCAAAACTGACCAATTTGTCTATCTCTGTTCAGAGTTATCCTGTCCTGGTACATTAAGTCTCTTATTATCTAGCTTAGCTAGTATTATGGAAATCTCCCATGCATTTGTAAAATCTATCTGGACATCAATGTTGGCCTGCTGGTTGAGATCCAGGTCCCATTCGGATCTTAACCAATAGTCTGCTTAAACACTGGCCATCCAGATACACTTGCAAGCTGTACAAGCTGAACCTTCTCATGTTTCCTGTTATTCAGCAATATCCTGCCTTTGTATGTGTGGGTTCCATGTTCATGATGTGTAATCTCTCTGAACTGGATTTCTAGTGGAGGTCAAAATCCCATCTGATCCAGAATCCTCTTTGCATCAACTACCAACTAGTTGAGTTCAGGCGAAGGGCAGCAGTGCTGCCCCTCAGCTTGGGTCTTGCCCCAAATATCTGACACTCGGACGCTCACTGCCTCTAAACATAGACTGCAGTTAATGCAAGTTAACATCAGAAGCAACCTTACCATATTCCAGATCTGATTATTTGTCCATTCAGTCATTTTTTCTACTTCAGGGTGTCAAAGCTTTCTCAGTCCAAGGGCCAAATCCAGTTTTAGAGAAGCTCTCAGTGATTGCTAGGCAGGAACAAAAAACTACAGAGAGGGGGGGAGAGAGAGAGAGAGAGAGAGAGAAGCTTGTTTTAGCTTAAAGCAACTCCTGCTAGCATTTTGAGAAGTGGCAGGGAGGGGGAGCTATGTAGAAGCCAGGAAACCATCCTGCTGGATCAGGCCTGTGCTCTTCCAGTCCAGTATTCTGTTCACACAGTGGCCAACCAGCTGCTCATGGGAAACCCATGGGTAGTACATGAGTGCAAAGCCACCCTCCTTCCCAACTAGTGCACAGGATTATGCTGCCTCTGATGCGGGGGGATTAGTCGCCATTGATAGTCTTCTCTTCCTCAAGGAATTTCCCCAGTCCTCTTTTAAAGCCATCCAAGCTGGTGGTTTTGAGATGACCAACCGATCAGCTGTGGAGGAAGCACTCCAGTGCCAGCAGAAAAGGTATGGCCACCCGAGATCCCCAGGTGGGCTGCATTTGGTCCATGGACCTGCACATGGTGGGAGCGGGAAGCTTCTCTCTGCTTAAACATGCGTAGGATTGCAACGCAGTCCTCCTACGTGCAGAAGGCAGGGTGTGAAGCTGATCCCTGCTTCCTGCAAAGTATTTGGCCTCCCTCTGAGCAAAGGTTCCTCTGCTCTTTACCTTGCCTGGCCAAGAGCTTTGGTAGTTCTACCCACCACGACTTTTTTGCATACGTATTCCTGAGTATAGCAAATTCCGAGAGTTCCTTGGATCTGGCTTTCGGAAAAGTCGGAACTCCAACAGCCATGATGGAGGCGAATGAAGAGCTAAAGGTGATTTCTCTGCGGTGCTTTGGCCTTTCTCGGTGGCTCTGGTTGGCCGTGGATTGTACTCACAGGCAGCATGGGATGGTGGGTGAACAGCAAGCCAGGCCAGGCTCTGCACCCGGCACAGTGGCATGGCCACAGTTCTGGCTTCAGCCAAATGCCACTCACTCCTTATTGATTTCACCAACTTCACTAGTTCATGGATAACGTAGTTGAGTCCAAGGAACTTAAAATGCTAAATAGACGATGTCGTCCTTCTTGCTAGAATGCATGAAGAGCTGCAACAATGCTGGCTTCTTTGGGAGCATGGTCTGACGTTTTCAAACTCTGTTTTTTCACATCTCTCTCTCGCATGTCCTACACGCAGGGAACCCCCTTCCCATTTTCCTGACCAGCATTTTTCAGTCAATAAGCAAGACTGAACAATGCCTCTTAAGCCTGCTTTGTGGGTAGATCTGATCTATAAATTCTAGATTAAATGTTGCAAGGCAGATCACAGAAGAACAGTTTCTGCTGCCCTCTTCCAGATCCAGCTAACTCCATTTGGAAACCCTTGGCTATGCATTGTCCAAACACCCAGCTCTTGTTTCTCTACTTCCTCTCTCTCAAATGTGCCTCTTCTTCCCCATGGAGGAGCATTACCTCCTCCAAGCTCCAATGGTTATCTCCTTCAAAACACTCAAGAGAGATCTTTAATGCAGGAGTTAACAGATCTCCAGATGTTTTGGACTTTCACTCCAGGACACCCTCACCAGTATTGCCACTGGGTTGGAAAGCTGGACTTAATCGCCAAAACTTCTGGAGATCCACCTTCTGTCCACCCCAGTTCTAGGAGCTGGGACCAGTCCATGTCATTAACTTCCTTTTCAAGCCCTTCTTGATGAAACAGCAGCTGAGCATTGTGTTCCGCTAGCTTAACAGAAATAATCCAGCGGCAGTCCTGAGAATCTAGCACCTGTTTTGCCCAGCTTGGGCCGATTCCATTTGGCCTGCCCACTGTTCTTTCAGCTCTGGTATTTCCCAACTGCCGCTCTCTCCCATAACACACGGATTACTGCTACAAAAACAAATCCCTGTGTCCAAAATAACTTTCATTTTGCGGAAATGGGTAATGGACCATTGCAATGACTGGGATGGCTTGTACAGCACCATCAAGGAAGTTGGCATTTTCCAGAGCACAGAAGGACAGTTCCCTGCGCCACACGGTCTACAGTCTTGACACAGGGAAAGCAAAAGGTGGGGAGGGGGTTGGGGAAGGGATCTGCAGGAAGCGGGAATAGTCAAGTAGTTCCGTTCCGGGTTGCAGCATTCAGACTGTGTCTGTGCAGATAGCAAAATATGCAGGCCAGGATCAATGTCCATGCTTCCTGCCATCTCCTGCTAACGGTTCCTGCTCCCCGGCTTGCTTTGTTGACTCCCTGCCCCATCGCTCCCTTTCCAGACGCAGGAAAGCATTGCTGCCGTTGAGCTCGGTTGCTTTCGGGGAGCATGGCCAGTCACGGCGTCTCTGTCCTTGTCTTTCCCATGTGCTGCTGCAGAGGATGGTGGAGACGCCCGGCGTGACTTCTCCCAAAGCTCAGACTCCAAGGAGTACTGCCTCTCGGACCGAGACATCGTGGAGGTGGTTAGGACAGAGTATGTCTACACCCGCCCGCCCCCGTGGTCAGACGCCTTGCCCACCATCCACGTCGTCACGCCCACC
The DNA here is from genome assembly GCF_004798865.1 of Varanus komodoensis. Taxonomy (NCBI): domain Eukaryota; kingdom Metazoa; phylum Chordata; class Lepidosauria; order Squamata; family Varanidae; genus Varanus; species Varanus komodoensis. The sequence continues at coordinate 6,151,395 of NW_025335856.1, forward strand.
TACAGCCGGCCGGTCCAGAAGGCGGAGCTGACCCGTCTGGCCAACACTTTTTTACATGTTCCAAACTTGCACTGGATCCTGGTGGAGGATTCCCAGAGGAGGACCCCTTTGGTCACCAGGCTCTTGCGGGACACGGGACTGAACTACACCCACCTCAACGTGGAGACCCCGCGCAACTACAAGCTGAGGGGGGACATGAGGGACCCAAGGATTCCCCGGGGAACCATGCAACGGAACCTGGCCCTGCGGTGGCTGAGGGAAACCTTTAATAAAAACAACAGCCAGCCAGGGATTGTATACTTTGCGGATGACGATAACACGTACAGCCTGGAACTCTTTGAGGAGGTAAGTGGCCGCAGGGTGGCCCGCTCTTGGCGGTCCCGAGAGCTGGTTCCTTTGTCGCAAAGATTTGGTGGCCACTCCGCCAACACAGCTGGCACTGCAGAATGGAGGAAAAGTGAGGGAATATCCGGGCAAGCTCAGAGGCTTCCGCTAATGGCGCTCTATCTCCTGTGCCAGCCAAAAGTGCATCACTTCTTACACCAACGTGCTGGTCCTGGTTTCTGCTGTCTTTTTGGCACACTTGCAGGTTTTGAGTGTAGCTTCTAGAAGCTGCCATGTCATGACCTAGAACTGTGTAGAAGATTACAAAATGTGTGTCATAGGAACTGGTTGCTACCAGTTGGGCACCAGTGGTGGTACAGGGCACCGAGTTGCTTCGTTGTTGTTGTGCTGAACTGGCAACGAAACATGGCGGTGTCTTCACCTGCTCCCAGGAGTGTTCCTCTTTGTGTACCCAGAAAGCCGCTCACGCCTTCCTCCAGGATGTTGGGAAGAACAGATCTTGTGCTGGCTTCCCCATATTTGCATTTCCCAGCTGGAATTCAACGGACCGCGGCTTCTGAGCATACTGAGTTCCTGGTGGACTGGACTGGGGGGCTTGCCCATTGGGGAAATGTGCTGAACCTGTATCCAGGGTAGGCATGGTGGAACCCCTGCCAAGGGCCCACATAGCGGCAGGGGGGCCACTGGCAAGACCCCCACCCCCTGCAGTTGCTTTTCCCCTTTGCCATTGCAACCTGTTATTCACTCTGTGACTCCGTGGTGGCGGTGAGAGGGACAGCAATGGGCACCTCTGCCTTCTTGCCCATGGGGGCTTTCTGCCTGCCCAGGAGCACTTGGTCCCCATGCTGAAAACGAGGGGGAAGAGCAAGGCAGCAGTTGGCTTTGGGGGTGAGAAGGGGGCTCTGAGGGCGCCTTTCCCAAGGGCACTCGAAGACCTGGGGCAGGTATTTGCAGGGCCAGACTGGGGCTCCAGGCAGGCCAAACCTGCCTGCAGGCCTGAGCTCAGCATCCGTGTTTTTACTGGAAGCTCCAGGGACAACCTGGCTCTTTTGCATACAAAGCAGGTGATCTACTCCTAGACTGGTCTATCGATCCAAAGTGCTTCAAATCTAATTATGGGAGGGAGTCAAAGGGAAAGCAGGGACGTGATGTGGCTGAGGGTCTCTGTGATGGAGTTCCAGGCGTGATGGGGCAAGAGAGAATGGCCTTGTTATGTGGGCAGCCCTGGGTGGTGGACTTGGATGTGCTTGCTCCGTGTGCCCTTTCCCTTAAGGCAGGAGTGTGCCACTTGGGGCCCTCCAGATGCTTTGGCCTAGGACACCCACCAACTCTCCGTATTGCCTGCGTTGGCAAGGATGATGGGAGTGGTAGGCAAATATCTAGAAGGCCACAGATTGCCTGCATGGGACTACAGTCAAGATTCTTAACCCTGTCTTTTAAGGGTGTTGTAATGTGTTTCTTCACATGTTTGTATATATGATGTTTTAAGGCTGTTTTTAACATTTTGCTGTTTTTATTTGATTATCATTTTTCTAATTTTCCGGGCTTTTCATAAACTGCTTGATTGGCTTCAGAACTGCAGTGTAGCAATGCAACAAACAATAATGACAGGCCATGATGAGGCTGGCCCTGCCCTTAGTCCATGAGAGACTGCTTCAGGCAGCAAATTTGAAAGGATAGCTAATAGCTGTGTAAATGGCTGTTCTCGTTTTGTTGTTGTTTTACTGCCAGGGATCTTTCCTGACTGTGGTCCCATCCACTCTGACTTGGGGCACAAGTGCAGCAAAATGTCTGAGGCTAGCTCTGGGTCAGGGTGTAGCTTGGACATGCTGCTAGTCCTCTGTAAGGAAGTGTGGGTATTCCTTGCAGTTGGAGCCATTACCCCCAGAGCTGATAGGAAAAGCTCGGCTGATGGATGCATGTGAGGGCCCTGAGAAGGTTGGAGTGGGGTAGGGGTCACATGTTGCTTGGTATTCTGTAGTTAAAAGAAATACCGTGGGAGGTGAATGTGCCCATCCCTGAAAGCCTTGCTCATTTGTATACTACGGCAGTTAAAGGGCATTAACTCTGATTCATAGCTGGCAGGGTAGAGGAGATTTTACAGAACAGAGGAATGTCACCCGCCTTTCCCAGAGGATTTACAAATGAAGTCATTTTCCACGACGACTTGGTGTTAATTAATTTAAACGCAGGGAAATTAAACACTGCCCGTTGCCCAAGTGCAGAGTCCAAGCTAAATAACATTTGCAAAGACCAATAGGCAGAGCGAAAATTGAAAAAGGAGATGGAGAAAGGAACTGACAGATAGCTTTGTCTAGGCCAGGAACCAACTCTGGATTTAGAGGTAGGAAACAGGGATCAGGTCTAATATATATGATGAGGATGACAATAATGACCGCATCCAAAAAATAAGAATTTTCAGGTTAAGTCAAGCCGTCTTTAAGATGCCCTTGCCAAGCTGACGCTCTTGCACATGTGTTACCCTTAGGATCTGTGGCTCCCACAAGTACACAGGAGTGCAAAAACAAATCAAGCCAAAACACCGCCCAAAGAGTGCCACATTGGCTACCAAATGCAGCCTTCCTGAGAAATTTTGATGAGAACTGGAGCTCCCTGCTCCCGCTACATCCGTGCATGCTTTGTCACACATGTCCTCATGAAGGAGATAAGCAGTGATGGACAAACTCCTAGAAGATCAGCCTCCCAGTGGCTGGGGGTCGAGACGTCCCATATCAGAGGTCATCCATCTCCCGAGACAAACTGCTTGTGGGCTTCCCGTTGAGGCATCTGCTTGGGCTTTGCAAGAACGAAACGGCGGACTAAGTTGGCCTTGGGTCTGATCCAGCAGGGTTCTTCTTATGTGCTACGTAATTTCTCAGCAGATTGTGCCTGATTAGCCACATACGTGATGGGCTGGCAGCTCTCTTCAAGTTTTCAGGCAGGGGTCTTGGACCTCTCTGGAGATGCCAGCAGCTGAACCAGGGACCGTCCTGACAGAGTCCCTGGATTTCAGTTGGTAGAAAGAACACATGGAGTCTCAGGGAAGACTTAAATTGTCTTGAACGTCAGCAGTTTTATTGGTGAGACTCACACAGTTCCCACAGTCACTAAAGACAACTGTGCGCCCCCTGGTTAAGGTACAAAGCCTCTACAATCTTTTAGAACATACAGAGTATTTTATAGGTTCCAAGTCACATGTAGCAGCAGCGGGCAGGTGATGACAAAATAATGAGGACACAGTGAAAAAGAAAGTGAGAGATCAGTAGAGGAGGCCTAATGCAACAGCACTGATTACAAGAGATTAACTTCAGGAAGGATTATAGCTGTGAGTTTGATCATGCAAATTAAGGTGATTGCAATGCTGCTAAAAAACCTTCTCTGGCCACCTATCAGTTCTGTTGCTGTTAGCACAAGAATAGCCGCTCTCAGGCAAGCTGGGAGTTCCAGTCTCTTAAAGGAACAGCAATGCTAAACAGTAACCAGTCTTGGAATTCTGTTACTTTCTGAGGAAGGGGCTCAGGTTTGCTTTTATAACACAAAGGCATATACATATAAGCAACCCTTTTCTACCAGGATGTATCTGAATTTCCCAGCATTCTGCATACAAACCCTACCGAGTCCTTTGCCGCTCTCCCGCTTTTTGTTGCTCTATACAGGGGTGGCCAAACCAAGGCTCGGGAGCCACATGGGACTCTTATTTCTCGTGGCACGTGGATCACTGCCGGTAGGCGCCTGCAGGAGGCCACTTGCTGCTCACTGCGGCCCGCAGGCGCCCACTTGCAGCTGTCAAACATCTGACATGTGCTGTATGTGGGCTCTTCTGTCGAGCATGTCTGGCCACCCCCGCTCTGTTATGAAACACCTAGAATAGTGCAGCAGTGTACAAAAAGCTGGAAACAACACAAGCCTTGATCTCAGCCATGCAAATCAACAAGTTAAAGGCTTGGCAAGTAGGGGAGGAAGAAGAGTCCAAAGGAAGGAGAATCTGTTGTGGCAGGAATGGCGGTCAAAACAAGCTAAGGCTGGTGAGTGGGGGACCCTTTCTCCTCGGCCCGAGGGTTTGCTCCCAGAAGCCCGGAGGGTAGAGGCCAGATGGGCAAGGCTGCTGTCGGGGGACGGTCGTCTGTCTGAATGGGTGCTCTGCCGTTGAAGGATCCGGGAGAATGAAAGGGAATGGTCCAGATGGAGAAGCGAGGAGCAAAGGTGCTGAAATCGCTCATTGATAGTTAGTTCCTGGGCGGCGGCAGTCTGGAGGAACGGCTCACAGGGAAGCGGCCCTGTTCATCCACTCTGTGGTGAGAGACATTTTAGTGCCGTTCAAACTGTAATGCTCTCTCAATGTGCCTCTGCATAGATAAATCCGTGTCCTCCTTTTTGGTGATGCTTTTTCACTTTGTTAGCACTTTTGGGCCACTCAGGCCTCCCTCTGCACATGCACACAGTCTCCACCGGCTTCTGTGCCGACCCTCCTTGCGAAGAGAGTACCTGGCTTTCCAATCTGCCCCTTTCCCTGCTGCTAGGTGGAAGCAGCAATCCATTCTCAGCTGTGTCCCCAGAGGGCTTCCCATTTCTATCCGGCCTCTTCTCTTCATGCTTCCGCATTTTTATCCAACATACTGCCAAAGACCCACAGTGCACTCTCTGCAAGCTTGGGGCATCCATTAAGGTAAGGAAAGCCCCTGCTATGCAATCGTACTTGCCGGGTGGCTTGCTCAGGGCCACCGGACATGTCGTGGATTCTCCGGGCTTTGCCCCGCAGCGGCTTGAAAACTGGATATTATCAATACTTGTTTGGAGGTTTTATTATGCATAGGAAACTGCTTCTGCTGTGGTAGCCAAGCTTAAAGGTGCTTCAGCTCTCATAGCTGGAATAAGAACACAGCTGTCTTGCTCCCTGTGAGTATTAATATGCCTGTAAACGGTCCTGAGATTACTCTTGCAAGGTCTGCAGCTCCAGTCACATCTCAGCTCTGAGTGCGCACCACTGCCAGCTCTTGACATGATCAGCAATGGCTGGCAGCCTCCGGATGTTTAAGGCTTCTCGGAAATGGCTCTAGGATGGGGTCCCTTTGCAGTGAAGGGCCCTCTTATGTGAAGGCATGCAGCTTGAGGGACCTCCCTTTCTGATGTTCTCATGATTTGTGACTTGATCCAGCAGAGTTCTTCCTATGCTCATGGTTTTTGTTCTGTAAATAGCCTTCTCCCAGAGGATTTCTCATTCTTTCCTACTCCCACCCCAGTATGCTTGGGGAGATGGCTTTGGGTCCATATTTGCAGGGAAGAACCTGGGAAGGTCAACCAGTGGCCAACTTAAACCAGAGGCTCAGGTTCAAATTCCCCTTGAGCCATGGATTACCCGAGCCAGAAACATGACGCTAGCCTAACCGACCACACTGGGTTCTTGTGAAGACAAACAAGAGGGCGTTTGTGGCCCTCACCTCTTTGGAGTTGGGGGTGGAATACACAAGGCAATAAAAATGAATCCAAATGAATGCCCACCACCTTTCCCATCTGGTTTTTCCTTTCATTCTCTTCACAAGACAAACCTTCCATGCTCTTCCGTGCTATGGGCTCAGGAGCAAGTCTTGAGCTCTAATGAGTAAGATGATAAGCACCATCACCTCCTATTGTCCAAAGGCAGCCACTGCTTTCTGCTCCCTTTTCCTGCTTATCATTCTCCCTATTTCCTCCCTTTGGGGATGTGCCTGATTAAAATGCTGCTAGAATTAGTTGTTTGGCATGGCACTTTTCAAGGTTAAAAGTGTCCAGAAATCAACATTTCCTCTCCTGACAAATTAACTTGCATTAGGGATGTCAGTGAAATCCTTTACAGAATTAAATTAGTTCAAATTTCTAAGAATTCAACTGACAGATTCTACAGCAGATCAGTTTTTCCCAGGTTCTGCAGATTCTACAAACTTGCAGACTGGGTTTTATGTTTTAATTTTCTTTCATTCCATTTAAATTAGCCATAAAATATCCAAAAATTAAAAGCTGTTCACAGCACATTTCCTCCGTAGGCCAAAATAGGAAAGCACACATTTTGGAGAGATTTGCTTTTTGGGGGTGTATCTGTGCATTTTCTCATACAAATGTATTTGCAAAAAATCATTTCCACTGATGAGCAGGCAATGGAAGGAAAACGGAAAGCTGCAAAACCTACTGGATGGATTGGCTCTTATAACATCTGCACGTCCTTTCTTTGGCGAAGTGAGCGGGATTTTTGTCGGGACTGCAGTGGAAAGTTTAACCACTTTTCCCATGCCACATTAACAGCAATAACATTGTTGCTATTGCTATTGAAATGAAAATATTTCTAATTTGACCAGAAACCTGTACACAAGAATCCTAGATATACACATATGCTGATCAATGGGGTAGACACACGTAGGGTGTTCTTGTAAATGCCTTCTTATTACACCTTCGGTTCTCTCTCTCTCACCCTCAGATGAGGACCACCAGGAAAGTGTCGGTGTGGCCAGTGGCCTTCGTGGGAGGCTTGCGCTACGAGTCGCCCAAAGTGAACGCAGCCGGGAAGGTGTATGGCTGGAAGACCGTCTTCGACCCTCACCGGCCGTTCGCCATCGACATGGCGGGCTTTGCCGTGAATCTCAGGCTTATCCTTCAGCGACCTCAGGCGTACTTCAAGCTCCGTGGGGTGAAGGGGGGCTACCAGGAGAGCAGCCTGCTCCGGGAGCTGGTGACCCTCAATGACCTTGAGCCGAAAGCCGCCAATTGCACTAAGGTGTGGCTTCCTTCCAGTTCTTCGGCCAGTGGGCATATTTGTGAGGTGGCCTTCTCTCGTTTCGGCTTGAGAGGATCTCTCTCTGTGGCCCTGCAGGCAGGTGTGAGAGAAGCCCCCCCCCCACCCCAACATCGCCCTGGCCCAGAAAACAAGTCGCCAACTCTGTGCCCTCCATGACTGGGCAAAGGGTCCACGGATGGATGGCTTTGTTAAGAGAGACCCAGGTTTGAGGGCTGATTACATCTGTCTTATGGTGCCTACCAGATGCTTGGGACTGCAACCCCCATCATTCCCAGGCAGCATGCTGGGTAGCAGAGTTGGGGAGGCATGCACGCCTGTACCAGCCCAAAGGGGGAATTCCATTGCAGAGAAGCTGTCCAAAGAAATGTGCCCCAAAACACCAGCATAAAGTTTTCCCTGCTGCCACTAAGTCTTGGGAGAGGCAGCTCAGCCATTTAGAAGTGCGGGGGAATCAATAAAAAGGCTAAGAAACAGCTGGGGTCAAGGGGGTGAGCATGGGGGAAGAGAGTTTGGTTCTCTGGAGAACTGCAGAGGGGCGGATTTGGATCTTGGGTGTGTCAGAAGCTGGGGTTCAGCACCCTGCTACACACACAGGGTGAAGCATGCATTCCGTTTTGACTGGGGAGCAAGCGACACCGCATCCCAGGTGTCAAAAGTTGGGAATCGCAAATTCCGCCCCACAAGCGATAAGAAAAGGCTCCACTTTTTGTCCTCTGCAAGCAGAACCTGCTCTTGTTTCCAGCCAGGCAAAAATGAGCCCACAGCTTTGAGTATGAAACAGGATCGATTAAACATGCAGCCCATTGTCATAGCAACAAGACAAGAGGCCTGTCAAGGTGAGGAGAATCAAGAGGACGTGCTGATGAGGAGCAGGATGGTGTTGCTCCGAAAGGTTGCGATGCCTGCAGCAGAGGCTGGCGGAGGCTCTCGCGAAGACCTGTACAGCTTGCTGCAGACATCCATGCAGGGAGGGAAATGAACGAAGCGGCTGGGCCCGCAGACTGGGCCAGGGAGGTCTCATTCCTGACTGGCAGAAAATAAAATGTGCTGTCCTCAAACAGGTATAGCCAGCTTACCAGAAGAAGTTGGTTTGCCTCCGTGTGTAATGAGGGCTGGACTAGATGTAGCTTTGGCTTGATCCAAGGCTTAAGTTCTTAAGCAGAGAGGTAGATGGGTAGGTATTTACCTGTATAAAAATGTAACATTCCTCTCTCCTATATACCAAGTTGCTACGTGCTTTTCAGTGCGGTACAAATGAGAGTCCATTTTTCAGTCACCAACGCCAGTGGAGGACTATTTCCAAATGTGTCTTACTTCTATCAAGCTTCCCTTCATCACAGGCAATGTTGCAGCCCTGGCACTTCAAGGAAAGATTTTGAGGAAATGACCTTGTAGGGTGTTGACTATTAACCTCAATCGAGTTCAATAATCAAGATAAGGGATCTTACAACTCCTGTACTTGGAAAGGGGTTATGTGACGTAGAGACCAGCAGGTTGTGGCCATAGTTAAACTGCCACAGGAGAGCAGTGTGGCTGATCCCAGTGCGTCAGCAACTCAAAAACAAGTGAGAGGGGCACCTGGTCACCTAAGCGGTCTGCCTGGCCACCGAAACTCCCTTCTGCACATCCAGGACTACAGGGTGGTAGGTGGATATCCATCAGGCCAGAAAGCATGACTCGCGGTGACGTCTCATAAGTTGATTCCAGTCCAGCTTGTTGGCAACCCTACCTGAGAAATGAGTCACTGAGGTTTATCTTCTCCTCAGCTCATGAGTCTCCTGGACAATGCCTCGGGGCCTCTTGCTGGACTGCAACCATTTCTCTGCACAGCAAATTATTATCTATTGATCCACATTTATATGCTACCTGTAACTCCCAGAATGGCCTCCCAGGCGGCTCACACAACGAATTATGTGTCCAAAGAGAATACAGGGTGCATGGATTGTCCGTCTGGGGAGGAAAGGATGTATAACTTTGAATGTTGATGGAGCTACAGGTCAGTTAACCCAGTCCTTTGGTGAATTCCACGAAACGCAGCATCCTAAAATAGGTCCTTTCTATGCATGTGACATTTCTCCATCTTACTGGCTCAGAAGAAGGGGCAAGGCTTTTCACCAACCAGCCCCAAGGTTTGCAGGGGCCTTGTTAGTCTGTGAGGAAAATGGTCAGCTGTGGTATTAGTTTAATAATGCAGGGTGGTAGATGGATTTAAAACTTCTACTTCTTTCCTTATTCAGATTCTTGTCTGGCACACAAGGACAGAGAAACCCGTGTTGGTGAATGAAGGGAAAAAGGGTTTCACAGATCCCAACGTGGAAATCTGACCCCACAAAAACAGAGAAAATATAAACAGGTTTGTCAGCTTGAAGTAACAAGTAACGGGAAAGAAAAAACTTGGAAAATTCTTGGTGCAAGATAAGGTATAAACCACACACCCACACACACACACGCCTGCTTCACAAGGTGGGTTCCTTGGGCCATATACTGTCATTGCTTTGCAGGGAGAATGCTAGGTACGAAACATCAAATGCATCGAGGTGGAAAAGCCTGAATTTGACCTGTTTGAAACCAGTCACTTATTAGCCACAGTTTGCCAGATTCAGATGACACAGCAAGCTGTGCTTAATCAAAACAGGCCCATTTGCCACACAAGTGGAGACCACAAGTCTCCATTCCATTCATCCCATTTCGCCCTACCTGGGAGGGACAAGCTGAGGCCTTGCTGTTTTGGCCAGCATTTCCTACTTTTCCTTCACCACAGCTATGCCAGCCAAGGCTGATGGGGCCTGTGGTCCTTGCCTGCTGGATGAATACAAGTTGCCCACCCCCACTAAACCGTAGTTTTGTGCATGATGTCAAGATGCATGTTGGAACAGTTATGGAACTGGGTTTTGGTTATTGTTTCTTATCCTCGTATATCCTTTAAAGTGGGTGGGCGGTGCGAGCAGTGCAAGGTCCGAGTCCGTCAGGGAAGGATCAGAGCTCAGCTGCTTTGCATACAGATGGTCACAGGTTCAAGCCATGGCTTCTCCAGGGAGGGGGAGGAAAGTGGCCATCATGGCCAGGAGCCTGGAGAGCCACTGACAGTCAGTGTCAACAATATTGGGCTGGGAGCAGCAAGTGCCTGGCTCACTTTAAGGCAGCTTCGGATATTTGACTGCACTGGGGGCAAAGGGGAAGGCAAGGAATCCAGTGTCTTCACAATGCCCTCCTCCAACTCCTACTCCATCCCTGGATGGCTAGAATTTAGTGACTGATGGTAGATTGATGTATGCCGGCAATTCCAGACACATTTTGTGAATCCATGTAACTTGGCATCTTTAGTTTCCACTGTCTGGATGTAACTGAGCAAATGTTGACAGACATGTTTGGGCAACTGCTAACATTTGCTGATGGCGCTCTGGATTTGTGTCTTATTTACAGAATGAGTGTAAGACCGACAGCTTTCATTCACCTGTGCATTTCAGTAGGGGCAAGTGTTTCAGTCTTCCTTGTCTTCATTTAAGCTTTGTACAGCTTACCTTGGGTCATGATGGAGCCAGACTCAGGGAACCAAGGTTCAATTGGGATGCCAGGAAGTACTTCCTGACAGTTAGGACCCCAGGGGTATGCAATGGGCTTCCACAGGAGGTGGTTGAGCCCCATTGGGGAGGGTGATCAAGGATAGGCTGGACGTGCACATGATAGGCATGTGGTGAGCAGAGCCAGCTAAAGCCGGGGGTCAGACTAGATGGCCCGGGAGACCCCTTCTGACTCGCTCTGTTTCTGTTTCTATGATGACACAGTGCCATGTCTCCCCATTTCCTGGCTGCTGGTGGTGGGGAAACAGCATCTTGGTGCTTGTACATAGGATAGGAGCAGAATGAGATGTGTGGCTAACCATTTTCAGTGGTAATGTTTCACAAGTAGATCTTGGCCATAAGTTTGCCAATAATAGAGATGATGACTGTGTAGGCTTAGAAGGTGGAGAAAAGTATCTTGCCATAATGCAGCAAATATGTGACATGAAGTTGGTGTTTTAATTTGCAGTGTATTCCCTCTTGTGGAGTTCTCGAGTCAGGTATCCAGTCTCCAGGCACAAATCTGGACCCTTTTAACAAATTGAGAGTAACTGGGCTGAATCACCAAACCAAAAGAAACTGCTCAGATTCTCCTTGCAGACTCTTGAGTGAAGAAGGAAAACAACACAACTGATCCTCTGAAAACAAATCAGGAAAGAAAGAAAGAAAGAAAGAAAGAAAGAAAGAAAGAAAGAAAGAAAGAAAGAAAGAAAGAAAGAAAGAAAGAAAGAAAGAAAGAAAGAAAGGCAGGCAGGCAACGGGAGGGGAAAAAGCACAGAAGCTGTGGAGTTGGCAGCATAACATTTTGGCCAGAGGTGCAAGGACCCATGGGATGCTGTGGGTGGAACATATGGACAATGCAGACAGAAGCAAGTTTGCCTGGAAAGCCTCTTTCAGAAGCCAACATTCAACCAGGAGGCTGGCTTCCACAGGACGTTAACACGGACAAGGTCACCATTTTGACCCACGACCAATTTTTGTTTTCCTCCTCCTCTCCCAACCCAACCCAACCCAACCCAACCCAACAAGCATGAACTACTTCTTTGGGCACTAGACAAAGCAGCCTTTGAGTTACAGGGGAACATTGCCTTTGGCAGTGGCACCTTTACTCTTTAAAATGTATTTATTACACTGTAAAAGATGGTAAGGTTTCACAAAGGTATGGGGGGGAAAGTGGGGAGAAAGGGGGAAAAGACTGCCATTTTTTGAACTAGTAAATATCCATTAAAACCTCCAACCCTGAAATCCATACCTCTTTCATCAGCTCCGGGGGGACTGGGGAGCAGGGCGTGACCCCCTGTGCCGTATTTAACCAAACCCGTATTAGGGCTTTTCCTACTTGAGCCTTCAAACTCACTGTTTGGATCACTCAGCCAATCATTTTGAGCTGGTCCAATCCAGATGCACCTATCACCCAAAGGATCAGGCTTGCCGAACTCAAACAAGTCATAAGATGTGCGAGCTTACTGGGCCACCACCAAACTCACAGACTATGTCTGCATTTCATGCTAAAGCCTTCCCAAAGCAGGCATGTTCTAGATGTGCTGGACTGCAACTCCCAGATGCCATGGTGGGTGGGGGTTCTGGGATGTAGTTCAACATATCTGCAGGAGGACAGGTTGGAGAAGGCTGTGCTAAGCCATGTTTTTTGTTAAATAGGTTTTATTTGCTTTACACATGGATTGTCTTGCAAATAAGCAAGAGCGGCTTCCTTTCCCCTTTTCTGGTTTATTTTTCTCCTGCCAATTGGCCACTTTATGGAATGGTTTTGATTTCAGGCTGCTCTTGCCAGGAACCTCTATTTCAGTGTGGGCAGCAGTGCAAATGATCCAGAGGTAAACCACAGTTCTGAGCCCAGTCTTCATGACAAGCCATCATTTAGACAAATCATGGTTTAGCCAGAGGCAGAATTGCACAACCTCATGCTCTGCTTGTGGTTAACAGCTGGTTAAGCAGTCATCATTCGTTAGAACACAACAAGCATTAACGCAACAAGCCAGATTCCCACAAACCACACCATGGCTTGGCGTGACATGCAAACTAGAACTCTGCAGACACATAAGCACCACCAAACAACACTGCCAAGGATCCAGAAATTGGCTGACTACTGTCTTTTGGTCCCACAAGAAAGGAGCAGAGAAGGGGTACTAGGCAAACCTCTTTGGGGAGCTGATTCCAAAGTTGGGGGTGCCACCATTGTTCCCTTAGTTTTCTTCAGAAGGGGCTGAGAAGGATCTTAGATGATGATTGTGGGGTCTAAGTAGGCGCATAAGAGGCAGTCCTGGAGGTAGCCTGGCCACAAGCCATTTAGGGCCTTGAATATTAATGTTAACACTTTGAATCAGGCCTGGACTACAATTGTTAATCACAGATGTTGACAGAGCGCTGGTGTGATAGGTTCATAGTGGCTAGTCTTTGCCAGCGGCCTTGCTGCCCTATTCTGAACCAACTGGCATGTCTGGACCATCCTTAAAGGCAGCCCCACACAGAGCATAATCCACATTAAAGGTTAGCACAGCATGGATGACTTTTGATAGGTTGTCCACCTGCCCAGACAGGGTCACAGTTGGTGAAACAGCCTGAGATGACAGAAGGTGCTCCAGGCCACTGAATCCACCTGAGATTCCAGTGACAATTCAGGATCCAGGGGCACCTCTTTACTAGGAACTTTGTCCTTTGGGGGAGTGCAACCCCACCCAGGCCAGGTGTATTGTCACCCATTCGGGCATAAGAGTCCCCCCACCAACAGCACCTCCACCCGATGTGGACTGTCTCAATTTACTGGCCCTCATGTAATCCATTATTGAGCCCAGCACTGGTTCAGAACCGCCACTACATCATGAGCTTCCTGCCAAAGTTCAGTAAAGCACATTGCTTCGACTTTGGATTTATGTTCTTTGCTCTCAGATAGTTTTGCAGACTCCTGGGGTATTGACAAGACTGCTGAAAAACCAGTGAGGGTTTGGGAGTGGGCAAAGTCCAAAGCTGCAGCCAGCAGCTCACTATGAATTTAATCATTGCATAGATGGGCATATTAAAGTATGTATCTGGAAGGAGGAGAGAATGACCAACATAATGCGATATCCTACAGTATACAAGGACTGTCTTCCTTTCGGAAGCATACCTGAGTTACCTTGGTTCAAAATCTGGGAATTTTGTGGAACAGAATATAGATGGTGCTGCTTAAAAATGCTGCTCATGATACTCAACCATACAAAGATCATTTTGTGTAGCTCTTCTATGAAGAATACTGGGCCAAATCCCAGCAGGGATGACTGGTGCTTTAACTCATCCCAGGACATTAATCACTAATACGGCAGTCTATGTTGAAGGTGGACCACTGAAGACTAATCCAATCTGTTTCTAATTTAGCAGCCTGCCTAAATATTAACATGAGAAAACATATAGGGCCAGTTGAACAAGACTGGCACAAGTTATGAATTGTGGTCAGGGTTGTACAGATCCAACATGCGAGAGAGGCGAAAAATGCATTTGTATTTGTATGCCTCTGTTCTAGTTGGCGAACAGAAAGCAGGCTTCACACCATGCTCCTGACTTGCCCAAACATCAGAGAAAGGAATGGTTTGCACAAGTGAAGAACTACCCTGAATGTTTCCTTTTTCCCCAGCCGCAACACAAAATCCCTGCTCAAAGGAAACAAAAACCTTTTTGTCTAAATATATTATCCTTTATGTGGCAAGCTTTGGGAATTTTTTTAAAATTGTTAATTGCAAAAGCAATTAGTCAGTGATTCCTGGATCTTCCAGCTAAAGTGGTACAGTTCAGCCATAGCCTTGCCGTATGACCCGGTGCTAGAGGTGTATTTTAGCACTTCTGGCTGGAGGCAGATTATCGCCATGATTCAATGCATCCCTGTCCTTCAAGACCCCGAATATCTTGTCTGACTTTCAACTGCCAGCTAAAGATAAGAGAAATAAACTAATCCAAGGCATGCCTCTGTGCTGGGTTCGAATAAACCTACAAGTGGGATGGTGAGAGCAGGAGGATGGGAGAGTTCAAAGGAAAGTGTGGTTTGTGATTCAAGGCATTCTTTTTTGAATATCACCTGGATTAAACTTCTGCAAAATCAAAAACCAAAGAAAGGATCTACCCATCCTGCCTGTCCTGTCCAAATTTTCTTTTCTTTTTCTAAAAATTGCCTCTCTAGATTCTGGATTTCTTTAAACATCGAAGCAACCCCATTATATCTTGGCTTTTCAAAGATAAAATAAAATAAAGCACAACGGTATCTGAGACCTGAAGGGAAAGCAATGTAATCCTGTACAGGAAAATGCACTTATTTTTTTAATCCTTAACATAACTAGTTAAGATGTGTAGACAGTGTGGAATCAAATTATTCTTCAGACTAATAACAGATCTCTATATATATTGTGATATTTAAAATAATGATCATAATCATAACAATAACAAGACTATTTTTATTTTTGTCCACTTATGGCACTATTTATCAAAACAATCAACTAGGAAAAAAACACAAATAAACAGGCCTTCAAACTGGTAAGGCTCTTGTTTCCAACTACAAAAAACTGTGTCCTCACTTTTATTTTGGTGGTGGGAGGAATTCAACTAAAATTCCAAATCTGACAGCATGGGTGTCGGAAGACTAGAGCATCTCATGCAGGCTGTTACCCACCTGGAGCCATCAAAAATGGGGCCCAGATTGAGCTTATAAAGAGGAACTGAGAGGCATATATTTGCTCGTTTATCTTTCATTTTCACAATGCAAGAGTTGTTTCCAGTGGCCACCCACTCCTATTTGCATGTCTGCCTCTTTTATTTACAATAATCCTTCTAGATTGCAGTGAGTCATGGAGAAAAAGCAACCAATCCATCAAAAGGATACTTCCCATTTTCTGCAAAGGTGCTTTGTTTTCTGCAAAGGTGTTGGGAAGTGGGCTTCAAGCCCCCAGGCCTTTGCCATAAGTGCAACAGGAACACATTGGCTCCGAGAGCCCATGCAGGGAGGGGGTGGGGGTGGAAAAACTGTGGGTCAGCAGCCCACAATCCAAATGGAGGATGGGAGGGGGGTTGCTTTGTTTTTTACAGCTGCACTGTCTGTTCTCAAGTTTTAATTCAACTGTATTTAATTTGTTAAATAAAACTAAATATGGTTTTTAACGGCCAGAAGTCCTTCGATCTTTTTTGTGGCATTAGTCATCAGGTGGTTTCTCTAAGGGAAGCAGAACTGCACTAAGATGGTGGCAAAAGGTCTCCTTGGATAATGGCTGTAGCAATAGTGGGGAGCCCGGATGCAAAGGGCAATTATTTTCTCATGAAAGGGAGAGGAAGCCTGCAAGAGACGGCCAGTTACAGGATAGAGGCAGGAGGGCTTATCTGAGCAGGTGGGGAGAAGGTCACTAGCACAGCTTCTGGTGGTCTCACACTAGCATTGGGTTCATGAATAAAACCTTGACGCAAAACCACCAAGTTCTTGGAAGATTTCAAAAGGGAAGAAAAGCAGAGCTCGGGCAGAATGCAGATGGTTTCTTTTACTTTTCCAGATTCTTCCCCTTTCTCTCCAGTAACTAAAAGCTGCTTTTACAAACGGCCTCCCTCATGCTGGAACTGCCCTGGTGTTCCAGCCCAGGAATAGATACGGCCTCCCTCCATTGCCACCCGCACCATCTTCACAGCCTCACTATTTCAAAATGGAGGAGGGGATGGCAAGGCCCAGAATTTCCTCCTTCAGACTGACTCCCAGGTAGCCAGTACTGCCCTCAGTCCTGCTGGACAGCACCAGGAACTGGGGAGAGATTGGTCGACAACACACAGAGGATCCCTCCCCACATGCAGAATGTGCAGACCTGAGGAATGTGCAGAGGAAGGATGGATGCCCAGCTGTAGGAGATGCAGTCCGAGGCTGAATTCTAGACCGCACCACTCTGCATTCTGCCACACTTCCAGTGTGTAATGGTTCCCAATGTAGGGAGCGCCTTTGATGCAGCAAAGAGAGAACAGTCAAGTTGGCTTCTCCCCTAGTTAATGCATACAGGGACAGTGTTCAAAAATATGACCCTTTCTTTCACCACTGCATTTCCTTTCAAGTGCTAATGTCCAGAATTTTATTGCCCTGCTCTTTGGCCATATGCAGAGAAGCTCCGATGTTTCCCATAGCTTTATGAAGAGGGTAACAGTTGGTGTCTATCCCCTGCATAGAGTACAGATGACTACAGGATCCCAGGTCCTGGTAGCAGTGAGGACTATGCGTGTTGCGTTTTGCCTGGGTGCACCTAAGGAGCTCCAGTGTCCCTCGGTCTCCTCCTGGGGCTCTGTGCGCGCTGCCGCATGCGGTACATTCATCACTGGTCAGAAATGGCCTGGCGAGAACTTTCCGCTTCGCTTTCAAAGTCAACCAGATGCTTCGCATGTAGGAAAGACACCCTTTCCAGCAGCTGCAAGTAGTGGGCGAGTCGAAGTTCTCAGTGCAATGGCAGTTTAAAAAAAAATCCACGCAGTTAGCTGCTCGCGATAGTATGCCGACAGAATGCCTCTTTCTCGAGAGTGTTCTGAGCACCTGGAGGTCAGGCTGAGGTACAGCCCCAAATGTACAAGATGCCTCTGCGTTGTTCAAGAGCAGCTTCCACCTGCTTCCACAGGCTTCTCTGCCTGTCGCTGATATTTGTCGGAGAAAAGGTACAGCAGCCCTTTGGGTGCCTGCATTTAACCATCAAGAGCCTATGGCCTGAGCTGTGGGTTTAAGCAGAAATTACATTCCTACCTAGCCTGGCAAACCAATGACCAAGCCAGGCACCTAAGAAAATAAGACATTCCCTTTTCATCACAGTAAAAAAAGACTTCAATTGCCCCAAAAGCCGAGTAGGACCCACGTTCAACAATATTGCAGGTGCCAAAAATAACATTCCTCTCCAGGAGCACAAAAAGGTGGTGTCCAATTACAGTCAAATCATTTGAGATCAGCTTCTTGGATCCAGTGGATCCCGAGGGCCCTTGCACATGAATTACCTTGCAAGATTCTCAGCATCTTGTGCTCAGGAAACAGAACAAGCAGTAGAGTTGAACCTCATTGGAAAAAAAAAATTCTCAATCATCTTGGTTACTTCAGCACTTCTGGTATTCAGAATCAGCTCCCAAAATTAACTGACAAGATGAGCCTTCACTCTTTCCAAACCCAGGATATTCATTGGCAAGGGGCAAATCTTTCGCATGGGTCTAGAGGAAGAGAGGATTCACCTGCATCGAAACTCTGAACCCACCCTGCAAATTCATTTCAGGACTAATGCGCAAACTAGTGCTCAAGGAACCACGTGTTGTGCGGAAGGGGGTCGCCAGGGAGCTTTGCCCCAGCTCAGCTCACAAACTGGATCCTTCCTAGGAAAGGCAAATCCATGGACCGGATGAATCGGCCGGCAACCCGCTCTTCAAAGATGATGATCTGGGGAAGAAATGGGAAGAAAGGGAATAGCCTTGCACAGGTGTCAAAATATGGTTCTTTTTTCTTGACTTTGCAAACACAACAAATGCCATGCAACAACTGTAAGCCGTCCTGAGCCGTTCATCGGAAAGGACGGGATATAAATATTTAAATTAAATTAAATTAAATTAAAATTAAACAAGGGTGTGGCTGCAGACAGAGGAAGGGATGGCCCACAGGGATTATTAAGAGGTGGTTCATGTCTGTGTAGGGTGAGGAAATGTTATCAGTTTTAGTTTCTCTCTCCACCCCCGGACTTAAGTTCAGTTTGTACCATTTCTCCACCAGTCTGCAATTTCTTAAATGTGCACTCCTAGCCTTGCAGACTCATGAGAGGAGAGGAGTTGAGTGTGATCATGCCGATTCCACAGTCCAGCTGTGAGCCTATGAGAGCAGCCTTTAGATACAGACAATGCTTACAAATTGTGGACCCCAGATAAAAGCGGGTGCACAAACCAGGGGTTCAGGCCAACAGGACAGGAACGCTCAGTGCTTCCATCACTTGCCCCTATGCCAGGGGTTCAGCAGAGTGGAGGATGGCCCACTTATACAAACACAAATCTCCTGCCACAGTCTTGGCCCGTTTCAAGTGGCTTCGCCTTTTTGTCTTGAATGGAATCGAGGAACTGCTAAAATTCCCCTGCTGATGATGCCAAAACAGTTCATTACGAGGGTCGTGAACTGTTGGTTATTTTGCCAGATGCAAAGGAGGAGAGTGTCACTGAGTTCATGTGACACAGGCCAGAGGGCTTGTTGTTTTGTTCAAAGGCTTATGGGGGGGGGGGGGCAAGAGCCCATGGCTTGCTGTGGAACTCCTGGGGTTGCTGCATTGGCCAAACCTGGCCAATATGGGGTAGCCCAAAGGGCTACAGAGCAGCTTGCCAGGAGTGGCAAATCCTCGTTGCTCTTGCCAAGCAGCTGTCGGTGGAGCACCATTTGACAGCTGCATCTGAAAGCGCCCAAGTGGCACTTGGGGGCTGCTATCAGGGCGAACCGGCTTGCAAGCAAGCCTGCTTGGCTAGCAGAAGCCAGCCACATCCCCAGCTCTGTTTCAGGTTGTGGGGTGGGGAACCCCCATGATTCCGGGGAGTCACCTGGGATATTCATGGGGGAGTGGCTGAGGGAGGATCAGAGGTCACCCTACCCCTGCTGTGTCAAATCTTTGGTCCGGTGCTTTGGCGAGAGGCCAGCTTCAGGTGTGGTGAGGACCCTGCATGATTCCAATGTACACCACTCACCTCATTGGGCCCCTGCTGGAGCCATGTTCCTGGGAGATAGAGGGTTTCCTGGGGACCGATCTCCCAGTAGCGGCCGAGGTTGCGTCTGTTGACAAACACAACTCCCTTCTCCCAGCCCTAGGAAAGAAAGAAGGGGCAGGACTGCAGCAGGACAATACGATGGCGTTCCGCCCCGCAAAGAGCCTGCGATCGACCTTCTGCCTACCCACGAAAGCCCTTCTGCCTACATCTTTTTGTGGGGCCTTTGGAAGAAAGAATCAGTGGCTCACCTCCGGCTTCAAGAAGGTGTCCTCGGGCATATGTTGTACTTGCAGGGTTCCTCGGAAGAACGCCGGGCCCACCGCAGAGTCTGGGACGGCACTCCACAAAGAGGAGCTCTGTAGGCTGTTGGGAGACATGCATGGCTGGGAGAAGAGGTCCTGCCCAGCAGTCAATGACCCCCACTGGAGAATCCGGGGACAATCCATACCAATGGTTTTGACACGATGGGATCCTTACACACTTACGCTTTGCCTGAGGAACCATTTCTGGAGCAACTGAATGCACTGAGGGGGGCCTTCATCCCCATGCTGGGCTGCGGCAAGTTGGCTTGAGGATCCGCCTTCACCCATACCAGCCTGCACACAGCCTGGGACCAGCACGGGAGGCCCTGAAACCAGTGGCGACGAGGGATGGGGCCTTCTCAGTGGGGAGCTTTTGCCTGTGCAACTCGGCTCCAATCAGTCTCTGCTGGACCCTGTCATCATAAGCTTCCAGGCAGGCCCTCAAGGCTCAATGGTTTACTTAGGGGGAGGGTTCTAAGATCCCTGCCCCTGGCCGTAGGAAGTACAATGTCTCCCTCATCCCCACTCTAAAAGGCCTCTCCCAGCCTTGGCTACTTACAGTAAGAGCTTTGAGCTTCAACAGAATGAGGATGCTCACACTTTGGTCCTGCATCAGCCCCACCCATCACGGAATTTGGCCCTGGATGTCTTTTCCAAGATCGGATTCAGCCCTCAGGCTGGAAGAGGCTCAGCACCCTGGTCCCCAAGGGACAGTCCCCTCACCTCTGGCCTGCTCCTTTAATACACCAGGAGAAGGTGTTGGTGGAGGATGGCGCTGTTTACTCAGGTATCCTGGAAAAGTAATTCCCCAGCAGTTTTCTCTTCTACCTCTGCTATATCTAACAGCATGACTAGATTGCCATGCAAACCCCCAGGTTACTATCAAGATGGTAGGATTTATGAAATAGTTTATTGTGGTCAACAAACCACAATAGGTAGGAATTCTGTATTGGCAGGAATTATGCTATCAGTAGGATACCCTGAGAATTTGCATAGGGGCCCCAACTTTCATGGAACAGAATCAGCATTCCTAGACACACACACACACACACACACACACACACACACAAGCCCTCTCAACAACCAGCATCCTCCTCTTCAAGGGAACAATGGGACAGTGGTTACTTCTGTGGGCGAGGGAATGTCACTTCATATCTCGTCTAATCGGTTTCATTTCTCCCAGGCTGTGTGCCTTTCCTTATTAAAAGACCTCACACATGCCCTGAGGCGACAGGACTGTAACCAACTCCAGGGCCCTAATGCAATGAAGGGCTTCCCCGAGAGGCCAAGTCTTGGCTGGTGAATTGGGAGATGCTACTGGAGGAGTGAGGCTGCTGGCTCAGCAGAATCTCGGCTCCTTGTGCATTTACAGCACAAACAGGTTTGGCAACTGCAAATGTATTCGATAACGTGATTTTGAGAAGAGAGAAAGAGAGCCTAGCTGGGCCTTGGGTACGGAGGTGGGGCTTCCCTTTGGATGACCCCCACATGCTGGGGGAGACTTTTCTTCCCTACAAGCTCTTTTCTGGGGCTGTCTGTCATCTCTCCCTCTGCACCTCTGGAAGGCCCCATGTAAACGGGGAAGGAGGGGATAAAAATGGTTTACATAAATAAATAAGATGAACAAAACTGGGCAAGAATCTCTGCTATAGATTGAACAACCCAAATGGTTTAGAATGCAGCCAGTCATGAATGAAAACAGTCTTCCCCAACAATGAAATGCTTTTTCCCCTCGCTCTTGTGACAACAAGCATATTATCCAATACTGCTGAATTGGTTATTTTGGCAGAATTGAATGGAAAAGAAAAGCTGGAGTAGCTCTTAGAATGCTGGACTGGGGCTGGGAAAACGTGGGTTCAAATCCCCATTCAGCCATGAAGCTCCCGAAATGACTCTGGGACATTCACTCTCTCTCCGCCTAGGTTAAAGGAAGGACGGGGGGGGGGGGGTAACGATTTACTCCCTTTTGACCTCCTTGAGGAAAGATGGGACAGAATGTAATAATTAAAGTTTCCTTCAATCTGTCCCCCATTTCAGACTAACTCACTCTCTAAATACCAGAGAGAAAGCCTGTTTGAAGCCTGCTGGTTTTCTGCATGCAGTTTTCTCACTGACTCTGCCATTTTGAGAGGGTGCAGTCTGTGCTAGAGAACGAACGTTCTCACACAAGCGGCACCCTGAATGGCAGAGTCGATGAAATGCCACACACTGTATACCCTGCCCCTTCCTGTCAGGGTTCTCGCATGCAGCACCTCTGTATGCCTTTCTCTCAGAAGAGCATCACTAAGGGAGACCATTCACAGGAAAGAGATGCATAGAGTGTTAAATGGCCTCTCAGCCACGTGGGATAATAAGCTCTCTTTGATTCAGAGGAATTACAGGCCTGACGTGGCTGAAGGAATGGCAGATTCATTATATCAGCTAAGCCTGGGACAATCACGCCGCAACGGTACACGCACCAGCCTCCCACACAGAAATTTCTACCTTATATTTCTTTACTAATAGTCGGTACCCAGTAAGCAATTGCACTACCAGCTGATCTGGCTCTCTTTCTGCACAGCAGCTCCCTCTCGCTTTCCCTCTCACTTTTAGTTGGCCAAGTGCAGCTGCAAACAGCTTAAGGGTCAGGAAGCAGACAATGCTCTCTTTGTTGCTGGGTCATTTCTCTGGCTGGTCAAGAAAGAGACAGGCTGCATTTCCTGGACAGCATGTCATGATAGGCAAGGTGGGGGAATGCTGCTGCCTGGACTATTTGGCTGCCGCCTTCTTGCAAAAGGAGCAGGAGTACAATATGCTCATATACAACAATCCAGGATTTTTAAAAGTCCTGGGTTGTTGAGATGTGTGAACTGGGCCACTGGCATCATGTCTTCCTACATGCTTCTTAGTGCCCAACCCAGATGAATCTTTGGTCTTACGTTGTTAAGGTTCTTCCTGTGTTTTAGCACCAATGATGCCTCTTTGGAACATCTGTGTGTGAGCAGCTGGAGGTAGGGAGTATTGCCTTGCGGTTATGCTTTTGGGATTCCCAAGGACATGCGATTAGCCCACACAGCAAAGAAGATGCTGGACTGATTGGTGGACCGTCAGTCTGACCCAGCAGCGACCTTCTGAAAGAGGGAATTTCCAGGCTATGCCGGCATGACGTATCAGCCATTGCGTGAACTTCACCTCACCACCCACGCACAGTGGGCCGCCAGATACACAAAGCTGTAGCAGAATGCAGCTGCATGCTTCCCGACAGGATGGCGGGTTTTATTCCACCTATTCCACATCACCTGTGCCGGTTTCCTGTTTGCTGCCAGGCCCAGTTCAAGGGGCTGATCTTATTCCCGAAAGGACTTGAAGCCCACACAGAGAAGGAGCACCTGCCCCTGGATGGACCCACACGTCAGCTCAACAGGGGTGGCTGGCTGTGCCATCACCCCCAGGTGCCGGTTCACCGCCGGCTTGCTAGCACTGGATACAGGAATCCCCGGCAGAAGTTTACATATTGGCTCAAATCGAAATAGGGAAAAGCTGAAGAGAGTAAGGAGGGGCCGCCGCAGGGCTCTGTGTGTTTCCATTTGAGCTATCTGATGGCTGGGATTTGTCAGCCCGATCTTTTGCCAGATGCTGCCTCGCTGGCAGGTGGGATTGCTAACGAGGCTTTGTACCCATGCCAAATGCACTTGCCGCAAATGAGGGGGAAAGGGAAACAAATAAATACGGCGGGGGAAGGATGGGAATCACCACGCAAACCTTTCTATGAAGCTAGGTTTCATCTCCAGGCTGTAAATCTTGAAGTTCCTCAAGGAGGTATTGTTGAGAAAGATGTCCCCAATTATGCCTGCAAGAGAAGAAGAGTAAATGGCAGGCTGAGCTGCCGCAAGGCTGACGGATCGCCTTTGGAAGCCGAGGGAATGCGGAATGGCCAGAAGCAGTGCTCCTTGACAGGAGAGTCAGGGACCTGGAAGTCCCCAGACGCAAAGGGGAGGCTCTTGCCATGTTTGGGGGCTGCTTTGCTCCAGCAGCGGCATTCACTGCACAGCAAAGTCCTGCTGCCTTTTGTTCTCCCCGGCTGGAGCCCCTAAGCTGGATTTTGAGTTCTGCTACTGGCGTACGGTTTATGCTTTCCTTAGAAAGAGCAGATTAACCAGCTTGTATGTCATAAAGAAAACACGGAGCCACTGCTGACATCCACGACGCCGCTTTCGCCCAAATGCTTTAGCATGCCCTGGTGGGGATTTTCAATTTTCCCTGCCCTTTAAAATGACAAGATTGCTCTTCCACATCTCAGACCATGGTAGTGGCGGGCAACAGGGGAATCACAGGGGGGATGCTGCTATTCAAGAAACGCAAGTCCAAAGCCTCTTTTCAGGAGCAGCTGGTTGTGCGGTTCTGTCAGCCCTGCCTCCTGCTTTCTTGCAGACATTCCCAAGCCAGGAAGAAGTGTGCCTCATGCCCAAGACAAGAAAAATAGGGAGAAGACAGGAAAGGGACTTTGGGTGTAAATCTGATAGGATGCATTCTGGCAAAAAACCACCTAAATGCAAAATATCACTCATAAATGCAAAAGAAATATTTATAAGATTCCCTTTGCTACTCTGAAAATGGCGCTTCTCATTCCAGGTTAACCCACATGATCCAAAAAAGTCAACCAAGGACCTGGATGCCTAAAGCAGACTCGAAATCACAGCAATATATTTGAGGCTTTCACATTAGACCGCAGCAAATCGGGCATCGCAATGCAAGCTGTACCACGTCCCCAAAGGAGTGGCTCCATACGGCTTGCTGTTCTCTTGACTTCTGCTCATTGGTTTTCACAGCCAGCTTCACATGTGAGAGCATGGACCAGACATTAGGTAACAAAGCAAAATCAGCTTTAAAAAATGCACATTTGGTAGGCCTGCCACATCAAACCTTTGTTGGGTCTTTCCTGTGGTGGCACCCTAGCTGTGAAACAATCTACTATGGAAGATCTGCCTGATGTCTAATCTATCCTGTTTACTTGGACCTTTGGGTAGGTTATTTTGTTGTTGATTGTAATTTGCTGTTTTGGGTGGCGACAGGTAATGGCTGGTCTGACTCTATGATAAGTTGGATTTTGAGGGTTCGAATGATTGTGAGTGAAGTTTTTATCTGCTGTGGATACAGCCAACCAAGAATGAATGGCAAGCCCCCTCTGTAGGACTGCTAGATGGAGACCTACTGGGGTGATGGGTATCATTGCCCAGCCTCAGTACTCCATCTGTAATTTTGACAAAGCAACACCTACTTTATAAGGCACGATCAAGTGGTGGATGCCATAATCCTTACTAAATGCTAGCTATAAAAATGGCATTGTATGCTGGCATTCTGACAGAGAGCATGGGAAGTGCAGAAAGGTATACCAGGCACAGAATCCAAATTACTGAAAATTTCAGCCCTTATTTTTACAAGTTTCTAGCCCTTAGGAAAGGGAACATATACATGTAAGTAGGTAGGCAACATCTCTTGAAACCTTGAGAAGATAGAGAGAAGGTGGAGTAAGATTTCCTGGGGCTGAGGTCAGGGTTTGACTAACATTATGCAAACTAAGAACAATTATGCAAATATACATGAATTATTTGCTTCATTTAGAACAGGCCACAGGATTCAGCTTTGGATAGCAATATTTTTCAGCACAGAGTAAACCAGAGCCATATTTATTAACTATTTATAAGGGGGACTACACTATGAAATACTGCTGTAGAAATGATTCTTTGGTGTTAAGATAGTGACAGAAAAAATAGCACAGCTCACCTTTCCGCTGATCATTCAGCTTAGGCCCATAGTTAACTCGCCCACAGTTCTCTACGAGGAGCTGAAGTTGCCTGTATCCCTGCACAGAACAGCAAAAGACAGAGTGGGATCCAAGAAACAGTAGCTAGAGAGAGTAGCTAGATAAGAAATATGGGCAAGGAGAGAAGCCAGCCAAATTATTCTAGGGGGGACAGCACCAGATGGCTGCTCCGTAGCTTAGGGTGAAGGCAGATGTTAACATTGGATTGATCTTTGTGAGGGTATTTCAAGAGCAACCTCACTGCATTTAAAATGTTAGATTTGTCTTCAGCCTAATTAATACAAAACGCCGACTCTGTCTTCACCTTAATGCGCCTATTCCGGTCCAGGACTGAACTGCAAAATTCAAGAAGCTTAAGGTGCTGGCGACTGTGGCATCTTCCTCCTGTCAGCTGAGCAGTTTGGGACTCAGCACCTACCGTTTTTCTTTACCAAAAGCGGAAACCTTCTGGAATACGCAAAGCGATCAATATATGAGCATCCATGCTGGGCTTCTAAAAACAAACCGAGACGGTGGACAGACTGTTTGAAGCACAGCAAAAAGGTACAACACAAATCGGCTGACTGGGCACATGCAGCGATCGTTCTGGCACTGCCCATGACAGGCCCGTACCATGGACTCTCTTCTTACACAGGGTGGGCCAAAAGTACATACACAGTACCAATCGGGTCACACTTAAGTCTCTTAGGTGCTTGAAATGTCCTCTGTCAACATTGCAACCTGACCCTGACACAGTGACACCAATTCTGGATAGCACCAATTCTGGATAGCACACAAATCTGGACAGCATCCCAACTGAAGGGATGAGCACCTTCAATTTGTCCAGTGTGTGAAGTCCTCCATGACCTGGCCAGTGCTACTTCTGGTCCACTCTGTGTTACATCAGTCAGGGGACTAGAACTGGGGAGCCATGGCAGCTGACGATGTAAGTTTTAGACCAGGGCAGGGAGTTGCAATGGTTTGCAGTTGATAAATTAACCAGCACAGTGTTTTGCTAATTGGTCTTGGGGTTGTGGGGATTTTAGCCAGCAGTTTAGCAGGGTTAAGTCCGCAATCC
Source organism: Varanus komodoensis (assembly GCF_004798865.1). Taxonomy (NCBI): domain Eukaryota; kingdom Metazoa; phylum Chordata; class Lepidosauria; order Squamata; family Varanidae; genus Varanus; species Varanus komodoensis. The sequence continues at coordinate 6,177,940 of NW_025335856.1, forward strand.
TAAAGACAATACACGCAACGTACCGGGAGGATCACCCTTCTTGGAAAAGTAGTTTAGGATTGTGCTGTGTGTACACAATGTTTTGGGGAATGTTTTATTTTTGGGACTCAGTTTTATTCCAGCTTCTCCTCCAACAGCAGAGAGATTTCTTGGCACTGAACATATTTGGGTAAAACATACAAAGGCACTTTTGCCTGTAATTCACACACTGCATTCTTCCAACTGCTTACCTGTCCATTAGGAATTGACAGTTCCTGCGTGGTATAATCAAGGGAGCCAATGTACAGAGTATTAACAAACACCTGCAGGAAAGGAAAAATGAGAGCCTCATTTGTCAATCAGAAAAGGCCAAAGGATTAGAGGGGGATTTAGGGGGGAGCAGGACTACCAAGCATGAATTGGGACTGCTGGGGCTTCTTCCAAGCTTTGACTGTAAGCTTATTATAATAATCATTTTAGCAGCACCATTTACAATGAGGAGAAAAAAGCGGTAATGACGAATCCAGATTATCCAGCATCAATTGTTATGTCTAGATGGCTACATTCCCCCCATAGAAATATATGGTCACTAAGGTCAAAGACTATTAACTTTCCTAACCTTCAGAGTCATCAAACAATATTCATTATTTCTAACACATAAGTGGACAAGTGCTTTTCAAATGATGCTCAGAGGCACCTGTGGGTTTCTCAGAAGATATAGGAGGGGATTTTTTTTTTTTTTTGAAAGGATGTACACAAATTAATGGGGGATAGATCGACTCACACCTGTTAGCTGTGATCACTGAACAAAACCTGTGTCCAGAGGCAAAGAATCTCTGAAGACTAGAATCTGAGGACCAACCATAGCGGAAGGTCACTATTTTTAGGAGCTGTGTCTGTGAAGTTTATCATCATAAAAAGTATCTTCTGGAGCACACGAACGGCTGCGACTTGAATGCAGACTGCTAGATCAGCAGGTCCTCAATCTGATCCACTGCACCAGTTTTTAGATTCATATCTTTCACTTAGTGGCTGTGGAGCAATAGCCGGAGGATCTGCCCAGCTTAGGCCCATGTTAAACTGATGGTGTTCATGTGCTGACACAAGCTGAGCTTAGGCTATGCATGGAATGGAAGGAACCACACCTGGAAAGCTAGTGAGACATCCGTGATTCAACACACCTTTACCCCAAGACAGTCACCTCAGGGCAGGGGTGACTTTAAAAGTTCCGGGGTTAGCCAGGACGAAGCCAGCATCTCTTCCCCTCCCCAGCCCCCAGGATAAGCTACATTTGCCAATTCTCCACCTGTGCTCTGTCCCGTATGTGGCCTTGGGAATGCAGCGTTCCTCCGCCGGGTATGACCACCTCGTAAAGCGTATAACCAAAGGCCTGTCCATTGCCATCATTCACTGGGAGGTTCTCCATGTTTATGGGATGTTCTGACTTGATAGGCTGTCCAGGAGAAATCACAAATGTATAACAAGACCCTCAGCATGTTTACTCAGAAGTAAGCCGCACTCGGTTCACTGAGGCTTATTCAAAAAATAAGTGTGTGTAGGTTTGCACCTGGGAAGGGAGGGGGGAGCAGATGGAATCCCCACGGGCCACTCCATTCCCGTTGCTTGGCTGACCAGTCAAACCAGATGCTTGGATAATGGCTAGCACACACTCAGACACGGGGGCCTTTGCTCGCAAATGTTCGCCTCCTTCTAGAAGGGATCAGAAGGATGCACCTGTGTCCTACCAGGGGCGTGCCCAAAGCTGACTCTGCTGCCTTTGCCTTCCCCAGGCTTTGAGTAACTTTCTAGGCTGTACTTGGGTAAGGGAAAGGTGAAGCAGGGGCTCAGCACAGCAGGTGGATGGTGCCCCTGCGCTCCTCCGCAGCCAGTGCTCAACTGGACACTGAGCACTCACAACATCTCCTACCAACTCACTTCTGCTGATGGTTGTGTGCATGCACAAGTGTGCGCCCAGTTCAGTGGGTGGAAAGCTACCAGCAAGTAAAAAAATGTAGGAATGGCATGTGCACATGCTGAACTCACATTATTGTACCATGCACAGGCAAATCTCTCTCACACACTCATCCCTCAGTGTTTCTGCAGTCTGAGCTGCACCGCGCAACATCAACCTGGAAGGCCAAAGGCATGCGGACCCGGCTGCATGGCATAAGGCTGGCGTACGAGCTGGAGGAGCTTGTCGACCACTCCAGGACACCCCAGTCACCAGCCCCCTGATTTAACCCAATCACTCTCACCAGGTGCAGCTCAATGTGATGCCCAAACCTGGGCAGAGGGTGTCAGCTAGGGGGGACCCCGGAAGAGGCCATGACTTCGCTCACACCAAAATCTGGTGGGGCAAACCCCGCGGCCCTCTTCCGTGCAGCGCAGTACCTACCTTCCCCAGAGATGGCAGCACGTCCCACAAGGAAATATACTGCTCCATCAGGATTGCCCCATAGGATGCCTTATTTAACACTAAGGGCGGAAGAGGCTCTGTGGTCCCTTAAAGCAAACAGACAAAGGACAGAAATAACTTGCTCAGCCGGATGCTGTATCAGCCGAACAGCTTCTCACATGTAGGGCTGGCTTAACCGGCGACTGGCTCAAAATTAGCCCATGTGAATTATCAGGGCTAATTATCATGAAAATATCCACAATCATTTCTGCCTCCTCGATGCCGTTCAGAGCCTTTCTGTTCCCCATTTATTCATGCAGCCATTTGCCCTCGTTCCTGGTTAATCAGAGGGGCTGTGGAGACTGGCATGGCTGTGTTTGCAGGCATCGCCAGTGCTGCCAAATCAGGAGCTGTACCTGCAATTTTGCTTCTTGGGGAAACAGCGCACGGGATCTCTGCAGACAATCGAATTAAAAGGCAGGGAGGGCAAATGAGGGTACGAACACAGTGAGCGGGAAAGAATTCACATGAAAGTGGCACAGAAGCAGCAGCAGCCGGGGGAACAAAACGATCCAAAATGGAAAGGGCCTTTAAAAGGATGCATCCTGAGGGCAGAGTCCAGGAGTGGGTATCTACGAATGGCCAGCCCCACCGATCCCATTCTGCAAGTGGCACACAATGCTCATACAGGGGGATTCAGCTCTTCTGGAGGCAGCCCAAGACTCACACCAGTGGCAAACACTGGCTGGGTAATGGCTTTAGTGGGACTGGCTGCTGGTGGAATGGAAGAGGCAATGGGCCCAGGTTACAGCCGGACTGGTCAATGCAGGCCGTCTCCGTTCAGCGGGCTCAAAGAGTCTGTCTATGGGCTGCAAGTCTGTCTTGAGCCACCCCCTCCCAAAGGCTCAGGGAAAAAGCTTGCCCGCAGACTGAGACTGGGGGATAAAGGGCACAAGCACTTGCCCGCGGAAGCAGCAGAAAGAAAAGCAGGTGGGGAAAGAGAGAGAGGGCAAAGCATCTGGCTCTTGCCCCTCTACATTAAAGTTTGCTGGCACAGCACGTACTCTGGAAGGCAGGAGCTGTGAGCAGCACACCCCCTTCCCCACTGCCATGAAATGAGCTGAAGGGCCGTCTCTGCAGCAAGAGGCACCGCCTCCCCTTGTGCCCAGCTCATCAGCAGGATATAGAGAGCCAGTGTGGTGTCGTGGTTAGGAGCACAGGACTGGGACTCAGGCAATCCGGGTTCAAGTCCCCACTCGGCCATGGAGCCCACTGGGTGACTTTGGGCCAGGCACAGACTCTCAGCCCAACCTGCCTCACAGGGTTGTTGTGGTGGGGATAAGATAGAGGAGAACGATGTAAGCTGCCTTGAGCCCTCTGTAGGAAAAAGGCAGGATATAAATCGCAATATATATATATATATATATATATATATATATATATATATATATATATATAAAAGCAAGCTAGACAGCAAGCAGCAGGGGTTCCCCACAGGCTCCAGTAAGCCCCTGCCCTTTTTGGTGCATGGGAGGCGGCCGAGAGGCTTCTCTTGGCTGGTTCCATCTCATTACCCATGATTTTGGTGAAAAGCTGGCGTAGTTTGAGGTACTTGGAGGTGTAGTCTCCTGATTCGGTCAGCACGGCATCGTAGTCTGAGAAACAAGGGTGCAGAAGTTATGGGCAGGAAGGTAACCACAATTACTGCTGCAGAAACTATTAGGAAGCACAGTCAGAGCGCTTTTTCCATGCATGCCACTGGAATTACTACAAAAGCGCAAAGACAGAGAAAACACTTATACAGTGACTCTCGGGGAGGCATGCGCCTCGTATACTGAAGTCCCAAGTTTATTTCCTGGCATCTCTCTTAGATTTCCTGCAAGCTAGATGAAGAAACAGTCTGAAACAGATTTCTTGTCTTCCTAGCACAGAGTTTAGTATGGATAATTGGCTAGGAATGTTCATTTAGATGAGTCAAATAGTCCAAAAACCTTTTGTGGGGTGGGGTGGGGTGGGGTGGGGTTAGCATATGAAGATGATGGGGACGTCATCAGATGTTTGGTCTAGTTATCCCAAGGACGGCCCCCTCCAACAAGCAGTGAGGAGTGGAGTAGAGGGTCTCATGTCTTGTCCAGCTCTTTCACCCCAGACCCTTTTGCGTGTCAAGCCAGGGTGCTATCCCTAAAGCAGTTGCCCTGCCCGTGCTATTTGGAGTAGTGACATCTTTTCTTCTGGTTTCCAAGCAAAAGAAATCCAGTTCCCCCTCCCCCAGCAGCCTGCAGTCTCCACCAAAAGTGGGACACCTGAGGCTAATATATTTTCCGCTCAAGAAACAGAGCTCAAAGAAACAGGCTTTCTGTTGAAGGACCAGAGCTTCAAGAATGTCCACCCCCTTGCCCTCTTTTCCTCCTTTCTCTAGTCCCATGGCTACCATTTTCCCAGAGTTGGAGTAGCAACCAGTCTGTCCCGCAAATGGAAGCTTCAGTTGGTGCAGAACAGGGCAGTGTGACGGCTGACGCAAGCCAGGCCATGCGCCCACATCAACCTGATATTCTATCCCGTGCACTGGCCACCAGTTGAGCCCCAGGCCCAGGTTAAGTTGCTTGTTCTGACACATAAAGCCCTAAATGGCTTGGGACCAGGCTACCTGAAGGACTGCCTGCTCCTCGGTGTACCTACCCGATCCCGAACATCAGGTGAGCAGGCCCTTCTGAGAGAGCCGCCCTCAGGAGGTACAGAGGACGGCAACAGAAGGGGGCCTTCCCAGTGGTTGTGCCCCATCCACAGAGCAGCCTGCCGAGAGCAGTTCCCCTGGAGCCACCATTACAATCTTTCCAGCGACAGGAAAAAACAACGCTGTTCTCCAGATTTTTTTAAGAACTGATTTTATATTACTCAATTTTAGGCATTTAGTTTTATATTGTGTTTAGTGCTATGGTCCATGGAGTCAAGAAGAGTCGGGCATGATTTTGAGACCGAACTGCCCCCCCCCCCCAAATGGGGAGGAGGGCAGACTGTTCCCTGGAGACTCCCCACCCACCAGTAGCTGCAACTTTCCTTCACTCTGACATTCTTTTCTTCAGGTAATAAATTAATATTATGCACATGGCGGGCATGTTGTGAGCGGAGCCGGCTGGTGCTGGAGGCCAGACTAGATGGACCGGGAGGCCCCTTCTGACTTGCTCTGTTTCTGTGTTTCTAATAGATACCGTCCCTGCATGAAACCTGTAGGCATATTAACACATGGCAATTACCTTGCTTTTCCTCAAAGGAGCACACTGCCTTATCTTCCATTTCTCATCCCTATCACAACCCCTTGAGACCGGGAGCCTGGCCCATGGACAGGGTGGGGTCGGGGAGGGGCTCGGAATCTGGCCCTTTCCAGTCCCAGCCTGATGCATCATTCCAGCCTTCCGAAGCCGGCCGACTTTCAGATGCAACATTCCATTCCCCACCTTCCCACATTTCCAGGCAGTGCCATTCACGGCCACCCGACTCGAACTACTCGGACTCTCCTGCCTCTGCCGGGATAGGGAGCCAGTCACTCCTCACAGCTCATCCAGACCAGCAATGCAGCCTTACCGTAGCTGGAGATGGTTGGCTTGTACTGCTCAAAATGCACAGCGCCATTCAAAAACCCGAAGTTTGTGCCTCCGTGGAACATGTAGAGATTAAGGGATGCTCCTGCTCGGATGATCTCTTCGACCGTTTGTACCATTTCTGCACAGGGAAGCGGAAGGGTTAGAGGGCCTCGAAGCCAGCAGTCGCTCTATGGTGCATGACTGCACGACAAAGAAGGGGCACCCCACGGAGGATTTGGAGCGAAGGAGCCCTGTGTGCAGAATGACAAGGTCCGGCCTGGCAATAATTTTTGGTGGTGGACTTCCACCACTTGCGTTGCACACCATGTCTTGTCCTGACTTGGCAAAACTTAAATTCTTAAAGCGAACAAAACCAAAAGAAAACCCACGGCTTCCCTGAGGAGCAGCTTTTACTTTTCCCTCTCTCTTTCAGCATCCATGGAAAAATATTGTTTTATGGAGGCATTTTGACTCACTTTTCAATGTAGGGGTCTTCTAACATTGCCTTAAATGAACGAAAACACAGAGCGACAGGAAACAGAACAAAAATACAATGGCTGCTCATTACATTTTAAAATACAGTGGCCGCTGCTAGTTTGGAGTAAGGAGAAATAACTCTGCTGGCCAAGGAGGGAGGGTCTCCGAGGGCCGGGTGGCTGGGGTGGGGAATGTGCTGGGCGGGCAGGAGGAGCGGAAGAGACAGCCAGCTGGGCAGAACAGTCACTCACCTTCTGCATCAAAGATATGATGGGGTCCTCCCCAGCTATCAAACCAGCCGGTCCAGTATTCCATCACCATCTTCGGCATGCCTTGCTGTTCGGAGGCAAAACACAAGAACGGGTTGGGTAAAATCCAGCAAGTGAAGGGGTGTTAAGCCGGTGGCCAGTGAAGGGCCTTTTCTCAGGTGGCATCCAAACTGCCTCATGGCACCCTTGCTATTTTTTGGCACTGAGAAATGTCTGCCTGGTTTTTCCACACTTTTAAAATAGTACTGGAGATCCTTTTCTTGGCTGTTAGCTGCTTTTCTGTCTGCAGGCTCTGCTGCTTTTAGTTTGTGGCTTTATTACTGAGCAGTCGTGTATTTCATTGGCTTTGTTAAAAAATAATTTTAAAAAAACACAATCAGCAAGGCAGACTTAAGACAAAGGAGACCTGAGTTTGTCTGGTTTGAGAGAGAGAGAGACTAAGAGAGAGCAGTGATTACACAGCAAAAGCACCATACACATAAGTCAACATGCAGCAGATTTAGTCCTAAAGCCACATAATCCCCTGATATTTAGTACTAGTTCAAGTCTTTCCCTCTTTTTCATGCACACCACTCCCTTACATAATGCTCATAGGTGAGATCATTCAGCTTTCCGGGACTGTTAGCAAGGAGAGCTGGACTTGCATGCAGGAACCCAGGAGAAGGGATGGCCAAGCTCTTTCCTGCTGCTTGTCTTGCTGTGCAGACGCCAAGGGAAGAAAGGGTGGGGACTGCCAGGCAACACTCCCGGCTGGCTGCAAAACCCCTAGCAAGACAGACCCTGTTCAGCGCAGCAGACTGCCAGTTACGCAGGACTGCTCTAAGGCCGAACGAGAGCCAGGAGTGTGCGAGGGAGTCTCTGAGCAAGCAGCAGGGCCTGCAGAGTGATTTCGCCTGCTCTTCTACAACTTACTTTGCTCTCTCAAAGCCAGTCCCTTCTCACCTGGGGGAGCAAACAAGCAGTCGGTTACAAGCTTTGCAACAAGCCTAACCGTAAGTGCAAGGGAGAGCGAAAGCAGAGTGTATATGCTGCCTCCATATACCCAAGTAACGGCTCCAGTCTGCTTCTTATCTTCCTGTCCCCAATACACTGCCTTTCTCCTCAATCCACATGGGCAAGGAATGTTTTGGTCAATGGCCCGAGACCATAAACAGAGCCAAATTGGTAACAGCAGGAAGTCTGAGAGCAGAGGGCCGTTGGGACGGAAGAAGCAAATGGTGGCCCACAGTGCAAGAGAGTTTGTCTCTCAGTTTTGGGGTCTGGAGTGGCCCTCCCTGCCTCCTGTCTCCCCACACTCACCAAAGCAGGCTGGGAAGGTCCCGCCTGCCAGAAAAAGGAAACTCCTGCCAAGGCTTGTTCCCCTTAATTGCTTAATCGATTGGTCAGTATTAGAAAAGGAATTACCAGCCACTCAAGTATGTTAAAAACTAAAACACAGGCCTCATGTTGCAGATTCAGCTCAGGCAAGGGGAATGATTTAATCACACCTTGCTGGTAGCTTTGTGACAGAACCAATCTACCCTGAGAAGGCCAGGTTCATCTGCGGCAATCTTTCCTCCTGTGCAGCCATAAAAAATATGCAGCTGAGCCTCCACTTCCTGCCCAAATTGCTGAGCAAAGAGCCACAACCCAAGGATCTGGAGTGTTCTATTCCACTTACTTTTCTTCTGTGCCATACCTTGAGAGCTCGGTACAGTTCAAGAAGGGCACACAGTAGCCTTCGCCCTCAGCCGGGTGCCCCCCAACTGAATGCCACTGGGAGCAATCGGAGAGCCAAGCTTGCTCAAATTCTCCGCAAATCACTCATTGAGGCTTACTCTCAGTTTCATGTTCAACCTCTTTTCTGGCTCATTCAAATAGGGAAAGTATGCATTTCTGTTCATATTTGTCAAACGTGCATACTTTCCATAGATAAAAGTGTGAAAATGCAGTTTTTTAAAATCCCATTTTTTTTCAAATGCAATTGCAAATTCAGGAATGCATGTCTACTTTTTCATTTTTTGGAGAGGGGAAGTGGGGAAGCCTTCTGCTCCCTTTTGGAATTGCAAATAGGACAGAATCAAAATTCTCATGCATCTCTAGCCAGTGGCCAGGCAATGAAGGGACGATGGCAGCTGGGGTCCAACACATTTGGTGGACCCCAGATTGGAAAAGGTGGGGCCTCCCCTCCCCCCTCTTTCTTCCTCCTCCTCCTCCTCTTCCTCACTCATAACACTGCATTTATCTCCCACCTTTTTTTCCTCTTGTGAGGAACCCAAGTCTGTTTTAACAGGCCAGTTTTTATTCTCACAACAACTACCGCAATCAGCTTGAACAATGCAACACTGAGTTGTTTGAGCAGATTCAAATAGTGCTGGAAGCCCCTGAAGGAGGGTCTTTTCCTCTGGAAGATTCAGTGAGCAAGACACACTAGTAAATAAGCACCATTGCGATTATTCTCACTTATATTTCTTTTCTCAGTACTGGTGCTGCTCTCATATTTTGGAATTTGGAATGTTGCTTACGACAAAGGTGCCTACTGAAGCATTTTACCTCTTTACATTTATTTTATGAAGCTTGCCAAACCCAACAGATACTTCTTTAGGCAGGCAGAGTACCCCTCCCTCTCTTACGGTTTGTGCCTCTCTTTTTGGTCAGGGTCGATGGCAGACCATAAAGCAAATAACAAAGACTAATCCAGCAACTTTCCCCCCTTACCTGTATCTTATCAAGACTGAGGAAGATATCTGGGTCCATCTTCTGAAAGTTAATAGTGGCCAGAGCTATTGGAGGCAGAAGGGGGTCAAAAAAGAGAGAAATTTCAAGCAGGCTTAAGTAGCAAGATATGCATACCTTAGCTTCCAAAGACAACTCATAGCATTAACCACAGGAAGGAGGATCACTCTGGCTCTATCATGCTGCTCGTGTTCTTCCTCCATGTAGTTCACACAGGTTCGTGCAACCCAGGATTATAGTGCGCTTAATGACAAGCGACAGAAAACAAGAGCTGATACCACAGGAAATCTCCTGTTGGAGATCCTAAGGGATGGCTTGCATGTCTGAATCTGACATCAGCAGATGCTTCTAATGTGTGAATCAGTCCAGAGAAAATGCCAAGGGAGGACAGGGCCAAACAGAAAAGCTACTCTGGCCAAAGGACCTAGGCTGGACTGAATCTATCAGTTGTATTCCAGGTCACTTTCCCCCCCGTCCTCCCTTTCTTGAATTCTATAAATTATAGTCTGGCAAAGCACCATGAGCTCTGTTATAAATTCCCCCTTCCTCTCCAGTCTACCACTCCTGGAGCAACTTGGAGAGGAAATTACTGCTAAAAACCTGCGTCTGTTGTGCAGCTATGCCCTTGTATTTCCCGCTGAAGGTGCTCAGTACTGCCAGCTCCCACACGGGGGGGGGGGGGGGGGGGGAGGGAAGAGAGAGAGAGAGAGCTGGCAGAGTTGGATGCCACCAGGCACAATTAGCACAGGTGGAACAATTAGGGGTGCCAGGGTGAAAGGCTGCATACCAAAGCAGCCCATTAGCATTTGAAGCTGCATGGAGGAGCCACACCAATTTCATCAACTTTAGCAATGGGCATGTCAGTTGGTCGCAGGGGCTTCCCGAGTCTGTGTAAGAAGGAAGCGGGTTTAAGACTGCAACAGGAGCGAGCTAGCCAGATCTTCCCCTTCAGGTACACATGCGTGCACATGCATGCACACACGCGCATGCACGCACACACACACGCAAGCAACAATCTGGGTCTGTTTCCGAGTGGTAAATGGGCACCTTTACAAGCCAAAAAATGGGCACCTACTTTTAGGCCTATGAAAGCGGCCACACAAGCGGAATGTGGTCCACACACTTGTCCTGGGCCAGCCTGCTAGGCGAGGGCAAGGGACGCCCTCTTGCAACTATCCCAATTCGTCACTTCTGGTAGACCTTCTCCTTCCCAATGGGTTTGTCCCATCCCTGTTCAAGGCCACGGAAGCCCATGGCCTTCACACCGTAAGGCAGTGAATTCCATCAATCCGGGGGTCTTGCATTTCTGAAATGCAGAAACGACCTTGCAAAGGGCAGGGATGGGCAACTCTTCTGTCCCAAGGCCATTTCCCCTCACAGTCAGGTACACGTCCTGCTCATGAGCACCTATTTTTCCATTCACACACAGACCTTTAAAGATGCACCTATGTATATTTAGACAGGAAAAAATGGCCCAACGCCCAGGCTTCCCCAGCTGGGGAACGCTGAGAGTTCTGCTTGCCTAACCATGCACGGAACTGCAACCTCATCTTCCTTTCCCATATTTCCCACATCCTCACTCAGAACTGTCTTGCTCTCCCACCTGCTTCTCCCAGGAGCAACTGGAACTAGAAAAGAGATTCTATTAATGTGAAGGGGACCATTTCCCCCAAACTAATTCCAGACTAAGCATTTGGAAAGGTTGGGCCAAAAGGCAGCTTTCTATGCTCAGCTATATTGGGGGGGGGGGGGGAGAACTGAAAGCAGGAAGAGGTCCAGTGCAATGAACCCTAAAATCTTGACCTGATTTGCCTTATTTCTGGAAGCTGCCTGCACGCCACAGAACAGCATTAGCCGAACTGGGACATGCCAAATGTTTTTGAGAATAACTTTCAACATCCCCAGCCAGCATGACCCACGGTCAGGGAGGATGGAAGCTGTAAACTAAAACTTCTGCAGGTCACCCTGCCAGGAAAGCTGTTTTAAAAGATTCAGAGTGCTCAGAGTGTATCGGGCAAGCTAATGGCCCTGCCTCCAGTCCAAGCAATCTGAAAGCGGATCCATGAGGGGCCATGAGTAGGAGAGAGTGGGGCCATGAGTAGGGGCCACTGCAAAGTGGGGCCACGAGTAGGAGAGAGACATTTAAAGAATGCCTTCTCTGACCCATTGTAGAGTCACTGATCTGTCACACCGCAGCAGTGGCAGGAGCTCAAAGGGGGCTGAATGGCACCTGGACACACACCCTGAATGAGACAGGAGTCACACGGGGATGCTTGAAGTGGGAGAGGCAAGGCACAGAAGCCGAGCATGCCCTCTGCATGGAGGAAGCGCTAGCTCCCATCCCTGCTCGTCCAATTCAGAGGCATTCCAGCTGCAGGGCTGCGCAGGACTGCCAAGAACCACTGACAGTTGGAATCGACAGTACTGCATCAGATGGACTAACCACCTCTGTGAGCTCATATGGGCAGCAAGGAGCACAATGCCCCTTTTTGGGGGAGGAAACCTAAAGGACTAGAAGCTTGCTCTTAAAAAGCAAGTGCTGATGCTTGAAAAAGTCAGTTTCCGTGGAAACTGCACGTGCAATTTTAAAACACAGGGCTCATTTAGAAAATGGTCCTGCCCGCAACCTCCTTGAGGTCAATGAGAATCGGCGGAACGGAGGGGCAGCAGCAGAATCCTGCGCAGGCGTCTTCCTCCTTCAGGCAGTCGGCATCTGTCGCCCCTCCTCGCCGCGCTTGCATTCTATTACCTCCGCTGTGTGTTCTCACAGCCACCTTGCCTCCTCCACCATCGCATCACTCAGAGCCCTAGTTATTCCGCCTTCCTGATTACTTGACATGTTGACTCTAATGAGCAGACTGTTGTGACATCTGAGGCATGAGCTGGGATCAAGGCGCTCTCGTCATACAAGCCCGCTGGAGAAGACAACTCCAAACAAGAAAACGAGTGCACACTCACAGGCGGTAAACACATCCAGGCAGGAAAAAGAGCGGCGCGCAGCCGCTTCCCCCGCCTCTCCGAATTGCCTCCCAGCTCCCACTGGCAGGGAGGGAGCACCTCCACGCGGCCACGCGCACAATGCCACCTTTTCGAGCGGAGCCCCAGGATGGAATGCCCCAGGAGGCAGACGGTGCCATCCGTGCTGGGAGGTCACCAAGCGAGTACAGCAGGGAGGGAATTAAGCCCACTAGATTCTAAAATTAGTATTATTAACATGAGTACATCAGGATCTCGAGCAAGCACGCATTTCAGCAAACATGTGGCAGTTCAGGACTGGATCCTAAGAGCCAGATCCAAGTAAATGTCTTTTTTAAAGAAAGTCTTCTGGAAAGGCCAGACTAGGTTGTCATGATAGAGCTACTTCCGATCCCCAGAAACCAGGAGCTGGCATCCTCACTGAAGGGCAGAAAGAAAGAGAACCTGGGGAGGAGTGTTGTGTGAACACTGTCACCCTTACACCTGCAAGCGTGGAGTGAGGAAGAGGAAGAGGAAGAGGAGGGGAATTCAGACTTGACGATGTCATTCCTGTTTGTGCAATTCAGTGCAGCTTTGGAAAAATAACTCCCCCTGCCTCCCTTCCCCTGGAGGCTATGCTTCCTGCTGATTGCCTTCACTTTTAGACTCTGAAAGAAGACGACATTCCATCGCAGCTCACAAGTTCCATTTGTGCAACTCTAATTAAGCCTTTGGGGTTTAAAACTTCAAGTTAATAATAAAAAGGATGTATCAAGGGTTTTTTAATATATTTAAGTGGCTTGCAGATGAGGAAAACAGGTTGATTTTAAAATACAAAATTGATTTCAGCACATCAAAATTAATCCTGAGAGTTTTTGAGAACTTCAGCCTCTCTGCTAAAAATCGGTTGAATAGATGCAGCCTGTGCTCAATTAAGACATTATTACCCACTTAAAAAAAAAAAAAGATCACAGCACTTTTATTTCAAATAACAGCGATGCAATGAAATCATTGTTATTCCACCATGTCCAGTGTATTCTGAATTTCCCACTTCTTGTTCCGAGTCGTCCAAATGTTCCCTGTGAAGCATTCAGTCCATACTGAATTTCCACCCTCACCCCAGGACACCCAGACCATGTAGGACACCATTAGCCAAATGAAGAAACCAAGAAGAGTGAAGAGAGTAAGAGACAGATTAAAATAAAATTAAAAGATAGCAGGAAATAAGAGGAGTGCCTTTTTTAATTTGAAAAAGAAAAATCTAATATAATCTCTGATAGAAGTCTCTCCCTTTTGGAATGGAGTCAGGCAACCAGGGACCAGTGTGTTCCTGTACTGCAGGGGGCTGGTGAAATTTATTTACACCACTGTACCACAATGGGTCATGAAACAATTGCAAAATGGAACCAAAACGCTTTGAGTTACAAACAAAGGAACAGTCCAGAATAGTCATATTTGAAGGATAGTCATATTTGAAATACACTTCTTGAAATCAATCGGGCAAGTTAGTAATGACCGATTCGAGTCCTGTTGATTTCAGTGGGTATATGCTACTCCTAACAATGGGGAAATCTGGACCCAAACCAATGCATTAAAACAACTAAAAGGCAGCAGTGCTTATGAAGGCACCATTCAACCCCCTTAGGATTTACTCTCTGGCTGGACAGACTCTGCAGCAGCACAAGCAAGATTTGCTAGCCAATATATTAACTGAACCTTTTTCTCTGTCCCTCCACTTGAGTCTGCGCAAGCCAGTTACAAGCCTGCTGTCCCACCTCTAATTTCCAGCCATGCAGCTTCACCATCCGTATTCCTTAGGATACAAGCGAGTGTGAAAGGGGAGGGGGAGCAAGAATAAGGAGGATCCCTGATTTCTACCACTGGGCTGAAGGATATGCATGGAAGCTTGTGCCAAAGGCCACATTCCTTCAGGAGTAATCTGCCAGGGGCCGTATTGCTCCCTCCTTGCCATGCTCCCCCTCTCTGCCTGCTGCTTTTTCCTCTGCCTCCTTTTTTTGCTCTCTCAGCCCGCTTCTCTCTCTCTCTGTTGTCCTTTTCCTATGTGACCCCCTTCCTGCGTCCGTCACCTTTTTCCCTGCCATTCCCTGTTCTCTGTTTCTAAGCCACACCCTTCGCTCGCTCGCTCGCTCTCCTGCATCACTCCCTTCCTTCCTCTCTCTGCCACCCCTTCACTCCTCCCTGCCCAGCATCTCGCTGTCAATGCATCAGGCCCAGTCTCCATGGGGCTCGTGGAGAAAATCCCTTTCAAAGCTCAGAAGACGGGCAGGAGCCAGAAGCACAAGCCAACAGTCCAAGCACAATCCAGGAAAGAGGGTCGTATCCGAGATCAGCAGCATGAGAGCTCAGTCTAAAGGAGCAAAAGAAGGAAGCTAACGCATACGAGAGTGGGTACTGACACGGAGTCCCTGTTCCATCCCAGGACGCAGATGCAGCTCATCAGAAGCTTCTGAAGGAAGTCCTCCTTGTCAAGAAGGGTTCACTCATGAAAAGTTATTTACTCATCAGGAACCTTCCCCCGCAAATGTTCACACAAGCTTGCCTCTTGCCATGCTGGCACTGCTGCTCATCTGTGCTAGGGGGCTGAAGTCCGGAGGGCCAGGCCCCATCCTTTTGTGGGGATGGACCCACAACTGCCTCCTTCCAAAGTCCAGACTTCCTGGGCTGCTGGCATGGGCTGTTCCCGGAGGCGGTTTGTCTCTGGGACCTCAAATCCCTTCCCTGAAGAGGATTTCTCCTGCGGTGAAAGGAGAGGCCAGTCCCTCTTGCCAGACACCCAAAATGTTCCCTTGCAGAGGGCCTGAAGTTATGCAGAGGCTACCGATTGGCCACCCATTTTAAACAGGGAGGAATTCAAGAGATGGAAGACCTACGCCTATGACTGGCAGCATCACCGACTGCCCCAGCAAAATGGGGCAGCGAGGGCAGCCTCCCCTCTGGATGACCCCCCACCCTAGGGGGCTCGCTGCTGTTCCCCTTTTCTATCAGAGCATAGCCTTATTGGCCTAAGGTGCTTAGCTTCCTGTTATCAGTTTGTTTGGGTTTCATGCAACTTGTTTCTGCATTTTTTGCCTGAACTGCTTGCCTTTAGCGTGTTAATGGAGTGAAGAAATAAATGTTTAATAAGCACACCCTTTTTGTTTTAAAGGCACTCGCATCCCAGAACCAGCCAGTACAAATTATGCACTCATCATTCGCATGGATGCCTGGCTACCTAACGAATGAAGGGGCAGCAGGAAAAGAGTATCAGAAAACACCGGGAGCAGCGGATGGAAACGTGGAGGCAACGCACACAGCACAGAGTCAGACAACAGTGTGAAGATTATAGTCCACCAACTCAGGACCACGGATCTGGAAGCGACACCCAGATTTGCTTCCTTTTACCCCTTTAAAGGCCTCCAGAGCCTTTAGACCTGCCAACTTCATCTACCACAAAGATAACGTCTACCACTTTTTTTGACCAAAGGAAAGAAAGAAGAGAGAAAGAGAAATTCTTGGCATTCCCGCAAACCCACCACATTCTTTCACAGAATGTTGAACGTCACAGTCACAACTATACTATGAGCTGCGCGGCAGGCACTGCTGGGACTCTAGGGATGTTGGCTTTAGCCTCCTCCCCATCCCCAGAACCATTCCCCAGTCTTCTAAAAATTAGGGAGCAAGGAAGGCTAAGTCTGCTTACTCTTAATCTTGCCGTCTGAGACATCAAGACTACAGGACAGAGGTTTCTTGCTTTAATACAAATGGAAGACGTTCAATTATCACAAGAAAGAAACTATACCAAATACTGTGTTTAAAAAAAACAAATGGAATGCACAGACTGAAGGAAAAGTGGGGGATGAGTTTAAATGCGAGGCTAATAAATGAAAACTAAAAGCGAAAACCACAGAAGCACTTCTTTGGTGCTCAGCTGGGCAAAAGAAGAGGGAAAGTGAACCAAGGTGAATTATGAGATCATGACAGTGCGGGAGAGAAAGCCTTGAAACACAGAGTGTGGAAGGCCCTTGGCTCTGATAATATTCCACCAGAAGAGCTATAAATCCAGAACCTTCCCAGGTTGAATACGCACATGGATTCTGTACCAAAAAGATAAGGTAACATCAGAACTCTTCCCCACAACACAAGTCCAAATTGACAGTGTGACAAAGCTGGTAAGAAACCCCCACCCCCTGCCACAGTGCTTCCAAGCATCCACGGCTGTTCAGTAGTTATCTTATCCTCTTTCGATTTTATAAATTGCTTCAGTAATTCTTCTAAACCTGGGTCCTCCAGTGCCATACCTGTCTTTACCTCCTGATTTTCACTGCAGTTCTTAAGATTAAAAAATACTTAAAAAAAACATGGGATGCAGGCATGCTAGAAAGCAAAGGGGTCCCTTCCATCGCCATCTTTGAGTTTCAAAGAGTGGCTTTGTCCTTAGCTCAGAACGCATCTTTGCCTTGCACCGAGGTTCTTGGGTAGGCTCCTGCTCCTTTAGTCTCGGCAGTATGCCTTGCAGGAGGTGGCAATTTTGTGACTGGACACCAGCTACCACGACAGCCATTTCATGAGAGCACCCATAACAATCTCTCAAAATTCCAAATATGCCCACCAACCCAAAAACGCCAGGGACCTCGCTTGCAGAGGGGAGTAGCCCCCACTCAGGTAGGCTGCCGGTGCGATTGACACTGTTCGCTAGCACAGCCGCGGCTTCAGCTGCCACTTTGCTCTCCCCCTCCACTCCCGATGCACCACGGTGCCACATACCTCCTTCCACCGAGCCATAGGACAGTCCATCTTTATTGTCAGAGGTCATCAACAGCTCCACCACCTTCCTTTTCACCAGGGCCTGTGCAAAGAAAACGGTCACTGTATTGGGGTTCAGGGCTGATACAGAAGAGGTTGCTTGCCCCCGGAGCTGGCCAAGGATCCCAGAAAGTATAAGAATAAGGTAAGCCACGCTGGGCCAGGTCAAGGGTCCATTTCACCCACCCACCAGTGGGACAGGAGGACAACACAGCCTCGCCACTCCTCCTCCCAAGCAGCTGGAACGCATGTGACTCCTCTGCCAGGATGCCTGGCTGGAAGGAAGAAGGTGACTTTGACCAGGCCTAAACCAGCTAATGCGTTAGCAGCCTAGATAATGAAAAGCCTCTGAAGAAGCTGCATCAAAGGCCTAGGTTTACAATGGAAAGGCATTTCAAACACTGTGCACCAAAAATATGTACCGGCACATATGCAGGTGTGAATAGGGCTAGGCTCACCAATGGTGGTGCCTAAAGTCACCTCTCTTCACACCAACCAGCTTCCCTGCTACAACCAACTTTAATCTTATTTTTAAGTTTGATTGTATTTGCTTTTTCTAGAAGCAAAGTGTTGACTTCCAGCACTACCTTTGTTTGTGTTAAATCAATTGGGTTTTGCTGTTCTGGAATTTCACCCCCACCCCGCCACCGGCAATCCCTAATGCTCTTGTGCGAGTTCCTTTTCTTTCGGTCTCACCAGACTGCCTCCTGGAAAATTAATGTTTTCTGACAAACCGTGCTCACCATGGAAGCCATTAACGAGCAGTGCCTCCCCAAGGCTTCCATTCTGTGAGAGCGCCCACAATACTCCCTCAGCATTTCAGATGTGCAAACCAGCCCCAAAAGATCACAGACCCCTGAGGTAGGGGCAAGGTTGCATTCCCAAACGTGTGCATCATGTGCATGCGCTTATTAGGAAGCCGGGCTGGCTGCAGCTTCCTCTTGCTCCAGCAGCAAACCCAAGTTCAACCGTCCTTCCCACACCATGCGCCAGTAAACCAGGGTCTGCCCAGGACACCCATTAGCTGCACTGGCCAATTTCAGCAAAAGAGCCTTGGGACACCTTAAAGACTCAGAAGAAGACTCCGTCCTGTCATAAAGTAAAACTCTTAGAATGTTATTGTGTGTCATACATTTGTTTGTTAGTTACGCTGTTCTGTTTTTGTTCTGTTTTGTTTGGTCCATGGACTATATAACCAAGTGTGGTGGTTATATAGAGCCAGTGTGGTGCCACTGGAGAGCCAGTGTGGCATAGTGGTTAAGAGCATGGGACTGGGACTCAGGCGATCTGGGTTCGAGTCCCCGCTCAACCATGGAGCCAAATGGGTGACTTTGGGCCAGCCACAGACTCTCAGCCCAACCTACCTCACAGGGTTCTGTTGTGGGGATAAGATGGAGGAGGAGAATGAGGTAAGCTGCCTTGAGCCCTTTGTAGGAAAAAGGCAGGACATCAATCAATCAATCAATCAATCAATCAAATAAAAACCAAGGCTTAAGGGTTGATGACTGAGGGCGCTCTCTTCATCCCATCTCATTCCGGATATCAGAACCAGACAGGGCAATGGCCATGCTGGCTGGGAGCTGCGGACAAAAACAGCTGGAGGACACCCGTCTGAAAGACCTGCCTTATACCGACAGCAGAATGCTAGGCAGACGGCTCCTCCACCACCGGAGCCACTGTTTCCCCTCCCTCTCAAGACGGCGCTCAGCAAAACAACTGGCGCAGATGCAACCAGCTTCCCAGCAATTATTCTCCTGCAGTGCTGCTGCGTCGGAACCAGTTAAGAGAGATAGCAAGGTGCCGCTCAAGGAGGATTTGCTCGGCTAAAAGTGGACTCCTCTGGGTGCCTGCCAGCCCCAGCTGGCCACCCCAGTGGAGGCAGGGCCACGCAAAGCTCTTTGCTGGAGCAGGCACTGGCGGAAGGCATTAATAACAGTGGCCTGCCGCAGGTTGAGCTTCCGATTAGAGGAGTTCTCAAGGCAGCTTAGACCTGGTTTGAAACGTCATTCTTCACACAGAAGGCTTAGTCTGCCCACTGGGCCAAATGCCATTTCGTTGCTTTTGCCCTGCTCTGTTCAGAAGACTGGAAACGGGCCTAGAAGATCAGAAAACCTCTTCCCTTAAACTGGGGTGCCTCCATCTCGCTTTTTGACTCAGTTGCGGGATCCCTGACTTCTAATTTATTCTCTTCTAACGGGGTGCCTTCCAGATACTGCTGGTCTCCAACTCCCATCATCTCCAGCCAGCACAGCTGTTGGACATGTTGGCAGTTGTAGCCCAGGACATCTGGACCGCACCAGATTGGGGAAGGGTGTTTTAACAGAAGAGCGAAAACTCTAAGAAGGTAGAATACTTTATTGCTGATAAGCTGCTTTGCCACTTCTTATTATACTGCATTTATAAACAGAACAAATTATTTTTCAATAAATTAATCATCATTATCATGCAAGTTTAGTGAAAAAATTGGCGTGCTTAGGGTACAATCTGATGCAAGTTTAGACTTTAAAAATCCTAACATTCAGCATTCTCCAGTCAGCATGGAGAAAATTAATATACCTTAAATACATGGCTTGCTGGGTAATATGAGGAGCTATAGGGCGTTTTTCAGTCAAAATATGCAAAGAACTGTACCTTTAGCCAATTGAAAATACCAGAAGATTGTTTTTAATTGTATTATTTTTAACAGAAGTATTTCTATTTTAAGAATCCTGCAGATGGAAGCTACCAGTCTAGAAGAGGCAGTCTTTGCTCCTCATTCACACAAGAGGGTCCTTCTTCTAAGATGGTATTGCCACAAGTCCACAGGGGCATAATCACAACTATTGTTTAACTCAAATGTAAATTTACAATGCCATCACTTTAGAAGGGAGCCTCAAACAAATGAATGGGATTGACTTTCAGCCATGTATCTCTTGCAGGGCTGGAAACCATGCAACACAGAAAACCGAGGATGTGGGGGAAAGGAGAGGGGAAGGCAAGCTAATAAAAATAGAAATGCTATTAAAAGAAGAGGCAGGGGGAAAACTTTACCTCTTCTATAAGTGTCATGTAATGTTCGTCTTCTGCATAGGAGCCATATTCATTCTCTACTTGCATGGCAATGATTGGTCCTCCTTTCTTGAACTAAAAAAGAAAAGGGAGAAGTGAATACGAGCAGCGTCTGGAACTAGTGAGCCTCATCCAAATGCAAAGGTTCACAGGGAAGGGGAAGGGGTGGATGCAGGCAAAGCCAAGGAGTCATGTGATCGACTCGGTCTGGTGGGCTTGGCCCAGGAAGGCCTGGTTTGAATTTCCAGCTCAGTGCCATTCTAGAAAAAGTCCTCTTGGCCCCGTACTTTTTCTGATGAAGGCAGGAGCAAAGTGGGTGTCCAAAGGCTTCCCGCACACAGAAATTTAGCACAATGCAGAGAGGTGCAGTTTCTGCCTCTTCCTTGGGGCTCAAGAAGAGAGTGGGTTGGGATGGTGGATTCGGGAGGGCTCTTCCCAGCATGCCCTGCGCCACTCCAGCTGACGAGCACGAAGGCGCTCCGGAGCTGGGCTATGCGGAAAGCCTTTTTTTGTAAAGTGATGGGGAACGTGCTGCATGTAGTGACATGCCTATTTTAGAGTAGGAGCCACAGTCATTTAAAAAGAGGCAACCTGCAAAATACATGCCAAAATTCCCCAGGATGATGAGGCTGTACATCACCTGCTTCCAAGGAATACATGAAACCTTGTTATTTTCCCAATATTTTAATATTTAATTGGTTTTATCTTTGATTTTATCACTAATGGTCAGATGCAGTGTGTCATTTGTTGGTAGGCTGTTGTCTTTTTGCTTGTATTTTGTAAGCCATCCAGAAACTCTGGTACTGGATGGCATATAACAACTTGAAATAAACAAACTTGAAATAAATAAATGAAAAACATCTGGCAAGCGGCAATCTACCACACAATGGCTGGCACAACCTCCCAGACCCTTGGCAGCTGCACCAAGAAAAAGGGAGGGTTTCCTGAGTTCAAAGAGAAAGGAATTTTTTCTAGGGGAGTGATGCTCATTCACAGAGAAAACCAAAATGTCACACTTTTGATGTGAAAAGCAGGACCCAGGATGCCCTCGAAAAATAAAAGTATTCGGCAGTCACCGTAACATTGCTGTCTAAAATGCAGGTGACACAGCAAGACAGACCAGCTATCTTATTTACCTGAAGATGGACCACCTCTGGAATCAGATGATCAAAATACTGATATACAGCATCCATGAAGCCCTTGTAGGTTGTCCTCAGCTGCATCTTAGGGTCTCGGAGCAACCAGCTAAGAAAGAACAGAAAGGAGGAAGATGTTGGCAAGGAGAAAAAACACAAAAAGAGACATGCATCATGTTTCCCAGTATTGCAAACCAGAAGTCTGTGGGAAGTCGCAGGGAGACATCAAAGTAATAACCCTCGCCTGTTGTTTGCCAGCCACTGGACTTCTCCTCCTCCTCAAATTTGCTTAACCGCCCTTTGAAGCCATTTCAGCTGACAGATAACATTGCGACTTGCAGCTGCCAATTCCCTAAGTTAATTATTAACTATGGAACAGATATGTTCTTTTTTCTGCCTCGAGTCTCCCTCTGCTCAGCTTCATGGTGCGCTCATCCTGTGATGGTGGTTCTGGTACGAAGGACGTGGGAGAAAAAAGCCTCTTTCTGTAATTTTACAAACCTCTATCACAGCCTTCCCCAACCAGGTCCCCCCCACCAGATGTGTTCCAGGCATGCTAGGAATGACAGCATCTGCAGCCCAACACATCTAGAGGGTTCCTATCATCCCTGCCGTTCTTTCATCTCCTTACTGCTCTCCAGGGCTCCCAACAGGGTTTCTTCCAGTCCAACTCGGAGATGCTGCAGATTAAACCTGGAATTTTCTGCATGCATAGCAGCTCCTCTACCACAGAGCTTATGCCCCCCTTTCTTGCAGCCATTAGTTAACAGAGACATCTGCAACTGTTTCCATCTTATGATTAAAGCTTACAAACAGAAAGAAGAGGCAGATCTCAAACAGGTGCCAAGGAAGCAATAGGTTGTTCAGTAGTTTCCAACAAAAATATGCCATAGTCATGAAACTATCAAGTTCTTCTGAGCCTCCCCTTCCCCTGAAAGGAGACTTTCAAAATATTTAAGTTAACGCAGCGTGTTAACTCCAACTGTTTCTGGCTACCTGCTGAGGGAGTTAAGTTCCGTTCTCTTGTTTGCGGCTGCTACAGATCCTACGAAAAGCAGCATCCAAGGGGCAGAGGGAGAAATCCGCTTCCCGCACTCCGCCAGTTGCTCAAGGACTGCTTGCCATTTCTGAAGAAGGGGCGCTGTGTTGCTCACTTAAGCTGATAAGGGGTAACAGGCTGGGGTGGACTGAAAATGGCACACAAGATGGCAAGGTGGGCTGTAAGGGAGGGGCACAGATGTCCGCTCTGATGCAGGGGAATAATATTTGAACTGGGGCAGGTAAAGTTTGGAAGCAGGGAGTTGCAGGTAGAGTTCAAATATGGTTTGGTTTGAATTATTTGTTTTTAAGAGGTTTGCTTTATTTGATCCTGTAAGCTGCCTCAAACCTCAGGAGAGGTGGGACGTAAATATTTTAAATGTTTATTTCAATGAAATTGCAAAAAATGGATGAAACTTGCTTGCTAGTTTCCTGTAATGGATAACAAAAAGTGTGGAGCTTTAACAGGGATGTGAAAGGCATGATTGGCTCCCCAAGGTCAAGCTTCTCTAGCATATGAACCTCTAGTGGAAAAGAAAAGTGGAGGGAAATAAAACAGACAGGCCCGGTACATGCCAGAGGCTCCCCGGAGACCTGGTAACCAGGACAGCTTCTCCGTGCTTACGTTGCACCCTTCAAGACTATTGCTTTAGGCCATGTGATGCAAAGGTGCTGGGGAAGTACAGAAGATATACACTCCCCATCTGTATCAACAGAGGTCCCTGTAGGTAGAATGAAATGTGCCAAGATGCAAAACTAATCTAGAAAACAACCTGAGGACGTTAGCATCTGTTTCTGTATCTACAGAGAAGATGAAGAGGGTTGGAAGGTGAACCAAATCAGAATGCAAAGTCAGCTGACTTGATTCTGTGGCTCGTTTCACGGTATTGCATTCCTGCATCTGTAGTAATTTTCAGGGGGAAGATAACATGAAACCTGTGCTGCTGCAGCTGATGACTGTTGCCTCTCATGTGGTGGCTGGGGATGTGGGAGTTGCAGTCCAACACATCTGGACCACTGGCAAGATGCTGCGCCATTGTAAGGACAACAGGTTTGCCCCTGATCGCTGCCCGTGCCTGAACTGGGGTGTCCAGTTATGCTCCCAATTCATCCCTACTGCTCAACTTTACTCCTGCAACCAAGCCATCTGCTTGGGGTTCCAAACCTGAGGTTCATACCAAAACCTGCAAGCTGAAGAAATTTAAACAAACACGTAGGCATTTTTAATTCACTGGGTGAATGAACATTTCCTGCTTATGCTGCCTCTTATTATGGCTCCTAGAACCATTCTCCCTGAAACGTTTTTGACTGCTTTTGTGCAGAATGCTGAAGGGTGGAGCGGGGGGGGGGGGGGGGGGGGGGGGGGGAGATAGATGTCTTTGCCCTGAATAAGCGAAACCAGAAAAGCATCTATGAACAAACAGGCCTTTTATTCTTTGTGGAAAGCGGGGAAAACACTCTGATATCGGATTCTGTTTCGCTCCCTCTGCTCTGCATAAGCCTGTCTATTGTCTCCCCCTCCGTCAGGCTGCCTCCTGCATAGCTAAGCTGTATCTCCATAAATTCTTATTGTGCTGCTCCTAAGGCTGGAGACAGCCTTCCCTATTCTGCAGGCCACCGCGCTCTCCCTCTCCCAAATCCTGACAAATTCCTTCTTGCAAGGTATAGATGGAGAGAACTTTAAAAGAATGCACGTCTTTTCAGAGCCATCACTTCATAGCAGTTTGACTGGGGTGGCTTTCCCCAAAGCATCCGGAGACGGGTGGTTCTGGGAAAGGTGCTCCCAGTCCCTTGCCGAGTTTCCTGTGGTGCAGTTGGCAAGAACCGGTATCTACTGTAGGGGGACGGGGGCTGGAGGGTTCAGTTTGATGCCTGTGGAGCTGGCAGGGGAGGGGTACTTGCCGCTAAAGCCTGGGTGGGCAACCCGCAAGTGTTCTTGAACTCCACTGACCATGCTGGCTGGGGTTCCCCTTGTTTCATAACAGACCCGCAGCCTGTGGATGCTCAGCCCCTTTCCTGCCCACACGTAAGACTGCAGTTGAGTGTCCACCCCATTCTCTCTCTCTCTCTCTCTCTCTGGCAGGGTGTTCTTTATCTCTTTAAGAAATACAGAGTAACATTTAGATGCATCAGGAATTTTTGCTGTCTGGACAACAGTGGGTTAAAAATTTGTGCCTGTTCTATAGTTTTCTGATGAATAAACTTTCGTTCCATTTCTAAGTGTTTTGTGTGACTAGGTGAGCACAAAACCAGGGCTTGTTCTCTCTGCCCAAGTGCATTAAACCCCAGCAAAAGAGCCCAAACCTTTCAAGGCAATCTGGAGGGCAAGTTTCTCTTTTGGAGATGCACTGCTCCCTAAGATTACCTGGCATAACAGTTTCGTTTGGGGGAACATGATTGCAGGAACAAGTCTGACAACTCTGCCAGGCTTGGTCCATACTCCTAAGCTACAGTTCCAGGGTTCCTGTGGAGATAAAATGCCTATTAAGCTAATTTAGGCCCATAGCATGGGGCACCTTAGGCTATGAGGGGGAAACAGGCCTTTGAGACCAGCCTGCACTGCTCTCCAAAGAACAGACTGAAGGAACTTCCATGAGTATCAGCCGAAGTCTGCTCTTAAGAAGATGCCTCCAGAGATACTTTCATTGCTCTGGCATCCTTCAGTCACCTGAGCATCTGTAACCTGCCCATCTGCTGATCCTGTTGTTTCCCTTCTGTCCTATTGGTGGCCGCTAAGAAATGAAAGCCATGGAACCAACGTGGCCTGCTATTTAAAGAGATTCGAGACCTATGCAGGCTTACCTGGGCAGACCACCAAGGTCCCACTCCGAGCAGATATAAGGTCCTGGACGTAGAATTACCCACAGGCCAACCTCTTCAGCTGTCCTAATGAAAGTCCTAAGGAATCAGAAAGGGAGGAGAGCTGTACTTTGGGGGTGTGAGGTTGGCAAGAGAAGCGCCGAAGAATCAGAATTCTGTTCATATTGATCTTTATAGATCCCACGAGGACTAGAAATACATTCACGGACATTGGGGGAAAGGGGCCACAATGTAATATTACTTATGGGCCAGGGCATATAATATTACTGGTTGCTACAAACCAATATGAGAACTTCAATCCGTACTTCTCCAGCACCCTCTTCTCCACCAGCCTCTGCCCCCAACTTTCAAATTCTGCAAACCACATATACCTCATCCAAATATTTTGCAATCACGATACATTAATCTTAGGCAAATTTTCTCAACAAAGTAAAAATCCTTTCGCACAATCTTCAAAATTATTTAGCATGCTTTTCTGATTGCAGGATTTGGCTTTTAAATCACAGAATACTAGCTCCCCTGATACGTACTGCAGGTCTAAGTTTCCACTGAAGTCGAACTTTCCTCTTTCTGTCTCGTGAAGATTCCACGGCACATAGCTGGAACACAGAATTAACACACCAGAAGTCGAAATGCCGCTTTCATGGGTCAAGACAGCAAAGCAGGGAATTGGCTAACTATACCCAGCCCTTTAACATGCGACTTTTTTAGAGCAGAAATTGCCGACTGATTGTTCACAAGCTAGATCTGACCCTGGAAGAAATGGATGAAGGCCTCTGAAAGCCACACCTAATTTCAGTCAGGGTATGGCAGCTTCAGTAGGTCACCTGATGGCTTGTGAGCAGGTCAGTTTCGGCAGCCAAGTATACTGTGATGGAGCAAAAGCCTATTTGAACCCCCTTAACTTACAACTTACCCTCAGCAGTGCCGGCATAAAATGCTCTGATAATGTTTCTAAGTGCTTAGGCCATGTGTGAAGAGAACATCTTTCTGGGGCCATGCTCACAAACCTCAGTCACATGTCTTCCATCCAAATTGCAAGAAAAAAATACATTTATTACAGCCCCTGGGTCTCCAAGAAGCAGCCACTCCATATCCTTTTATCAGGGCTAGATAAAGGGGACATACAGACACGCATACACATACGTACCCCTCTCATATCCCACCAAGCTCCTCATTAGCTGGCACATACCAGCTCCTCATTAGGCGGACGAATGCAGTCAGCTATCAATTAAGGAGAGATATTTGACCCACTTGCAATGTGCAAAGCATCTCAGAGGAGATCTGATAGAAGAAACCAGGTATGGAAAGGTAGCCCCATAGCACACGTTCCTTGGAATCCAGTCTGTGGTGGCTCCCAGGTCTATAGCAATGGCTAGTTCCACCTGGAAAGTCGTCAGGCCGAGCGTGAGGTCCCATGCTTGACCTTGTATGTAGGGCTGGGAAAATGCCCTTTCTGAATTGACGGAGAGCCACCTCCAGCCAGTGCAGGTGACAGTGAGCTGGCTGACCTGAGAGGCAACTCGGGAGAAGGGCAGCAGCTGCTGCGAGTGGAGGGACAGAAGCCATGGCTTCTGTGAAGCCAAAACTGGACTGAGCCTGCAGCCCAGACAAGACTTACGTTGTGAGGGTGTTCAAGCCGCAAGCCTTCATCTTCATCAGTCGGTCCTTCCAGTATTCTCGGGGGACACGGAAGTAGTGCACCGAGCCACTAAAAATGCGAAATGGCTTGCCCTCCAGTAGGAATTTTGAGTCCTCAGCCTGCAAGCCCCGGGATCTGCCCCTCAACCCCAGAGGGAGAATATCGCTCAAGTTAAACCTAGGATGGAAGGAGGAAATGAGTGGAAACACAGCAGAAAGCAAGAAGGGGAGATTTCCCTGAAAGCAGTGAACCACTGAATCATTCAAGGGCAGCTCACAGACTACCAGGCCAGCCGCCCTCACAGGACTGTTGTTATAAAACGGAGCTAAATAAGCTGCCTTGGGTTCCTAACAAATGACAAAAGGCAGGATTCAAAGGTAATGTAACAATAACAGTAACAGTATTGCATGTCAGGAAACCAAGACGGATTTATGGGTCTTCTATGCTCAATCAGATATGGTTTTCTGTTTCATCAGCCAGTTTCTGTGAGAAACTACTGCATGCAGAAAACCAGTACATCAAAGAGAAGGCAAAGGCAAAGGAGGGAGCCTTTGTCTCCGAGTTCCTGGCTTTCTGTGAGCAAATAACAACACTGCACAGATTTTAAAGCACTTGCTTCAGCACAGTCAATTAAATTTTTATTGCCATCTTTCTCCTGCAGCTCGCCATGGCCCCTCTCAGGGATGCACCAGATGCAGGCCAGGGGCCACCTGCATCCCCCAGAGGGTGCGCCAGCCCACCCCTACTCATTTCCCTACTGTCTGTACTCTCTGCTTCCTCTTTGTAGATTACTCTTTTCCTGCCACAGCTGCCAAGGAGGAAGGAGTAACCTAGATCGAACGTGTGTGCATGTGTGTAGTAGGCCCTGCAAGCCTAAAACTGCCCATGACAGGTGATGCCCTAGACCAGTCTTCCCCAGCCTGGTGCTCCCATGATAGTTTGGACCGTAGCTCCCATCCTCCCCAGCCAGCATGGCAAGTGGTCAGGGAAGCTAGAAGTAGTAGTCCAAAACTACGGGGGGCACCCAGTTGAGAGAGGCTGCCCTGGAAAGGCGACTCTTGGAACTGAAGATGGCCAGAACTCTTGCTACTCGGAAGACACCAATGTCACACAGTTGAAGCACCTGCCGAAGACTAATTCGAGTGGGCAGATAATTCTGTACAATGCATTTTCTCATTTCTTCCCTCTCACCTGCCCCTTTGCTGGTCCTTTCCTTTGCCTTTTCTTTCATATATTCGGTTCATGCCCACTGGCATCTCCATTCACAGAGCTGCTGCCCAACGTCTCCCCCCCAGGCCTTCATTACTCTTCTCACGGTCTGTTGTTCTAAGTGACCTTTTCTTTGCTCTGTATCTATTAAACTTTGGCTTCTCAAGCTGAACATCAATCAGTCTCCTGCTGTTTTCCTATATCGCCTATGTCATCCCTCAGTCACTTAAAAACAAACACAAACACACACTGTGCCAAACAGACTTGCAGCTGCAGGACTCTAACCCAGGTTCTAACAGCCTAAGGAAGGACCACTTGCAGTCCATGGAGAAAGAGGATCCATTTCAGTGTCATAGCTCTCTGCAGCTTGATAACGGGAACAGAGTTTCAAGCCACAAGTGTTTCAACTATTCTGTGCATACCTAGATTCTGGCAGCATTAAACTGTCCTTCCAGACAAGAGGCAAACAGAGAGAGAAGGTGGGCTTCTGCAAGGCTTTCTCTCAGTTGCTTTCATTGTATGGGGCAAAACCACCCAAAAAGCTCCAAAGGATCTTGGCTACTGAAAACCTGCCTGTTTACCAAAATGGTATAGGCAGTCAAGGGTTGAAGGAGCTGCGATATAAGCTTCCAGCCCTTTGGGCTCCCTGTTCCACTGCAGGCTCTCGCCGTCACCAAAGAGCCTTCCCTGGGCTTCAGGAGGATCCACCAGATGGGCCTTCTGATGCTGAGTCAGAAGATGCCACGGGACAGAAACGGGAAGCAAGGGCAATTCCTCCGAGTTCTCAGCGGGTGTCCAAGGAAACCCTTTGGGGTCTGGTGTTCCTATTTAACACAAGGCCTTTCCCTAAGAGCCCCAAATAGAAGGCTGAGCAGAAAGGTTATCCCCCCACTGAAGCCAGGGAAGGCCAAGAGAACGCCTGCTTACCTGAAGGCCATCCACTATGCTCCTGCTCCAAGTGGGATTTGAACCGGGGTACTTCCTGGCATGCAACAGAGGTGCACAAGCCGCCCAAAAACAAATGCCTGAGAAACTGGAGTGGCTGTGCTAGCACTTTCCTCCGCACCAAACAGGTGGGCTCCCCAAGTAACGGCACATGCATTCTCCTGCGTGCTGGCAGCGCGCATGCGTGCTGCCAATGCTCTTCCACCATGTGCAGGCCAGCCAACAGGGCAGCCTTCTCCAAGCCAGAGCCCCCCAGATGGATTGCTGTCTGGGGAACGATGGGAGTTGGAGTACAACCCATCTGGATGGGCGCGGGTAGGGGAAGCCTGCCTGTTCACTGAGGCTGGGCATGCAATCCTCTTTTCAAAGAGGGTAAGAAAAATAGGAGAGGGAGTGAGCATGAGTGTTATCGCAGGTGTGGCTCTCTTTGGCCTCCCAGGTCCTATGAGATAAAGCTGCACAAACACACACACTGAGAACGAGCTACAGTGCATGCTGCAAGGCCGAGTGCAAGGGATACAGACTCACTCTAGGCTAAGCTCACGGGGAAAGTGGAAGCACAACACCGCTAGCAAGAGGGGGCGAGCAAGGACCGCGAGGTGGCCTCTTCAGGGCTGGGCTGGGCTGGGCTGGGCAAGGGACATGGAGGAGGACGGCTAACCTACAACACCGCACCACAGAAGCCAGCTGCAGACGGCATGGGCAGTACCTCTGTACCGCAACATCCCCACAGGCCTCTGAACGAATGAGCAGGCAGGGATAATACCTGGAAAAGGAAGCCTGGATTAAGCACAGGGCAGCAGAATCATGGCGGACCTCAACAAGAAGTCTAGAGCCGTTTCACCTCCAAAGGTGAAAGGTCAGGCACCAAATGCCAAATTAGCATTCTCCTGTTAACTAGCACTTTGTCCGTGTTCTGGGTGCTGTTGGTGCACGGAAACCATCTCGGGTAGGTGGGTGCAAATCTGACAATATCTTGAAGTCCAAATGATTTACTTAAAAATGACGTGTTGTCTGGGAAATCTTTCAAGAGCCACAAACGTGATGAGTGCCACAACAAAGAGGCGGCACCAGATAACCCACATAAAACTGATCCAGGGCAGCTAGAAAGATTCAGCTTTGAAGAAGCGGCATCAAAGACCATTTCAATCTAGGACAAATAATGACTGATGGAAGACAATCATGTTATCCATCAGAGGGTTTTTGTGGCTATTTATATATACTCCACCTATGTGCTCCAAGGTCAGCACAAGCTACTATTAGCCTAAAGCAGGAGCTGATTTATAGCACAGGTGATCCGTCTTTCCTTGCCCATTACTTTTTATGATGGACAAGGAATAGCTATATTATGCGCAACACTTGTTTAAAGGCTTTAAATCATACCCAGCTAGACCGTGGCATCGCTCTCCCAGCACCTCCCGTCCCTCCCGCTTAAGCCTGTGGGGGAAAATCTTCCCCTGGCAATGACTGATTTGGCCTGGCGCTCTCCCCTTCTCTCTAGTTGTTCTGGTGCTGCCGCAGCTCAGTTTTGCAGAATTAAATGCAAAACGCACCTACAGCCCCTTGCAAAATGTGCCTGGAGACACCCAGCTGTCAAGGTAAACTTGCTGAATCATCTTTGTTCAAATGCAAATCACATCACTTGCAAGGCTTGATGACAATCAAACTTGAGATGCACTTTACAATATAAGGAATACCTACAGCAACCCGTGTTGCAGGCCCAGATCATGCTTCCCCCAACAAACCCAGAATGTTGCCATGTGTGATTGTTCCTAAATTGTTTGTTTATTCTTTACTTATTTGCTTCAACTTTTTATAGACTGTCAGGAGAGCCACAAGGCTCTCTGGATGGTTTAAAGCAATTAAGTGACAATTGCACAAAAACATAAACATTCTTGGACATTTATCAACAGATTCAATAAATTACTCAATGGATTTCATGGCTGAGCAGCAACCTAAGCATGAGCTGCTCCACTCCTATTTTGACCCCCTAATAATTGCATCATATTGGTTTTCATTAGCTTGTTGGCTTATTCCCAATTCTTGGTTTATTCCCAAATTATTGATGAGGGGAACTGAAGCATAATAACAGTTCCCAGAGGGGTAGCCTTGCTCATCTGTTGCAGCAAAAACAACCAAGGGCTTTGTGGTGTCTTAAGGAGTAAGACATTTATTCTGACATGAGCTTTTGTGGACACTCTTTTTCATCAGTTGCACCTGCTGAACAGCATCCATACCACACGATACTTCATTGGTGTGAGCCATTAAGAGTACAGATTCCCTTGAAGAGGAATCCCATGGGAAAGAATTAGAAAATGAAGTAAAATGCTCTAAAAACACTTGGAAAGAAAGAATCAAGCACCTGGATTAGACAGGCTACCCAGAGAACTATTGCAAGCTGCAGAGACTGAATTGCTCCAAAGCTTAATAAAACTATCCCAACAAGTAAGGAAAACAAAACAATGGCACACAGGTGGGAAATATTCAATATACATTCCAATTCCCAAGAATATATGGGAATATATGGGAAATATATGACAATTGTACTGGAGAAGACAACCATGCTAGGGAAAGTTGAAGGCTGCAGAAGACCGCCAAATATGAGATGGATTGATTCCGTAAAGGAAGCCACAGCCTTTAGTTTATGAAGGCTGAACAGGACTGTCAAAAACTAGAAATTCTGGATCCATCAAGTCACCATATTTCAAAGACTTGACAGCACATAACAATAAATACCATCCATTCTGCAGGTGAGTGGAGAATTATGCCAGGTGTTTCCTGACTCACAGTCTACTTCTTAACCCCTATAGCATCTTGTACCCTCCAGATCTGGGAAATGCAATCCAACCCACCTGGAAGGCATCAGGCTGCAGAATACTTGATTATAGTATAGAACTTGCAGGGGACAGCTACCCAGGAGACCTACTGATGCCAGCTAAATGGCCGTTCCTTCCTCCAACAA
Source organism: Varanus komodoensis (assembly GCF_004798865.1). Taxonomy (NCBI): domain Eukaryota; kingdom Metazoa; phylum Chordata; class Lepidosauria; order Squamata; family Varanidae; genus Varanus; species Varanus komodoensis. The sequence goes on from NW_025335856.1 coordinate 6,209,914, forward strand.
ATCATGGGGTTGCTGAGGTTGCTGGGAACTCTCTATGACAAACTGCTAGTCTTCCTCTCACAGAACTACAGATTGGAATCTTTGCAGAATGCACAATCTTTGCACGGTGGAGAGATGGCAACAGTTGTCACAAGCAAGCTCTGGAAGGCAATCTGTATGGTTTAAGCCACCCCAGAAACATATATCTATTGATGCAACCAGATTCAGAAAAAGAAAAAAAGAAAAAGAAAAACAGTGTTGAATATAGACCCAGTCATGTAAACCCCACAGCCAGGAAGCTCAGCCAGGCAGCTTTGGGACAGGCCCAGTATCAGAGCTTGGCCAACCTCACAGTGTTGCAGCAAGAGCTGAACGTGTGACAATGACCATAGAGGCCATGTGAACATCTTGAAAATAAAAAAGCAATAAGCAAAATTCTACTGATAAACCACACTCACTAAACAGCCTAATCTTGCTATCCAAGCTTTAAAAAACAGATATTGATCATTTATAATTAAAGTGTAATAATATGCATTATAATCACACATGCTTATGTACTGAATGTCTTAGGAGCCAGCAAAAGTACCAGAATGTTATTTCTCGGCAGAGGCTGATGTCCTCAGGAGCGTAACAGCACTGATTGATTGACCTTAAGATTTCCCCACAGACCTCAGGGCTCTGCTTATTACTCAGCTTCAACAGAACACAGCCAAGGATGCCTACAACATCTTTCCTTGGAGGAGAATAAATCCAGAAGAGGTGACAACTGGCAAATATAAGAGCACAAACAGGGAGTGGACAGTGGGCAAAGAGGAAGAACCGGACAGGCTGGCCTCAGGCACATGCAACTTCCCAATCTAAGAAGGGAATCCACAGGAATAAAGAAATCCATGCCTCTGCCCCAATGGCTGGATCAGGAACATTTGGCATAAATCAGATATGCATCCATATGCATGTGTGAAAGATGATATGTTTGACCCACACTGCATTGCTCTGAATGGGATTTGCATTCAAACAAAGGCTTGTCTCCATTAATGCAACTATTCTCATATTCATGTCTTGTTTACATGATGCGTCTACAGATGAATCAAAGCTTAAAGATTCTTGGAAGGTTGGTGGGAAGGGAAATAGATCAGAGGGCTTAGAGTGCAGCAGTATCCTAGCATATATCAAACAATATGCTAAATTAGCATAATCTGTCTCCACTTTCCCCATTTTGATCATGTTATTCCCTTCCTGTGGTCAAGTTAAATTGAAGTCCCCCAAGTCTGGAAGAAAGGCCAGTCAATTAAAAAAAATCTGAAGGAAGCATGCAAACGAGTGTCTTCATTCAGAAATGAGGCTATGCCAAGAATATTCAGAAAACTAGGTTCAGGGAATAGAGGCCAACCTTTTCCACTTCTGTTCTCATGCTGGTAGAGGAGTAAGCCCTCTTCCTTCTCCTCTATTTTTCCTGCATATTTTTCTAGTACCAGACAGCAAGTTCAGAAAAGCTGCATGAAGCTTCATAAAAGGGTGTAATACTGCACATATTTAGACGGGGAAAAATAATCCTACAAGCCTCAGCACGGCTGACTGAACCCACAGCTTGCTTGGCCTTTATGAACAGGTTCCGCATTGCTATGCAGAACAATGACAGAAACATTACAAAGTATGTATTAGTTATCTGTAAGTGCTTTGAGCTAAGGACAGGGCAAGACAATGTCTTGAAAGGCCAGTCTGCAAATCAAAAACTAGCGCACAGGTCTGCCATATGGCAGCAGGTGAGCGCGCCTTCTTTTTAAAAACATCACCGCAAGGATGCCAGAAATAGCAGGATGACACATAGCCGTAGCATGCCCCGAGCTTCAAAATGAACTGCTCTGAGCAACCATCAATCAATCTGTGGATGGACTTCTTAATTACACTGCTGCTAAGTTGAAACTTTAAAAACTTCAACCAAGCTAATTTACTAGCTCTGTCTCCTTGAATTATAGCTAAGAAAATCATATTATAAACCCACATAATCAGTAAGCATAAACGATCAGATCATAAAGAACCAAAGATGATCCTCATCTTTTCTTTCATCTCCCAGCCTTAATGAAAAGAGGACTGACTCTTTGATTCATACATAATATCACATGCCATTTTATTTCAGATTATTCTAAGCCAAAGTAGCTACCACTACAATCTTCTAACTCAGTTTAGAGTCATATTCCACAATCATGCTCTGAACGTTTGGGGGGGGGGATTTTCCCTTTCCCAATGTGATTATCTGAGATAATTTAAATTGCAATACTATACCAACTAACTTGGGAGTAAATCTATCTGAAGTCCACGGTGGTTTCTTCTAAGTGAATTTATTTAGGATTACACTTCTGGGAAGCCACATCCTAGAAGCTGACAAATTGTGTTACCCAATTGACTGTTTCAGAAAGTTTTTCCTAAATTAAATGCATCCACTTATATGGAATTTGTCTATGCTTAAATTGAGTTAAAGCTAATTAAGCTAATTAAGTTTCATCAGTATGGGACTAAGGAGATCTGGGTTCTAGTTACAACCCACCCATGAAGCTCACTGGGTAGTGACTTTGGGCCAGTCACAGACTCTCAGCCCAACCTACTACACAGGATTGCTGTCATGAGGATAAGATGGAGATGAGGAGAAGAATCATGTAAGTTGCCTTGATTCCTTGAAAGGAAAAAAAAGGTAGGGCATAAATAGACTGAATAATAAATCATGTTAATATAAGTGATTCTGTAAACTTCACAATGCAAAAGAAAAAAAGATATATCCATTAACATTTTCACTCCCAAATAATTACAACTTTCAGAATATCAAATACTAAGCAGAAAATTGGGGAGAAATCCTGCTAGATCACAGCTTGGAAGGAAGGGATTACTTGTCCCTTTCAACACACCGATGCAGAAAAACAACCTGCGGCTGCTGACCACAGGTCACTCACCCTCCTGTCCCGCCTGCTGTTTCATAAATCAAAAATCCTGGTTGGAACAGAAGCGAGCAGGAGAGGAAGGGCTGGGAAGGCAGAAATGCAATGTCAGCAAGGACTTTGGGCTGCAAACTGGATGGGTGACAGGTGTTGTACCTCGGACCACTCGGCATGCTTCAACTGTTGTACAGAAATGAAATGGATGACGGTGGTGATGATGATAATAATAATGGCATCAAGAATACACCATCCTTCCCAATTCCACGGCTTTATTTCTAGGGATCACAGTGCTGGTGGACAAATGAAAGCTGGGGGGGGGGGATCATTTTTAAAGCAACTTGCAGATGCCATTTTTTCATTAAGGTGCCTGTAAAACAAGTGTTCCCTGCCTCCTCAAGGCAACCTGTTATTCTGGAATATGCCTTCTGCATGAGCTGCAAGGCACTTCATGAGATGCACAAAGGGGGTAGGAATATCCTTATGGTCAGCTTCAAGCCAGACTTGGGCCTGCCACCACGGAACTTTTTCTAATACAGAACAGTCCTCTGCAACCCTCCAAGCAGAGGACAGTCCCCTGAATATAAGACACCTGGCCAACCTATGGCGAGCAAATCCATTCCAGAAAGAACTTTTACTGTTGCAGCTCTCGCCTTTGCTAAAACTAACAGGCGCGCCGGAGGAAAAAGGGATCGGTGGGGAACACTTCCAGCACGCTGCTCCCTTTGCGGGGGGGAAATCCTTCCCGCATGCACTCTAATAATAATATATTATTATATGCACTCTAATGGTCCCGAGCGCAGCTTGCAACGAGGGTGGAGGCGAAGACTTGCTTGCATTTATTTGCGCTGAGTACACAAGCGGCAAACCCGCATTTTAATCGACGGTCCACCCGATCGGCGGCACGTGCGCAGGAGAGCCCCCCCCCCCTACAGGGGGCACCTCCGATTTGGCAACCGGTGCAGGAGGCTTGGGCAGGGCGGGGAAGGGAAGGGTCCCCAGGCTTGAACCCGGGACAGAGGCGCGCTCCTCCTCTGAAGCCCCCTCCCCGAAAGCAGCGGGGGGGAGCCGGGCTCTGCGCCCCCCTCCAGCCCGGGGGGGGGCTCGCGCGGGGAAGGGTCTCGCCTGCCCCTCCCGCGGGGAGGAGCCCTCCGAGGGGCGTGCCCGCCGGGAGGGAGGGCCTCATTAGCATGCCCCGCCCCGCCGCCGCCCCCTCACCTGCGCAGCACCACGGCGGCCAGCAGCAGCAGGAAGAGCCCCCCCAGCAGGCGCCGCCGCCGGCGCCCCCCGCAGCTCCACATGGCTGGGACGACGCCCGGCCCGCCGCCGGCCTCGTTGCCACGGTCTCCGGTGCCCGCCACCATTGGCGCACCGTTACTGGCACGGGCTCCTCCCATTGGAGGAGGGCGGCCCTGTGCTCGGCCGCCATTGGTCGCCGCCGCCGCCCTTTCGATTGGCCGGGCTCCCGCGTCGATCAGCCTTCGCTGCCCTCCCCACCCGTTTCCCGCGAGCACTGTGGCGGGCGGTGCTCTCGCTGGACGGCGCTTTCTGCACATGCTCAGGAGCTGGGCTGGAGCAGGGAGCTCTGCCCCGGAGCGGTTGCAGTAGTGCACGCTGCAAGGTACAGCCGTGGTTCGTTCTGCCTGGAGCGGCCCCAAAAGGGCCCTCTGCGTAGGGTCAGCAGCTGGGCTAGACCAGGGACCTGCTCCTGGAGTGCATTCGTTACACTTACGGTCAGGCTGAGGTGGAGCTGCTGCAGGCCCACAGCCAAAACAGAAGTTCTTGGGGGTCCGAACAATAGTGGGGGAGATTCTTCTGGTTTGCAGGCCTTTTATAGACAACAGTGTTCATTATTGAAAAATTACTTGCTAAAAAGGGGCAACAGAAAAAATATTAGGAGGGCAGAGCTCCAGAGGCCATCCCTGGCTAAGCGCAGTGCATACTGCTCATGCGCAGAAGCAACCCACTTATTTCAGCACTGTACTTTCTTACTTAATATGTTTACCAGGCAGTTCAGTGGGACTCATGCCCAGTTAATGCAGTCAACAGACTCCCATGGCACCACTTCTGCAAAGGTCAGCGAGGGAAAGTGCAAGATCCCCATGCTTTGCAGATAATGCTAGAACTGTTTCCTTGGAGAGCTTTCATGCACACAGGGGCATTTAAATATGCAAGCTACAAATTCCAGTCTCAAGCATACCTTCCAGGAAACTGAAATCTTCCAATTAAATGGGTCATAACTCCATAGCAAGTCTGCTTGGGCAAGGAGGGGGAGTAGCATCATGATGAGAATGGCTGCATCTTTGCTACCCAGAAGAAGCCATTCCTGAAAGAAAGCTTAAAATCTCACCTGATCTGATTTGCTCAGATTTTGGCTGGTAGTTCTACAATCATCTTGAACAGTTACTGTCTGAATGAAGAAGGTCCATGTTAATTTCTGTATATTCACTCCAGTGTGAATATGGTTTACTGACTGAAATCTAGGGTTTTACATTGTTAGCTGCTCTGGAAACCCTTTGAGGGCTCATATAAATGAAACATGGGATCTGCAACCAAAGATTACCATGCTGAATACGTCAGCTCAGGATCCCAGTCATGCCCCCTTCCAGGATACTCCATTCCACCATGGTCTTCATCCCTCGCTCCACCCAGCCATCAGTATTCTGTACCCATGGACATCTCCACCTTCACAGGGCTCGTTTGGTTCCCCACCCCGAGAGATGTGCTCTCCTTCCACAAACCAGCCTCAAGCCTGCAGATACTGTCTTCTTGTGCAAGGAAGGCACCATCCGAGTTACATTGGGGTCCATTCCTGGTGAAGGCGCCTCCTCTTAGTATTTAGGATTTATGGTAAATTTATCCAAACTGGACAAACTCTTCATAAATTGCTCTACCTAACTGTGTGCAGAGGAGAGACTTAAATTGCGTTAATGCACATGAGTAACTATCACTTCCTTTTCCATCACTGTATTACATGTATGCACCACCGTTTCAAAGCTGAACAAACATCCATAGAGTTTGACCAGCTTCCAGGCACTCTATGGGAAGGACAATGGGGGTGGTGAAGGGTTCCCCACAGAGGTCCGCCTGGCGCCGTCATTATTTGTTTTTTGGCGCCAGGCTAAGACCTTTTTATTTCAACAATATTTTAACAATTTTTAATATCAACTATAGGTTTTAATTCACAGCCAGGGTGAATCTGGATTTTATTTGCCCTATTTGTATTATGTTTATTTATTATTATTTATTGTATGTAAGCCGTCCCAAGGCTCATGCGATGGGACAGCATACAAAAATTCTAAATAATAATAATAATACTTCTTATGCTGAATCGCTGAAAATTCTGAGGCGCCTGCTTGAAGCTGCAGGAGAGGCCAGTCTGAATGTAGTCCAAGATTTGGCCTTGCTCTCTCGAACGCAGCCTTCCTCAGTCCGATGCCCTTCGGGTGTGTTGGCCTTCAGTCCTCAAAATTCCCTGCCAGCATGGCCAATGGATACTTGAAGCATTTCGGGAGGGAAGAGCTGGTGTGGCGGGCGGGAACTGATATGTTCGTTCGTTCACAAGTTTGGAATATGGCTGTGCTGGACTAAAGGAAGTAATGAGTGGGAAGGGCAAAGCCGACACGAACCCTGACTAAGAAGACGCCCCTTTGTAGTGAACTGGAGGACTTGCGCTCGTGTGCTTCTGCCAGGTCGCCAATGCAAAAAAAGTTCTGAAATAATCGGAAGAAATGTCAAGACTCCACCTGTGCAAACTGCAACCTTTAAAAACTATTTCCAGTCTGTACCTTGTCTCAACTTGCTATGGATCAAATTGATGCTGGGCAGGAGAGAGAGCAGGGAGCAAAACAGAATAAAATCTACAAGGTTGAACCAGAAAAATCTGTTGAGTTTTCAGTCTCCAAAGCAAAATTCTTACATTCTTATATTTTCAAGGCAAAACCCCCCACTAAAAATAGCAGCAAATACAACTCCTTTGCTAAAGTTGATCACTTCCAAAAAAGAAAGAAAAAATCAAAATGTGTATTTATTGATTCTGGCATTGACAAGAAAAAGACAGAAAAACAGTCCAGATCAGCACCTCTGATTTGTTGCATTATTAGATGGTTGGATTTTGTGCGGCTGAGTCTCTTGTGCATCAAAAGACTTCTGTGCTGGGACCCAACAAGTCTGATGTTAAGATTAATTTGCACCACATGGTGGGAAGGCAGCCCTTTCACTAGGGCTGGAGGCAGACTGCCTGCCAGCAAATGGATCTACCCTCCCCAGTTCCTGCCACTTGACCTAAAAAGAGAAGATGCATCTTGTGCGGGGGGAAAGGCAGAGCTTAAAAGGTCTTTTTCATTTTGTGAGCCTTCCTCCCAGGATAATCTCCAGAAAATGTGGATTTAACAAGCTTACCCTCTTCTCAGCCCATACAGAACCCAGGATGGATAAGTGTAGATGGACTGGCCATCCAGTCCCATCAAAGACCATACTCATCTCTGATGCAGAATGGTGGCAAGGGTCCAGGCTGGACAAATTCGACCAGCATTGCTTTTGTTTTCCACAGGAGCCACAGCAGAATAGGCCATGTGGCCTAAGGCTGGGATTTCAGGCACAAAGAGTTCAATTTAGGTCAGTCATCTTGCCTTCCTGGGGTAAACTCTTACCATGGCCCGGCACAGGAAGGTGCATGTCTAGCTGTGTCCATTGGACCTTAGGCTGGAGGGGCTGGGCAAGAAGAAGGCTGTCCCCAGCACACGTCCCTGTCTTCTTCCTGGCCCATGATCATGAAAGCCACGTGCAGCTACTGGAGCACAGAGAGTCTGAAGGCCAGCTCCAAACATCACGCTTGCAGTAGACTCCTGGCCACAATCATCCTCATGACTTCATTGGTGCCTTTAGCCAGAGAGAAAAGACAAGAGAGGTGTCTTTGTTAGTAAGGAATACTGTGTGTATTTGGGTTTGGATTTTACATGCATTGTAAAAATGCAGACAAGGACATGGAAACCTAAAGATCTCAACTTTCTTGCTGTTTTCTTTCTTTTACATATAAAAGAGAGGGAATCAAGTCTGTAGTCCTCATGGAGGCAAAGCTTGAAAGTACATAGGCAGTATCCATTTTACTCTCTGTTGCCGGCTAGCAGCAAACCTTTTAAAGCAGGACGTTTTATAGCAATTGAGTCAGAATCAAGTCCCCCAAGTGCCAAGTCTCACAAGAGTCTAATTTGGCAGCTTTGTGCAGAGTTCGGAACACAGTGACATCTTTATGCAATTAGTTCACGGCACGATGCAGTTTGCACTTAACTCACGTTAACCTGGCTGTCAGCACATGGAAAGAACGAGAGCAAGTGGCTGCAATTCCAGCAACCCAGGAAGAGTTATGGAAATGAGGCAACGCAGTGGCCAAGGCTGTAGACAGCGTCTCACATTTTTACCTTCCAAAATCTGGTGCACTCGGATGTCTCGCACAAACTGCTGCACTGCGTAGTCCTTCAGGTACCCGTAGCCACCGTGCATTTGCAGGGCCTGGTTGCAGATCTGCACAAGAGCGGATAAACTGAGTCAAGCCCTAGAACGACAAGACTGGCCTCTGGGACTCCACAGCAAGATGGAACAGGGACAGAAGTCTTGGAGTTAAACGCTTTAAAAACAACAGACTCTTCTTAAAGCAGAGACCTGGTAAGTCTTACCTTGCAAGCCTCGTACAGAGCTTTAGCTAATTGGAGCCAATGGAAGTGTACTAAATAAATGAATACAATACAGTGCACTAAGCCTAACGCAAGTTGACTTTGCTCATATCCTACTGGTTTTGTTTTTGATTGCTTTTTGATCCTATTGCTTTCTATTGTGCAATGCATCTGGAGGGCACCAAGCTGGGGGAGTTTGTTCTATTGTTTGCACACCATTCAGGGGCATCTTTATCTGCTTTTAAACAGAGAAGCCACCTGTCTTGATCAAAATGCAAGGCTGACATCTAGTGGCCAACTCTAGTATCGAATCCATCTTTCCAGGACTTGCGTACGTATATTCTGCTTTTTTTCTCCGCTCTCCTCTCCCTAAAATAGCAACCACAAGCAGAAGCTGTAGACAGCAATAATAAACTTAGTACTCTCTCCATCTTGCTGCCTGCTATTGCTTACCACAACAGTCAACACAGAGCGTGGCTGCAAGCAACACTAGCAAGCAAAAATCCGGTGCCCAAAAGTTACTACAACCCTGCGCTTGCTTGCTGTTGCGAGGTGTAGAACAGAGAAGTGGAAGCAGGGCTGAACTCTCGCTCAGGGGTCGAACACGGGCTTTGCAAGCGACATGTCCCATCCCCGGCATCTCTGCTGGGCTAGGGAACGAATCCAGATGGAAGCCCTGGGGACCACTCGCTGCCAGTCAGTACTGAGCAGGACAGAACCGTCAATCGATCTGCCCTTGCCCATCATTATTATGACACACAAAATAAGCTATGGAGGAAGCCCCAAGTTCCTGGAAGGCGATGTGCGAGCCCGATTCAAGCAATGGGCCCGGATCAGCAGGTCCTTCGGGTCAGCATGCGGCGAAGGGGGCTTCCTCGCCACCTCCGGTGACGGCACCCAGAAGAGCTCCACCTACCGCAAAGCACTCGTCCGTGGCAAACAGCTTGGCCATGGAGCACAGAGCCACGGCATCCTCCCGCTCCTCCTGCAACGCCTGGGCCGCACTGCGCACCATCAGCCGCGATGCCACCAGGCGCGTCGCCATCTCGGCCAGCCGGAACTGCAGGTACTGTTGAGCGAGAGAGGAGGGTGAGCCGGGGCTGGTTCTGGGGATCGGTGAGCCGGGAGGCCTGCCGGGAGCCACCTGGCTCGCCCAGCCATTCCTGCCTTCCACTGCCCCCGGAGCCGAGTCAGGGCCTACCCCATGTCCAAAGCAGCACAGCAGCCGAGCATGTGCGTCGCAAGCGTTCACAGCTTCAATCCCAAGCCTTTCCAGGGAAAGGCCCTGGGACAAAACCCTGCAGAGGCTTTGCCATCGGCACAGAGGGCGTGCTGGGCAGATTACAGCTTGCCAGGGGCTATTAGACCCAGAACCCCTCCTACTGAGCCGGCTAAAATTGGTGTCATTTTGCCTCCAGCCAGCAACAGGCTTGACGAGGGGGCAGATGGGCCAGGTAGTGTCACCAAGAACTGCCCTTTTGAACACACAACTCCATTGCTGAGCACCTCCACTGGCTGCCTGTTTGCTGGTGGGCCAGCACCAGCCTGTAAACGTCCCGGTAGCAGCACCAGAAAGCTGGCAGGGAATGAAGGAATAGTTGCAGCAACTGTATTACTAGATGTTTGCTAGCAGACGAGGGCAAAGGGACATGGGCTCTCCACTCTGTTACCAAGAAGGTGGTGCAGGTTCAGGAGCAAGAGGTGTTTGCAAGAATAATTCACCTGATTGCTCGCCAGGGGCTCCCCAAACTGCTTGCGGACATTCAGATGGTCCCGAGCCAAAAGAACCGAGGCATGAGCTGCACCCAGAGAACAAGATGCTGCAGGAGGAAAGAGGCAGGGCTTCTGTTATGTACTGGTCTCCAGCAGCCCATCCCTCCTTTTCTGGCCCTCTTGCCACTCTTAATGGCAGCTTCGAAGTAACCACGAATGAATAAAAGCAGAAGCATTACCAATGTTAATCCTCCCTCCATTTAGGCCTTTCATGGCGATGTTGAAGCCCTGCCCTTCCTCTCCTAGCCGGTTGGCCACCGGAACGACGCAGTCCTCAAACATCACGGCTCGGGTCGGCTGTGAGTTCCAGCCCACCTGCACAGAGGGAAACCCAAGAGGCCCTTCATGTTTCACCTGTCCCCAGACGCCACCATCCACCTGCTGCCCGTGAGCTGCTGCCCCTGAACCTTGCCACATTCTACACCACCAAACTGCTTCCGTCGATTTCAAGCGGACACGAGAACCTGCTGTGTCGCCATACCTTCTTCTCTTTTTTGCCAAAACTCAAGCCCGGCATCCCTCTCTCCAGCACCAGGCACGAGATGCCCTTGGGACCTGGCCCCCCCGTACGGCACATCACCACGTACAGGTCTGTGTCGCCACCACCGCTGATGAAGGCCTGCAGGGGAAGTCCAAGAGATGAGTCACTCAAGGGAAGGCGGCGAGAGACAGGAGGCTTTCGGCACCCGCTCCTTCCTTCAAATAAAAACATTGCCTGGCAGTTTTACAGAGGGAGGTGAGGGCCAAAGAGGGGCCATCTGAAAGGCTGGCTATTTGCCCCCTCTTCCCTCTCCATCCCGTCTTTCCTGTGTGCCATGTCTTGAAACTTGCAGGGATAGTCATTTTTCTGATTTCATGCAGACTGGTCTGGGAACCTTTTCGGCTGGATGCAAATATTTCGTATAAATAAGGAAATGGGAGTTTGCCCTTTGCTGATCTGCAGTTATTATCGTTTGGAGCACAGAAAAACTATATAGGAGCATTCCAAAAGGATCTCTCACAGTAAGGACTCCCAGACTCCTGTGCTAGGAACTAAAAAGCATTGTGGCACAGGGAAAAGTAAAGGAGGAAGGTGCGGCCCCTTTCACGGAGAGTGGGGAAGACTGGTACCTTGGAACCATTAAGGATGTAATCGTCGCCTTTCCTCTTGGCTGAAGTTAGCAAAGAAGCAGCATCACTCCCACTTCCTGTTTGAGAAGGAAAGAACGGCAATTAAAATGCAGATAAAATAACAGAGCATGCCACTCATCATTCTAGTTACCCCTGCTAATATTCCAAATTATAACTTGCTCCTCCCCCTTGAGAACTGAGCCTTGCAGACAGATCTCTTGGCTCCCAATTTCTCATCTCTGAGCAGATCGCCTTCCTTGGCAACTGTTCATCTCGTCACCAGCTTGCCTTTCCTAGGCCTTGCTTCCCCCGCATTGGATCTATGTCCCCAGTTCCACTCTCACTGTTGACCCAAACTCACAAAGTGGCCTAAGGCAAGCCTCTTTCCCTCTCAGCCTTAGTCCCCCCTTCTGCAATATGGGGATAAGAATCCTAATTTACCTTGCAGGGTTGTTCTTTGGGTTAATCCGCACACTTGACAGTTAATAAAAGTTTCTGTCATCACCATCATGATTCATTTTGTTATGCCTCAGAATAAAATATACTTTCACCCATTTTCTCCTTGCAACTGCCTTAAGAATTTGGTTAGGCTGAGACAGAGTGATAGGCCTACGGCCTTTGAGCAAGCCTTGTGGGGTCTGAATCGAGATCCCTCTTGCTTAACTCAAATGTTCTCATCCAGTATCTCACACAGGTTTTTATTTATTTAGTTTATAAACATTTGTGTATACAATTCACTTAGCTATGATGGGTCTTTGAATAGTTTACATTCAATAAAATCCCAAACATAATACAATATATGACAACAAAGTGAAAATCAGTAAACATTCCAATTAAACAATAAGCAAAGCAAATGAAACCATTTATAAATAAACAAGTGATGAATACAAAATCCCAATAAAAGCAAATCAAAACAAGAATTGGACCAAAAGGGAAAACAAAGCCCTCACAGTAGATACTAACAAAACTTTGCTTGAACATTAACATGGTGTGTGAATAGAAAAGTTTTGCCTGGTGCTGGAACATGAACAGCATTGGCTGGGAAGCATATTCCATAAATGAGGCGCCACTACCAAAAAGGCCCTTCCCCAAGGATCCACCCTCTTTACACCCTTGAAAGGCGGCTCCCAGGAAAGGAGATGATCTTTCCAAAGATGCTCTTAAGGCACAGGTAGGCACACATGGTTCCTTCAGATAATCAGGTCCTAAGCTGTTCAGGGCTTTGTATGTTATTACAAGCACCTTGAAGGTTCACAGGATCCTCTCATTAACTTGGTTAGATCTAACACTGAGGAGGAAGATACTGATGCCTTGGCCAGGGATCCCCTCGGTTGGGGTGGTGGGTATTGCGTTCCTCCCCGCGTCCCTCACCTGGCTCAGTCAGGCAGTACGAGGCGAGCTTTTCCATGCTGCACAGTGAAGGACAGTATTTGTGCCTCTGCTCCTCGTTGCCAAAAGTGTCGATCATCCAAGCGCACATACTGCAGAGGCAAGAAAGGCAGGGCGGATCACAACGTGGACCTTCCAACCTCAGCGTGAACCCTCAGCCCGATACTCACTTGTGAATGCTGATATAAGCTGTGGTACTGACACATCCCGTGGACAGAGCCTCAAAGATGACAGAAGTGTCGAGCCGGGAGAGTCCGGAGCCCCCGACATCCGGCCTCACGTAAATCCCACCAAAGCCCAGCTGGGCTACTTTCCGCATGGTTTCCACGGGGAATATTTCCTGTCAATGCAGATGGAGGGAGATGACACAATTGCATCTGCTGGCATGGCTAAGATTTATTGACTTGCTTTCTGAAGTGGACTCCCGTTTTTCTGTCCCATAGAATCAGCCTGTAAAAAACGTGCTTGCCAAATACTGCCTTACTAGTTTATCTTTCTCAGACTAAAATCACAGACACACATACCTAAAACGATTCCCTGCTTAATTCAATATGGCTTCATTTTGAGGTACCTCTGGAGCCAGGAAAGGCAATATTCAGCATCGTCTTTATATGTTCAGCAACCAGATGCAGCAAAAGTAAGCAGTGCCACAGATATGGCAGGCTGGGGAAAGGGAAATGTCCTCCCAGATCTTTTCTATAATCTTTGGAAAAATCACATCTCCTTCCCCAAATTTTCCGGGGGAAAAATGTTTTTGCTTTTATTTCATTTTGCTTTTTAATTTTATTCCCCCCATGCCATTTTGCCCTTCACATTTGTGGGCAGATCCAAGCGATGCCAGCCAAGGGCAACGCGCTCCCATCCTCTTTCTTGGCAGCGGATTAAGCAGCCGCTGCATATTAAAGATGCTACTTGGTTGCTCACGCACCTTTTCATCCCACTCAGCCATGTGGGGGGCCATTTCTTTGGCAGCAAAGTCAAAGGCCACTTTCTGGAATTCCTTCTGCTCCTCGGTCAAGCCTACGGAGGCTAGAAGAGAAAAGGCTTTCAAAGACAATCCAGGAAAAAGGGAAGGGAAGGAATGGCTTCCAAGGTCCAGTTAGGTTAAAAACCTCCACCTCATCCGCGCACTAACGATCCTGCTTATCCAAATTACTGAGTGGCTTCAGGTATTTTTTAAGACGTTGCAAACTCGGGTCAGCCTCTTTCTCCCTTTGGTGCCACCAGGTGCACACCTGGACCGCTTCAGCCATGTAATACCAGGGGGCGGCCACATTTGGATTTATATCCCACATTTTTTTTGCTAAAGAACTCAACACGGCATTTAACAGAACCTGACACATTCCCTCCCTGGAAGTAAGGTTCACTGTTTGCAATGACGCTTCTTCCTTCCCAGGTAAGGTCGTAGAACAGTATCCTGTGAATGCTCACTCAGAAGTGCATCCGCCTATATGAGGCTCACTTCTCGGTAAGAGGGCTCGTCCCCTCCCCCGCCCCCCTTTCCAGGATGCTCACTTGAAAATCCGATCAGGCTATATACACAATTTCCTGAAAACGCCTTCAAAGTGTACCCGGAAGGGATGGCACTTGAATGAACACTCCACGCGCGCAAACTCTGGCAAGGGTCCTTGAGTGCCCTCGGGGCAGGCAGGAATTCGGCAGGTGAAGCATGCCCCTTTCACAGTATTTCGCGGCCAAAAAGCAATATCCTCTCCCTATCACTACAGGGTGGCATGCAGCGGGGGAAGTCTTCGCGCCAGCAGAAAAAAGACGGAACAGCTGTTGCATTCTCCTTCTCTGCAAGGAGAAATCCAACCGGTAATGACTTCCTCCCGGCATTGCATACCTCCTTGCAGCGACAAGCAGGGCAGCCCGAGTTTCTGCACGCATCCCTGCGGGCCCCTTACGGTCTATGCAGGAGACGAATCCTCGCCGCCCCCACGGCGGCTTCCGTCCCGGGCTCCTCTTCAGCGGGCCCCACAACCTGCCCCAGCCTCTCCAAGCCATGGCAAGCGGCTCCGCAGCTCTCCGAAGCCTCCCCTTGAGCGAGACCCCTGGAGGCCGCTCTGCATGATGGGAGTTGTCGTTCGCGGCTGCCGCTCGCCGCCCTCCATCGTCTTTGCTATGACAGCACAGCGAGACTGCAGGTCCCAGCAGAGGCCGCGAACGACCGCGCGCTTCTGGGAGTTGTAGTGCCGTTTCTCCTGCTAGGGTCTTCCCTCTGATTGGTCACAAGTCGGGGATGCTCTTAAAGGCATAGCTGGGTTTTGCGTAACTATTAATTGACCGCCGAATTAAATTGGGAAGGTGGTTAGCGTTGCAAGAGGAATTTTGATTCTTCTTCCCTGGGATTTCAGTCCTGCAGGCAACCGAAAGCTCCGGTTTGTAAATTCGGGGGAGAGCTGCTGGTGCAGACGGAGCTGGAAAAAGGGCATAGGAACATTGAAAGGAGTGGAAATTTGGGCAATTGCGGAGTTAACGTTAAATATTTTTCAGGTAATGTAACCATCCCCGCCCGCTCACTTCTTCGGGTTTGGTTTTGCTGTGTATTTCATTTGCTCTGCTACATGATCGGGATGCATCTTGGCTCAGTTGCTTGAGTTACCTAAACCTATTTGCTTTGTGCCTCCTTCTCTGGCGGACTTTGCATGTTCTGTGTTGGCTCGATTGCAGGCAGGGCAGGACAGCATCCAAACACAGTAAGGGGATGCCATTTTTGGCCAGCCAAAATGCCAGAAAATAGTGAGGAAGCTTTTGACTGAAATCTTCTACAGCAGTGGGTGCTGAGTGAGATAACAAAGGGGGTAGGAGGAGACGTCAAGCACAACACTGTGTAATTACTCAGACGTAAATTTTACTGAGCTGCTGGGTTATTATTTTCAGGTAAGTGTGAATCAAACGGCTGCCTATAATGAATCAACAATAAAAGGTCTAACTGGGTCACATTTCAGGAAAGTCTTAAGATGTCTTGGAAGCATCTTAAGAGGCTGCAATCCCACACCTAGTTAGAACTAAGCCCATTGAATTCACTAGACATGCCTCTGATCTGTAAGCTTGTGCTGTTAGCTGCCCTTCTGTATTCCAAGTTCGCAGAGTGTATTAGTTGCACGTATTCAAAGCATGCCTCTTTAGTCATCGGGGATGGAAACTGTATCTCTGTTTCTGCTTATCTATTTCTTTAAAATGACAAAATGAAGCCTTGGAAGCACCCAGATCCTCTGCCCAACAACACAGCTGTGTATTTCCTATGCTTCCACGGAATTGCCCCATGACATGAGACCCTTTTCACAGGTGCCAGACCAGCCCACTTCAAGGCAGGAGAATGGCTGCACTCAGGAAAAAAAGAGGCAGAGGAGCCACGACAGGTCTGTGTGACAACCTTGTGTTGTGGCTATTGCATGTGTTACTCTCGCACTGTGGCTTGCAAACAAGGGAAGGTCCAGTTGGGGTGCATCTCAGTGTCATAGAAACATCCAGTAGTAGGGCTGGAAGGGACCAAGAAGGCCATCAGGTCCAACCCCCTGCTCTTGCAGGACGCCAGTTTACACCATTCCGCTCAGAGGGCTGTCCAGTTTCTTTTTGAATGCCTCCAGTGTGGGAGAGCCCACCACCTCTCCAGGCAGCTGGTTCCATTGTCGCATTGCTCTGAAAGTGAGGAAGCTTTTCCTGATATGTAGCCTGAATCTGGGTTGTTGCAACTTGAGCTGATTTTTCCATGTCCTACACTCTGGCATCAGCGAGAAGCCTTGGAGGTGCTGACAGAGGGATATCATGTCCCCCTTCAGTCTTTTCTCAAGGCTGAACATGCCCAGTTCTCTCAGTCTCTCCCCACAGGGCAGTGTTTCCAAACACTGCATCATTTTGTTGCCCCCTCTGGACCTTTTCTAACTTGTATTTCCTTAGTAATTTCCGTGTTTTGTCCTGCAAGAGGTGCGGCTCTCACTGACAAGTTCACTCTGAGGATTTGAGGCAGTGCGAGGGCTCCATCTTGTGGCCAAAGGCGAGAATAACGGCTCTTGCCTCCAGAGGCTGCCTCAACAGCAAAGGGTCTAGGAGGAAGTCTAAAAGGCCCGTGAACCAGGAGCACCACAACCAACTCAGAAGACCTTCATTGCTTACAGAGCTCTTCCCTCAGGGGTCTCAGGTGGAGCTTCTAGGGGTCCCATAGCTGCAGCAGGCTGTGGGTCCAATCCCGCAACTACCAGGACTATTATCCTGACCTCTGGTCCTGGAGCTGCCTCAAATCCTGACACTGAGCAGCTGGAACATCAGGATACGTTTCAGAGGAACACAAGCAATGGCATCTGGATTTTACATGCACCAACCAAGCAGCCTCTAAGAGACAGCATCTATTTCCATGCCCAACCACTAACCACATGCGAGAAAGTGAGAAACATCCAGCAGGGAAATGATACTGTAGTGAGAGCTGTTGCACATTGGTCCTTGCCCATCCAAACTTGCAATTTTCCATCATTTACTCATCGTTTTTCAAAGTAGATCTGCAATAATTTGTTGTTTGGCCTTTTAATTTTGAATTTGATTGAATTTCATAGTAGAAATTAATGAAAAAATAGAAGGGATGAAATGTTTATAGTTTAAGTCCACGGAGCGAATATGACTCTTCAAAAGCAAAACATGGTCTGGTAAATCTATGATGTTCTCTATTAATTCCTGATTGCTTGAAGGTATAAAGGAACCTGCTTTGAAAGTAGAAAAATCTGAAATCAAGGAAAGCCAAGAACCCAGGTCATCACGAGTCAAAGTGAAAAGTTTTGCTTCGAGTAACACTGGAGACAAACCCAAAGGAGAAGCCCAGGCTGAAAAAGTGGGGAGCAAGAAGGTCTACACGCATTGGCTTATGAAATCTGAGCCAGAGAGCAGGTTTGAGAAGGGAGTGGATGTCAAAGTAAGCAAGCCATCTTCTGTGATACAGCAGCGTATGGTGCATGTGTCTGCCTTCCCCATCCTGCACTTTCCTGATGTTTTAGATGACAGATCCACCCACAGCTTAGATCGTCCGGGGCAGAGCTACTGAGCGTTTCAGTCCAAAATCATCACTGGTTTGGGGAACGTGGGAACACACACGTGCACACACCCCTCTGTGTGATGTAGAGTAACGGTACACCTCATTTGTACTAGTGCCCTTGCTGAATGGAAGCCAGAACTGAGTATCCATTCAGGGCAGAACAGAGAGGGGCAGTCCCCAGCCCATGGCCCGAATTGACCTGTCTGCCCAGGTCACCCAGCCAGTGGAGGTGTTGCACAAGGCCCCCCCCCTGCACTGCTACCTGCCCAGAGAAGGGGGAATGCTTGAGCCAAGTGCGCCTCTCTCTTCACTGAGCTGGGAAAGGGAGGGAGAGCGAGGCTGTCTCGAGGCCTGGCCAGTGGAGGAAGGCGCTGGAAGAGCAAAGCCCGCTCAGCACTCAGTTGGCAATTGGAGGATTTTCCTGTGTGGCGCTTTTTACACAGAGGAAGGGAAAACAGGGCCAGGCGATGTCAGAGCATGGGATTCTGGGAAGGAGAGGGGCTTCTGCGTGGGATCTCCACCTTGATGCTATTTGGCCCTTCGGAGTAGTCCCCCTCCCCTTGGGACACTAGTATAGGGACGGTTTATAAATGCTTTAAATGAACAAAAACTATCAAAATGCTGTGGAAGCCCCCTGCAGATCGTCACTGTCACCACCAAGTATGGCAGCCTTGCCAGCCACTTGTCCCAGCTCATTTTGATAGCCACCTCACCTGATACAACACGGAGGGTCAGCTCATGGGCTGCAGTTGCCCTGCCAGCCGAGCTCCCCCAGCGATCTTGCTGGAAGCCTGGTCAAAATGCAGCACTGGAACTGAGACATCGCTTTGTGTGTATCCGTATTATTGCAGATTTTATAGGTAACCGAGCAGAAACTTTGGTGATCAGTAAGCGTAGCAGACTCTGTGTGCACAGATACATATAGCTATACGTCTACTCAGATGTAAGGCCTATTCCATGGGCTTTAGCTGCAGGTAATTCTGTGTGCAGGATTGCAGCCTTGATCAGTAAAATCTTAATGCAAAGATAGCAGTCCAGCCGCTCCAGTAATGTATGCTCTTAATTTGATTATTCAGTTTGGCATTGAAGACCTAAAAGCTCAACCCAATCAAACGGCAAGCTGGGATGGAGTCAGGAACTATCAGGTAAGGCAAGCAGAGCTTGTACATTGACCCATATGTCTTTGGGCTTAAAAGCAAGCCACAAAAGCCATCCAAAAAATCTCCAGTTGTTTCCTACAATGAAGGAACAGAGCAGCAAATGCTCTAACCAACCTGGAAATTGGACAGATGTCCACGGAACGGCTTCCTTTGTTCAGGCATCACTTCAAATCCCAGTGAAGGACACTTGACCGCAGATTGTTGTGATGACTGTATTCAGAAATTAGGCTTTCCAGCCTGCTGGCAAGCTGGAAATTGTGGTGTCATCCTTGAGCGAGCTGTTATTTGGGGTGCTGTCTGAATTGGCGCATGGTGGATCTGTTGGTGCTGTGCTGCGCGCTGACTACAGAAATCTGAAAGCACTTCTACATTACGGTTTTTCTTGTGCATTCAGGGATTCAGCTCCACGCCCTGGGCTTTTCACTAGAGCCTGTGCTAACCGTGCCTTGTCGACTGCTTAGGCACGATCCTCTCCTCTCAAACCTGAGGGCCTCCTCACAGGTTTGACATGCGCCGTAGCCCTTTTCCTTCAAGGTACTGCAAGAATGATCCTTACTCCGTTCCTTTGGCAGGCCCGGAATTTCCTGAGGGATATGAAAGTGGGCCAGGAGGCGTTCTTCTACCACAGTAATTGTAAGGCCCCTGGGATCGCTGGGATCGTCAAGGTGAGAGGGGGCTTCTAGCCATGCACGGCACGGCTGCAAGAACCTGTCAGTGTTCCGAAAACAACACGTTTTGGCCTGTGTTCCGCCGAGGGGGAAAAAGGATGCCTGAGTGGGGAACTGCTAGTGGCCGTCAAATGACAGCAGCTGTAGTACAAGGCGGCTGTGAATTCCCCATCTTGGGATTAATGCCATGAAATGGTTGGCTGTTGTAATCCACAAGAGAGAAATCAGACCTCCGTGATAGATAAAGGTAAAAGGTAAAGGTTTCCCCTTGACGTTAAGTCCAGTCATGCCTGACTCTAGGGGGCGGTGCTCATCTCCATTTCCTAGCCAAGGGAGCCAGCGTTTGTCCGCAGACACTCTCCGTGGTCATGTGGCTGGCATGACTAAACACCGAAGTGCGCAGAACGCTGTTACCTGCCCACTGAAGTGGTACCTTTTCATTGACTTGCATTTGCATGCTTTTGAACTGCAAGGTTGGCAGGAGCTGGGACAGAGCAACGGGAACTCTCTCCATTGTGCAGATTCGAACCGGCGACCTTTTGATCTACCAGCACAGCGGTTTAAACCACTGTGCCACCTGCAGTATGATAGATACTCAGCATTTTTATATCTACGCTGCATTTTTAGCGTTTTGCCAGACCAGAATTCCCAGGATTCTTTGGGGAAAGCAAGGACAATTGAGTTGGGAAAGAACCCACCTCTCCTTGCAGCGCGCACTGCCCCTGGTACCACCCGCTGTCCCAGGTGACGGTGGTTGAGCCAGGATTTTCATGCAGAAGCCTTGCCTTTGAAGTGCTGTATAGTCCTGAGACCGAAGAAATGAAAAGAAGGGCGGATGCTTTCCGTGTGCACGCTGGATGCAGGGTCAAGGGGCGAGCTGCACTCGTGAATGTGTCATTCCAGATAATATGGACATTCCTATGGCAGACAGATCTGGTGCATTGCTTCCATTGTGGTCCTTCTCAGCAGTCTGGTTCACACATTTAGGTGCGAGTCATTGGCACGTGTGAAGTCAAGGAAGCATCTCCCCCCCATCTCCCTCGGTCCATGACTTTCTTTCTCAGTCCTTGCTTCTGTCCCACATCCTAGATTGTGAAGGAGGCCTATCCGGATGACACCCAGTTTGATAAAAAGAGTCCCCATTACGATGCTTCCAGTACCAAAGAGAAACCCAAGTGGTCGATGGTAAGCCTGTCGAAATTGAAGCCCAAAACATCTAGAGGGGAGCAGGCAGGAGAATGCTAACATACCCCGTCCTTTCTAGAAATGGTGGAAGTGGCTAAATCTGTCACTGATTTGCTTGTTTACTTCAAGGCATCAGGAATACTTGCAAGAACATTTAGCAAGTGCAAGGATCCCCTTCTCCCTCTATGGGGGGTGGGGGGGGTGAGCACCACAATCACAAACTTTCCTTACTTTCCTGAAATCCAGAACGCGGCCTCTTCTGGCTGCAGTGTGTGTAACGGGACGGCTGGAGTCTCCTTGGAGGGATGGCCGCTGGCAATCGGCAACGCAGCTCTTTGATTAGCCACCTTCTCCAGTTGGATCTTCCTGCATTGTTTACAGGTCGACGTGCAGTTTGTGAGAATGACCAAGCGGTTCGTCCCCCTGGCGGAACTGAAAATTCACCACCAGAGGCACAAAGCATCTGGAGGGCCCCTGAAAGAGATGACTCTTTTCACAAGGCAGAGGCTCTCTGTCCAGCCCTTAACCGACGGTAAGGACTAGGAACCTGGGAGAATGATTAGAGGAAGTCTCAGAATGTTGGAAAGGGCACCTGTGCTGTCGGGTTTTTTGCAGCAGTCCAACACGCTTCAGCCCTCATGGGCCTTCTTTGGGGATAACTGTTCTTTTTTAAAAAACTACATTCTGTGAAAAAAGACAGAAATTTCAGAGATTTCTGCAGGCATTCTGTAAAAAATCGCCCCAAAGAAGGCATAGTTCTATACAAGCTGAAGTGTGTTGGACCACTAGGGAAGAAGTAGCTCCGTTCTTTGAACCTCCTGGGTCATGGCTCTTCATTACTGTGGGATGCTTTGGATGTCCTGTTGTTTGGCCCAGGAACCAAATGGCATCTTATAAACAAAGAGTTCGAGGGCATCTAGTCCAGCCCCTGTTCTGTGCCAGAAATGCTGGGCTCAGTGACCCCGAACAGATGGTCATCCAGCCTTGGCGTGAAGGCCTCCCACGAAGGAGAGCTTCAGATGATCGGTTTCGTGGCCAAAGAGGCCTCCATGGAGGCACAAGAGGAATTCACCCTCCTGTAACTGAAGCCGGCTGGGTCTGCCCGACCTCTGGGGCAGCACAGAGCTTTTGCCAGTTTGCATCTCGTTTGCTTGCTTGCTTTTCTCGCAGCGGACCATCGATGCTGCCACTGCCCGGGCTCAACAAGGGCAGCCCTGGAGCCGGCCCTGGCCTGGGCTGCACTCTGGCCCATGGAGCCATGGCTTGGTCCGGCAGACAGGCCTCTGCCTCCAGCCCTTAGAGGAATCCCTGCTGGATCTCCCGCAGTAACGGCAAGGATCCAGGGGCCAGGCCCCATGGCTGACGGCAGCAACCCACAGCGGTTCCCCCAGACCCAGTCCAGTCCCCTCCCCTGCGTCCTCCCAGCACAGAGAGGCTAAACTGGGGAGCTCGGTGGAGCAAGCGCAGCTTCTGCATTAGTCTGAACGGTGCTCCGGGGGGAGCCCGTCAGCGCACACGTCCCTCAGCCTGCCCCTCCCCAAGCATTCATTTGCACCTGCAGCCCACATTAAGGCTGATGCAGTTTTGATAAGCATCGTCTGTCCCCGTCCTGTAAGAGCTGAAGGGGCTCTAGAGATCTGCATCTCTGCCATTGGGTCTTACGTCCTCCTTGTCAAAGCTCCTCTGACAGAGAGCTCCAATCAAGCCGTTCCCAAATCTGCCCCCTCCCCACCCCCTCACCTGGCCACCTAGCCCTAAATCCAAGCCTTGGTAGGAATTAATGGAAGAACAAGCAGCAGCTTTCTCCCCTGCCGGAAAACTTAATCGGAAGGAGAAGTGAGCTGATGGAATTGTCTTGGATGCATCCCAGGGGGGAGAGAGGTAGAGCTTTGGGAAGTGACTTACCCCAATGTTTTCTTCCCCATTTCAAGAGGAATTTGAGTTTGTTTTGAGCCTTGAAGAGGAAAAGCCGCAGTGAGAGAGGCCTGTGATGCGCAGAACCTCTATGGGACTCGCCGAGCTGTTAAAAGAAAATGTTGCCCAGGAGCATGTTCATTAGCCGCCTGAGAAGCTGAAGAGTAGAGTTTTATATTCGCTACTGGTTGCCTTATTCTTCTGAAAGAAGTGGCTTTTTATTCCAAAATATATTCATTTGATGTTGGATGTTGCATGTTTATTGGAAAAATATACCCCATCCTTTCAGCCCTCGCAAGGGCCTCCATGGTGGCGGAGGCCTAGTTATGAAAAATATACTATTGGCACACCAAAAGCTGAGACCCAGCAACCATTTGGGTGGAAGTCTGCATAATTATACCAAACTGAGGCATAAAGGGAAGAAATTCGCCCACTTAAGAGTTAGAAGTCTTAGAAATGGAGCTAGTTGGAACCAGACCCTCTGCAGCCAATGGGATAATTGGGTCAGGACTAACCCAAGTCCTTCTGATTAGGGCCTGGCTCCATTTGGACTGTCTCTCTCCCCCTGGAAGCTGAGAGGGTAAGCATGGCCGATGAACCTTCTTCTGTCTAACCATGCATAGTATTGCACTTTTAAAGTGCCGCCCCATTCCTATAAGGCAGCAACAAAGAGGATGTTAGTTCTTCTTTCCAGGTGCAAATCGGTAGGGCCATCACGGAGAAATCTCCACCCCTAGGACCAGCCAGCCTCATGGTTCTTGGTTTGGGCCCCTGATGCCGATCTCGATCCATCTATCTTTATTCTGAACCAAGTGCTTGCAGAAGGCTTTTGAAATGAGAAAGTGGACAGCAAGTGTCCTTCTCCCTGGTTTAGGACTTCACAGAAACATAGAGCAAGTCAGAAGGGGCCTCCCGGCCATCTAGACTGACCCCCGGCTCCAGCCAGCTCTGCTCACGACATGCCCACCATGTGCAAGGTAATCATAGGTTACCTCCAGCAGCTAACAAGTGAGAGAAGCTTGCATGGACCAGACAGTCCTTGCAGAATCAATGCTGTGGAGACTTTTCTTTTGGTTTCCATGCCAGAGAAGCAGCTTGCAAGTTCAGCTGTGCGTTGCATGGATCCAACATTTTTAACATACTCAACTTGCTTCTTAACCAAAAAGACAAGAATGGCTTATGGTCGTGCAGTAAAATAGGACGATCCTGCCCCGCACCATCTCAGAGGCACAACATACAAGGAAGAAGTGATGTAGAGGGAAAAGGAGAAACACAAAGTCGATTTTCAGCAAGGCTGAGAATGGTCCTGGTTTCACCTGTCATCTCCTTTAATGGAACTGAAGTAGGATCTGTATTTGTGGCTAACTTCCCTCCTTTTAATAGTTACTATCTAGGCCTGTTAGCTTTTGCCCAATGGGAGACATTTCTCACTTTGCCACATTCGAAAACCAAAATAACTCAAATATCCTTTCTGAAGTGGAGTGGTACAGGAACGTGTGACTGCATTTTCTGCTTCCACGAAGTACCTACATCCCAACCCAGAGTTGCAGAGTTGACAATGAGGGCTTTTGGAGACCTATTCTCTCTCTCCACCACCCCACATTCCTTTCCACCCATCCCAAGAAAAGTTAAGGCTATAAGGCAGAACAGAAATGAAATAAATATATAAAAGAGATACTACACAACCGAAGGAGAAAAGCACCCAACACTCAACCTTGGGAAGCCTAGAATGGCTCCTGTTTAATTGGAGACCAAAAAACAAAAAACCTCCCAGCATTTAAAAATACAACCATTTAAAAGACAATGAATTAAGAAACATGTAAACAATGCAGAGGCTTAAAATGTACAAGTTGCACTGCTTAATTTAGTACCTGTCGGCGCTTCCTCCACCCACCTTACAGAACTTTGAACCTTCCTGACAGCTTGGTTCGCAGGGGCTCCTGGAGCTCTGTTTGGATTTTGATCTTCCGTGCCATCTCAGATCAGAGATGGACTTTGAACATGGCTTTTTTCCAGGACTGGCCAGATACAGAATGGGACCATGCATGCCACTTCTGCTTAGTAGAAACTGAGCTCAGAAAAATGGATGATTAATAAGTCAGGGTTCCAACATGCATATAAGTAAAAGTTCGAACTCTGACACTGGCTGAATCATCTGTACAAATAAGGCCAAAACGGTACTACATTTTCTGAAGTGTAGCGTTTGCCATTTTGCACAACTGCTTGTTCTTAATCGTGGAGGAAAAGGGCTTCTTGAGTGTCATCGCTTCTTCCTCACAACTGTATTTAGCCATGCCTCTGGCTTCCAGAATCTCTCAAAGTACCAAAGCGCAGCTGGAGTGTAATTTACAACCGCATTAAAATACAGGGGAAGTGGGAAATGAAAAGTGTAAGAATCTTAAGAAACTTGGTTCTGTACTCAGCACCACACCCTGGACTTTACTTCCTTCTGCAGCCTTTTGACACACAAACATCTCAGCAAAGCACTTCCCTGGCTCACTGACACGGAAGACAAACCCAGAGCTTTGACTTGGAAAGCTTTTGTCCCTTTTCTCCCCCCCCGCCCCCCAGTTAGCTGGGTAAGGTAAGAAAATGTAGGGGTCCAACAGAGAGCAGGCAGGTCCAAATGATGTCTGTAACACAGCAGAGTTTCAGAACCACTGGCTCATATACAAGCACATGGAATGAATGGGAATATACATTGGAAGGATCCATCACAAATTATTCACCAAGTTTGCCTTCTACTTCAGGGTGGCCACCAAGCATTGCACACAACTGGAAAACATTTGCTTTAGACTAACCAACATGTACACACACCTCACTTCACATCTTTGAAGCAATCCCATTTCTCTGAAGAAATTTCATGACTTTCCTCTGCGAGAAATGGCTGGACCATCAGCTAAGGAGCTCGTAAATGGGCAGCACTTGGATATTAGACAGTCAGGGAGTGAGCCGCGTCTATTGAACTGAAAAGAATCACGAATATACACAAGAGG
This sequence comes from Varanus komodoensis, assembly GCF_004798865.1. Taxonomy (NCBI): domain Eukaryota; kingdom Metazoa; phylum Chordata; class Lepidosauria; order Squamata; family Varanidae; genus Varanus; species Varanus komodoensis. The sequence continues at coordinate 6,235,713 of NW_025335856.1, forward strand.
TGATGGACAAGGACATCATGGCAGAAGGACAATCTCGTCACAGAACACAGGCGCAGGAGAATCACCCAGCCTGCCTTCCAGGGATTTAAGCAATGTCACGTCCCTTCCTCAACGGCACAAAGCCTTTGGCTTGTCTTTGGAAGGAGATGGCAGGAGTCATCTCTCTCCTCTTCCTTGGCCTTCCCATGTGAGAAGTCGGCAGTGCACTTTCTGCAAATGGTGCTGGGGAACATTCGTGGGATGGAAGCTGGCAACTGGCGACGCCATGGAGCATCAAGGGTCCCCCTAGCAAAACATCAGAGCGACTCTGTGCCCTCACCTACCAGCAGAGAGTGAAGCTAAATTTGTTTTGGCAAACCAAAAAGCAGCCAGCAGTAACACCCAGAAATCTAGTGCAACAAGAAAGAACTATTACATCAGCTTTCCGCTGCTCGCTACAGCGGCCAGCATGTTGTCTCCTGTGCCAAACGGCGTGTGGCTGAGTGTAGGAACCCTTCCTTCACCAGGCGAACCCACTGAATTGCCTTGTAGCTTCCGTTTGTGGTTTATCAAAATGGGAGTCACAGTGATGCTACCTCAGAAGCGCAGGTAGACATGGTGGCCCTAAGAAAGATCCCAAAATCTGAAGGCTGTCAGAATAAAGGCTAGTAACATGACTTGCTCTGATTCTAATGGATTGTGCAGAGTACATATTTAAAGAATACCAGGTATGTTCTTCACAACATAGCCCAGCTCAAGAGATGCCTCAGTGCAACCTGGATCACATCCTCCTCTTCTTCCTTTCATCATCTGCTTTCTTCCCCAACGTCTTCAACAGACACAGCTGCCAAACTCTCCCACAGTAGAACATAAAAGCAAAAAAAGAGGGAAAGTTTCCCAATAGCAGAACTCTTGGGAAAGGGCAGTCTCAACAGGTCAAATATTTTCAAGTCCGCTAGAGAGTGAGGGGTGTGAAAGCTTGGTATGCAACTGCAGCATCCAGGACATCTGCATTGTGCACCCAAAAAAGCTGAATTATGGCATCAATAATCTGAACTACGCCACTTGGTACAATGCAGGTTACAAGTTGAAATTTTTACACAATTTATTTTGGCTTCGCAAATCATGGGGTTGGGTGCTATGCAGGTCAGCGGAAATCTTAGCCAACCCACTGCTTCCGAAGTTTCAGCAGACGTGGTCCACACAATTCTGGTCATCCCATGAGGGCTAGAAACTTGACCCTTTTCTAAAAATGAATGCTGGGGATTGTTTTAGCCTTCTGTAATTTTACAAAGGCCCTGTGGAATCCCAGTACAGATATAATCCTAACTAGGTCACCAAGATTAACAGTTGCATTAAAATGTTTAAAGAGAAGATTGATTGGCCCTTGGCATACAGTTGGGAGCCTCATGGGATATAGTAAAATGAAGATGCAGATACATCAAAGAGCTTTTGCTTGGTCTCAGAATTCCCTTAAAACTGTGGCCAATTTTTTATTTTTCTTTTGGAGAGGGGAGGTGTGTACTCAAATTTCAAGTTCTTATCATTCACAGGAGCAGTGATGTTTAAAACATATCTAAAAGTGCTGAAGTCAGAAAACACAAAGAAGTATTTTACCAACGCTATTAAATTATGTGTCAAGGGCTCTTCTGGAAGGAGGAAGAGATGCTTGAATTGCAAATTTCTGAGTTCAGTAGTTTGGCCCACCTGCTTGGAAGAAAGTGCGTATTTATTGCAAAAGAAGGCTGGAGGGGTTGGGGGACATCTGTAGTTAACCTTAGCTGATTTCAAAGATGAAAGCTAAGCTCTAGAAAAGATTAGCCCATGCTTACGGGACGACACACATCTATACATTGTAAGTGTTCAGAGAAACATCACGGCTTATGCCGAGCTCCAGTTGGGGAACCAGATCTAGGTTTTCCAGGACAAGTTCTCCGGAGGCCAGGAGGAGGGCAGCCCGTCCGGCATTGAGAAGAAAGCAGCGGAATGGGATCAGTGCTTCCCACATTTAATACCAAGATACACTTCGAGGCACAGTTCACACTTGCACGTCCAGAAAGGTTTGCACGGAGAATGTGAGAGAATCACAAAACAACACTTCCGGCAAGGTCACCGCTTACATTTCCAAGGGGAGCGTCGCTCAGTGGGAGAGGACTCTCTTGGCAGTTAGTTCTACACGCTATCCCAGACTTCGCAGGCTAAGGAATGGGGCCAAGAAAGGTACAGAAGGGACCTCTGGGAGCGGCTGCCAGCCAGAGCCAGTGACACTGGCTGAGGTGGGCAGTGGCCCGTCTCCAGGACCAGGTTGTGTCCTATGCAAGCCACTGCGTTGGCCATGCCTCCTCCTAGGGCAGGCCTTCTGCTTTGCAAGCGGCAGCGTCTGGGTGATGCAACGGAATTGTCCTGAAAGGAAGCAACTTCGGGGCAGCCTATCATGCAGGTATAGCACAGGGGGCTTCTTCTGGGGAGGCGCCAGGTGCTTACAGCAACCTGTGGGATCTGTGGGGTTTGATTCGTTGCTTTTCCCCCTCACAGCACATGGTCTGGGAACACACAGGCTGTGCTGGCTCATTCCATTTTTGCAGAAGCAGCAAAGTACCTGGGGAAAGTTGCGGGGGGGTGGGGCGAAGACAACAGGGGCCTAAATGAAAAGCGGGTTTCAGGGAAACACACAGTCTCCAGTGCATCCCAGGTGTTAAACTTGGATTTCTCCCTCACTCCGCTTTCCAAAGTTCCCTCAGTGGGGCAGCTCAATAACCGGAGTGATACGATGCAAAATCAGTTTATCCTGTTTCTACTACCAGTCCTGAAAGCAGTTCCCAGACTGTGTGCCGGAAAGAAGACATTAAATAACTAAGGGTTTCTGTGAGCCCAACAGAAACCTGCCCAGGGATAGAGGAAGTTTCCCGTTGCACCTCCGTTGGAATGGCTGTTCTCCTTCCACGGATCCTTCAAATCACAGCCCATGCAGACCCCAGCTAGCACATCCTCAGGGAAGGCTGCCTCCCACGTGCAAACAGGCAGTGGTGCTCAGCTCGTTTTCTTCCCATTCAGGAGATGCCCTCAGAACAGAAGCTCATGCAAAGACTTGGGGTGTTCTTCTCTCAGCGCTTCAGAAGTCAACTCTTTCGGGGAGCCACAAATAAGTTGCAAGGCCCCACTTTCATGTTTTTAAGAGCCGACCCTCAACAACCAGGAATTTGGCGAGTGCGGAAGAAAAGGCATTTCCACACCCGGCCCCTCTGCAGCTTGGAGCCTCCGGTGCTATTTATGCACACGGGTGAGTGATGCCATCGAGGAAGCTTTGAACCACCACCCTCCAATGCACCATCAAGCCAACAGGGCTGCCACACCTGAAATGCGACAACACCGCTTTGAGCATCCTGCCTGGGAGCACTGGCACTCTTTCCGTGGTTGGCTTTGTGCTCAAAAAGCAGCTGGCACGGCCCTGCCACACCCTAAGGGATAGCGAGTGCCAGGGAAGGAAGGGGAGCATTTCCCGGTGCCGGGTGCTTCCACCCCTTCACCACCCTGCCAGGTGCCAGCGCCCAGGAGAGAGGGAGCAAAGAAAACGGGGGCGGGGGAACCACACACACAACCCAACAGATAATTTGCATTCACGAGTCTCTGAGGAAAGGACTGTCTGATTCCTCGTGCCTTGCCCAAAGCTCCGAGCTGTGAGCCCAGCCGTCCTGCGGAACCTCTCGCCGCGCGAGCGGCTCACTGCCTCCCGTTATTCTCTGGCGGCTGGCCGGGTGTCCTGCTCTCCGTCTGGGATGACGTGCCCTCGAACCGCTGAGAGGCGATGGCGGCCTGATGCGACATGCTCTTCCTCACGATGTCTCCCTTGCGCCATAACACCACCTCCTGCCCAAAAAGGAGAGGCAAGACGTCGTGAGTCTGTTGGCACGCACAGGTCAGACGGAGAGCGGCCGCACAGCAGAACGCAAGAGCCTGGCTGGGTGAGACTGAAGGACGGTAGTCCACCATCCGGCTTCCTGCTGTGGCCCATGAGATCCTCACTAGGAAGCCCGCTAGCACAAGCAGGAGCCCCCTCTGTGCAAAAACTCCCTGTTGGTCACAAATCTCCCTCTCTCGGGCTGCAAAGCAGCTTTCTTGTTACGCGTTCCATGCACCTGGAAAAGCTCAGGGCAAGACCTTCAGGGACTCTCTGCCCAATTCACATTCTTAGCCTGCCAACCCAGGCTGCTGGAAAAAGTTAGTTCACTTCCATACGTCCTCTGACAGGACCCCTCCCCACTGCTAGGTCTCCCCACAGCCCCTTTTGAATTGCAAGCACAGAGATGGAGCTCTTCCCCTACCACAGGGGGCAGGAGAAGTGATCCTTCAGCTAATGCTGGCCCCGTAGCTCCCAACCTGCCATTACTGGCCACGAAGGCAAAGTGGCTTCTCTCTGCCAAGATCTGGATCGCTGCTTGCCTGTCATCTCTTTGCTGCGTCAGAACTCACTGGCTGGGGATGATGGAAGTTGTGCTGCCCACATCTGGAGACACCAGGTTGCGGGAAGCTACTTTAAGTTTTGCAATGAGGGCCAAAGCGTCCTTGATGCTTGTGGGCTCTCATATTTGGGGCCACATGCAGAAGTCCCAGGGGCGGCCTGTTCTCCACCTCACCTGCTGTTTAAAGTAGCGCCGCTCTTCTTCATCAATCAGCACCAGGTTGAGGTAATAGCGCACGGAGAATTTCTTATTGATGTCCCTCATGGTGGGCGTCAACTCGTACCCAGCCAGAAAGAGCCTGATAGGAATGGATTCCCCTGCAAAGAGGCCGAAGCGGAACAACCTGGTTCTCAGCCAAGCACGGCACGAGACCGAGACACACGACGAGGCTTCCTGAAATTTAAGCCTTGAAGCCGCCTTGAGATTATGGGAGTAGGCAGCATATACATGAAAGTATACATAAATAAATAAATTCTTTAAAACACTGTGCCCCCTACCACCAGAAACATAGGCTACACGGTAGAGACAGGAAAACTTGTTCAAACATTCTTTCAGGACATTTCCCCTTTCCTGAACTGCAATGATTCTTTTGACAGTTAAAATCCTTTTTTTTGTTTGAGACATACTCAACAAAGAGAGGCAGAGGCAGAGCATAAATGAGAAAGGAGGAATGGCATAGTTTCTAAAAGGGCGCACCAGCCTCTTCCATGTATTCCCCACCTTCAAAGTCACCCATGAGGGAAAGCAGCCTCCAGATTGACAAAGAATCCTCTCCCCTCTTTTCAGGTGTTTTCACAAGAATTCCTCCTCACCTCTCACCGGTGCGCCATCCATGATCTCATATTTTGCTATTGTGTCATTTTCGTGGTAAACATTGGGTCCAGTCCCCGTGGTCTCCCTCTTGATGATGTCAATCTCCATGTGTTTGATCTTGATCCGCACGAGGAGGAAGTAGATCTTCCCAACAATCACATCTTTTAAATGGTATCTGGTAGGGATGAGAGATCAATGGAGAATTCAGTCATTGGGGTACAGAATCCTCCATATTTACTGGATTCAGCACCATATAAGTTATTCTCTATTTTATTAGGTGCTGAACAAAACAACAGCATCTCTCGCTCTCCAAATGTTGCTGCTGGCGTGGGAAGCAGGTTGGCTCTCCAGATTTTGTCAGAATCCAATTCCTCTACGTCCAAGCCAACTTCACTAAACCTAGGGATGAAGAGGGTTGTAGTCTAGCAACACGGAGAGTGCTGCCTGAAGGTAGAGGCACAAATTCTCAGCCCAGGCTCCAAATGAAACCTCCGCCTTGCATCCCAATCCAAAAGCTATGGCCCTTTCCCTGGCCGCATTCACTTCTGCTTAGCCACCGATTGTTTGGTGCTGCTTTGGCTTGTATTTGCAAAGCTATTTCTGCATTCTAACTGGCTTAAAAGCTTCCCCTAAGGCTGCGTTACTGGAGGTACAGCATTAAGGTAAAATATGCAGCTGTTTTGGGCCCACCCAGCAACATAGGGCTGCTTATGAAATGGAATCTGGTCTTTAGGTTGAAAGGCCATGCACCTTTTTACAGGACTGAGTGCCAATGAATCAAAAGCATAAGGGGAAATATAAGGGATGGTGCTGGTCTCTGCACAGCAGCCTTCCTCTTCCTTCAGACATTGTATTTCCCATACTTCTGTTGGCTAGGAACAATGGGAGGTATAGTCCAGCACATCGGGAGGGCCTTAGCCTGGAGCAGGCTTCTGTAAGGGCTAAGCCCTTGACTGCATCCCTTCACACAAGCCTGGAGCATCTGCCACAGAATGCTTACTTGGATTTATTGTATTCGAATTCAATGTGCAGGCAATCCTCAATCCCCACCTCCATCTTGATGGAGGAGTTGAGCTCCGGGTAGGTGCTAAGTGTGTGTACAACAATGTCCATCTCCTTGACCACATCGTTCAGTCTGCGGCTCACAGTGGCGCGGAGGAAATACCTGCGGAGAGGGGAGAAAGCTGGTGACTCTTCCACAGCTTTGGAATTCTCGCCCATTAATTATCAGATATTCCTTAGAGGTGGCTCCTTGTCCATTTTGGATTTCAGCTTGGGTTTCGATCACTGCATCTGAGCAGAATAATTGCACTTAGTGTAAATGGACTTGGACAGGAAGTGAGGCTGTAGAAATGCCATTTTATAGTTGAACTGTTTAACCTATCTGTCAGTTCGATCAATAAATCTTAGGAAAAAAAACAGTGATTGCCTATATGGTATCCCTGCTTACTCCAAAAGCAGATTTTTTAAAAACCCCAGTAATTTTGTTACAAGTTTTGTCAAGATTATCATCAAACAAATAAGACACAAAACAGCTCTCTATTCAGATGCTCTTCTGGTCTTCTTTTGCCAGCCCAGTAACATTAGAAGGCTTTTGTTGTTGTTTGGCTGTGTAGCTGCTACTAAAAAGAATTCAGGCTAATACCTTTGCTGGCCTTCCCTCAAGGGTGCCAAACCCTAGGCCAGGAGCTAAATTAGACACCTTGGAAGTCCCCCAAATGGCCATACACCGTTCCCCTAACCACTGGGTCTCCCAGACTGTTATTCCCCCCCCCCCCGATTCTAAAATACTGAACCCCTGCTAATAGATCAGAGACGCTCCCAGCCTTAGTGCTAACCTCAGTCTGGAAATGACAGCAGGGGTGTGGGGTGGCAGGACACAGCCTGCTCTGGAGACTGTGGCTGCTGTCCCCAGCACAGGCCGAATGCTGTTGCCCCACAGTGGCTTCCAATCTGAGATAACCTTCAGATTTATCTGCTGGTACAAAAGGCACAGGGACACCCCCCCCCCCCGTTATCTCCAAAGTCAGACCAGAGATAATAGTGGGGACGCCTTCTGGGGGGATCCCTGCAGGAGAAGGGGGCTTTGAAAGACATCCCTCCCTCCCTCCCTCCCACCTGGAGGAACCTCCAAAGGTTCTGCGCTCCGGCTGAAGGCGACAGTCCATACCAGGTCCAGCATGTCGGCTTCCTAGCAGGGCCATATTCTTGAGAGCTATACTAGTGGTCCTTGAACTGTGGTTCACAGCTGGGAAAAAACTACTCCGAGGAGCTGAGAACTCACCTTAACTTCACGTTCTGCCCAGTGTACGACTCATAGGGCTTCTCCACATGCGTGAATTCAAAGTCAAAAGTCTGGGACTGAGTAAATTCCCCAGGGCGGGCCAAATCCTTCACCAAAGACACAAATTCGTGGTGGTTCCCTCGGTCATAATATAGCTCTAGAAGCAAAAGACCCTCCGTAAAACAATTGCTCTATCGGTCGGCACCAATGTTCAAATAGCTGTAACATTAGCCATCAAGCAGAGATATGGGATGGGCAGTTTTGCAAAAGAAGAGCTTCCCAGAAAACCTTTTTCTCCCTTAGAGTCTGAACATTATAAGCAAAGTATGTGTTATTGAGGTGTCGTGCCTTAAAATATTTACACAAAAGAAAACACAAAAGAAAACATCCACGCTAAGCTTCGCATTTGCTTGTGTACGTTGCTTAAAACTCGCTAAGCACATTTCATTGATTCTCTCTTCTTCCAATTAGATATTTCCATTCAAGGACTTTTGGCTACTGGGAAGACTTCTTTCAAATATTAATACAGCATATAATTCAATTCAAATTTTTCCAGAAAACCTGCCTCAACCAGTCCTGAGTGCAATGCTTCTGCAACAGAGCTGGAGCAATGTGCGTGATGTCCCCTTGCTCATGCTGGCAAAACATGCTGCTGCTGTGGGTGGCATCCTCACCTGCCTCACCCCCTTCTTGGGGGGCCAGGACAAGTAGCCGCCTGGCCTCAGAACAGCCCTCGTAAGAACATGGCTACTCTCCTGCCTCAGGTTCTCAGAGGACCTCCCAATGGGTTGCGTTTCTCAGACTCGGTGCAAGTTCTCCGTAATCCATAGACTACTCAGGTACAAGGCAAGGGGGTCACTGGTCCGGCAACTAGATTTATCACCTCTTGTTTGGAGAGACGCAACTAGCAACATGCCAAATGCAGGACTGGTGAGCCTCTGGCCCTTGGGATGCCGCTGGACTGTGACTTCTGCCAACTGTCCTTGGTGTGGAAGGATGGCAGGGAAAGTACAACATCTGCAAAGCACACCTTCACCACCCCTGTGTTAACCAATAAGGCCTTGTAGGAACTATAATATGTGGATAGGAAACTGCCTTAAATCAATGAGCTTCTCTAGCCCGTATCACCTTCCTTTGACTGGCAGCATCTCTCCAGCATCCCAGACAGGGATCTGACCATCACCTCCTATCAGATTTTCCTCTTTGTTTGGCCGGAGGTGCCAGGGATGGAACCTGGAACCTTCCAATTGCACTCAGGTGTGTTACTTCTCCAAACAACTGCCTGGCCACTCGGACCTGTAGCCTCCACCCCTGTAAGATGTCTGGATTCAGCACCTGGAAGCATGGATCAGAATTAAGTGGAGAACATCCAGCATGCTTTCTGGTAAACAATGGCAGAGAAAGCAGGGGCTAGAGAAGAATGGCTGGAAAGACCATCTCTTCCCCATCACACCCCGAGGCTCAGAGAGAGGTCAGAGCTGACCCCATTCAACGGGGAATCTGAAATAAACACTGGATCGCTGGGGTCATTTTTCAGTGTAATTAATAGGCACTTGGGATGCTCATCCAGTACTCACATCACAGGGATCTCCAGCAGGCAAGGACATGCCGTACATGGAGAACGGAAGACACAAGCACCAAGGGACAATTCGCTTTCAGAGAAGCTCCGGGGGCAGAGAAGGCTCAAGGCAAATAGGCCAAGGCCAACATGCCGAGCTTTTTCTGCCAGCAGTGAGGAGAGGCATTTCAGATGCACAAAACCTGGGAAGCCACAAAGCTGACTGCAGGTGACTGAGCAAAAGGGGTGGGACCAGGGGAAGAGATGTAGCTCGTGGGCCCTGCATCGCTGGTCTAGACATGCCAAAGGCAGTTTCCTATGTCCCCATCAGAAGCTTAGGAATGACTACAAGCCAACAGCCAAGGCATGTCCCATCCCCACCTTGTCTTGTTTGTAAGAACCCAAGCGCCGGGCTCGGGAACTCAGCTGGCTGAAGCCTGCCCACCTGTGTGGCTTGCTAACCTCCCTGAAGCATCTTAATGTGCCCCAGGCCACTGGGAGAATGTCAAGCCACACAGCCACTGAAAGACATCCTTGCAAAAAGGGTGCACTTGGAACAGACCAATGCTGAAGACGGGGTGCGGGGAGGTACTGCAGTTGTTGCCCAGGTAGGAGGAGAGATGCAGAGGACGGGGAAAATAAAATTGTGGGAGCTGGCCCTCCTGCTCCCCGGTGAGAGGTACACAAAGCCTCTCTTAGCCAGAGGGCTGAATCCAACTTCAAAGATGCTCTCGGGGGCTGCATTTTAGTGGCGAGGGGAAGCCAAGGCAAGAGTGGCAGGTCTGAAAAACCGAGAATGGAACTCGCAGCCAGAGCATCACCATACAGGGAGGTGAGCATCACAGATTTTGATCTAAAGTTCCTAGTGCCAGAAACTAAGCCTTAGGAGAGGCATGCCCACTTTTTAGAGTGCGGGAAAATGCACAAAAGCCAAGAAACTACTCAACGGCCTGTGATTTGGGGCAAGGAGGCAGGGCCTTCTGAAGTTCAGTAGTGCTGGTATACAGGGATATGCTGCTTTTGGACATATGGTGGGGGGTAGCTCCCTTTACAGGCCCCCTCTGCATTCCTCACCAAGGGACGTACCATTGCAGCACATGGTTCAACTAAGCAACCATGGGTAGCCGCTGCTGATCTACCGATTCATCTTACCAATCTGTCCGATGAATTCCACCTTGATGCCCTGGTGTTCCAGCCGCTTGTTTGGGTGCTTGAGAGTGAGGATGACCCTCCCAGAAACGGTCTCGCCATCATAAAAGAGGAAGTATTTCTCTTTCTTGCCCTCCTCAGTCTTGTGCTCCGCCCGCCGCCTGCTCTCCGCATCACTCAGCACCAGTTCCAGCTCCGCACTCTGTCCAAACCCAAAGAAGCTCATCTTGGTGTCAGGAACGGGGTGGCACCCAAAACAGCAAAGGCTGAACAAGAAGGGCGGGCCAGTACCTCAGACAGCTGGTTCGAAGTCTCCAATACTAGGAAAGAGGGATCAAGTTTGCAGTGCCAGAGATGCTGTCTTCTCTTGCGTGGCTAGCAAGTAGTGGCCGAAGCAATGGGAGGAAGCCCCAGAGGTGGCTTCTCAGTCATAAGGAAATCTGGAGAGATGCAGCTGCTAATATTGAGGCTGCAAGTGACTAAGCTTCTATTAGAAGGGGATCAACACAAAAAGGAAAAAAGAATGAGAGGATGCTTAAGAAAATAGGGAGATGGAAAAAGCATGCAAAGGAATGTGACTTGGAATTGATGATAATGAATTATGGTCAGTAACCAAATGTGGAAATGCTGGACCCTGTAATGTCGTGGCTCCAGGAAGCTCCGGAGTTGGGGCGGCTGCTCTTACCTCCAACCAGCAATGCAGGAAAGGTGGGCGTGCAAAGGGGGGGGCACGTACAGCTGGAGTGCAACGCTGCAAGCCACAGGGGTAGGAAATACAGCTGAGAAGGGAAATGAAAAGGGCTGCGAGGATGCCACACAGCCTGAGCAGCGTCCGACGGTGGAAAGAGGCATGCAAGGAACCTGCTGCCCGGGTGGGGTAGAGGAGGGGGGTAGGGGAGATGGAGGAGGGCGTACGGGAAGGTATGTGCAATGCACGGGCCCACTTTCCTAGACTTTAAAAGAAGGGATAAAAATAAAAGATGCGACAGGGAAAGAGATGCAATGGCAGGTTCGGAAGGCCGACGGGGGCGTTGCACCTTGGAAGCATGAAATTTAAAAAAAAAAAAGGAGGGGAGAGGAGACGGCGCCGGCGCCGGCGGCTGGTGCAGGAAGGCCCGAGGTTCCCGAGCTCAATGCAATGCAACGACGCGCAGCGCCGGACCTGCCTCGCACGGCCCGGCCTGCGCTAAACGATGGCGGCAGCCTCCGCGGAAGGAGCAGGTCTGATGCGCGCCGTCCCCGCACTTCGCCTCGGCTGCGCTCGCGGGTGGCTGCGGGGCTCGCCGCGTCCCGGACCTTGAGCCTCGCATTGCGCATGCGCGCCCACCCGGCCGGGAGGGGAGAGGAGAGGAGCCGATGCCGTCGCGAACGAGCGCGTAAGGGCGCGGACGGCGCATGCGTGCCTGTCATCCTCCTTTCTTCGCCCCCCACCTCCACCTCCATTCATCAGCGCTCGCCGAGCGAGGAGCCTGGCGAGGGCGAGAGCGGCCGCCCGCTATGCGCACGCGCGGCGCCGAGGAGCCCGCCTCTCGCGTGCGTACGCAGGCGGCGGCGAGTGGCTGGCGGGAGGGCGTGCGGTGATTGGCTGGTTCAAACGCAGCGGCGGGGCGACCGAGGCAATGGCGGAGGGGGCGCTTCTCGCCGCCGTGGCGCGGTGGGCGCTGCGCGAGGCTGGCCAAGGTGAGCACGGCGGGCGGCTCGCGGTCTTCGGGCTCCGGGGCGGCCGGTGGGGAAGCAAGCAGCCGGCGGCCCGGGCTCGCGGCCCTCGCTGGGGGGGAGCGGGGCCGGCCTGCTCCGCTGCGATCGGGCGGTCCTGCAGTCACGCCTGCTTCGTGCGGGTGGGTGGAACCTTGATCTTGCAAGCGGGGCTGCCGGAGGTGCGGGGGCCCAGGCGAGGGCCTGGAGCGGGGGCCCAGGAGAGAGCCAGGGCTTCTGGGACCCTACTCTGTGTGTATTGGGATAGAGAGATTGAGGACTCTCTGGACTCCTGCATTGATACCCATTTCCTGCATGTGTGTTGCTTGGATTAGTGGGGATCAGGACTCCTGGTTCCTGCATTTAGCACTGGGATTTGATCAGCTAGGGTTCGGAGGGAGGTTGTCTCTCCCTTTTTATGGCGGAAGCAAAAGCAGCAGGAGTCCTGCGTCATTTTTTACAAGTGGTGGGGAGGAGGAGGACTGGGACAGGAATGGCAGATGACAGTGGTTTTCAGACACTTTCTTATAAAGATTTAGGAATTGTTGTGTAATATTTGCTGATGGAAAAGCAACATTGTGGAGGCAGGTATGTGCTGCAGTCCTCCATGGCACATGGTCAAGATGCAAACAAGGATATAATAATCCAGTAAGTGGTCTGGCTTGGTAACATTGACCATCAGCTGGAATAATCATAATATTGTGCAGAAAATAGTATAGCAAAACTGATTGCAAATGAAGCTTGGTATTATGAAGCATCAAATGAAAATCCCAATTATAATGGGAAGTTGGCAGGTGCTCATTAATCTAATTTTTCTTTTTTTAAAAAAAAATCTATAATAGTTGTTAACCTTAAAGGAAGAAGCTTTCATTCATTCAATGACATTTCTCTAGAGTGAAGAAGTAGAATGTGCTGGCCCACTGCACTCTTAACTGCCATAAGGCTTCTTCATTTGTTATGCTCTCTCGGGCTGATGGGAGTTGCGATCCAGCAACATTCAGAGGGCCATATGCTCTACATCGCTGCTGTACAGGTGTCATAATGCCTGTAACCCTGCCTCTTTGATGGGAGCGTCTTTATTGTGTGTACACACCCTCTTCAAATGTAGCAGTTTTTAAAGTGTCATTGTGTTTTTCTGAAACTCTTGACAGCATAAGGGTTACACTTCTGTTTACAGGAATCCAGAACCTCTGATCTTGTCGGGCTGTTTGTTTTGGTATGCTAGGGAAACTGAAAGCAAAGGAAGAGCAACTATGCGTGTATCAATTTCATAAAGGAAGTCACAGTCTTAAGTTTACAAAAGTTACGCAAGGCAATCATTTATAGGGTTGCATAAGTCAGAGAGGACTTGAAAGTATATAGCAATAGCAAAGCAGCAAAGCTCACAACTCACTTTCTGAAATAATAATCAAACTAAGACTGCAGTATTTATTTATTTAGTGTATTTTTACGCTGCCCAGTAGCCTGGGGGATCTCCGGGAGACTCACAAGAAACAGAAACGACAACATTACATAGCTGTAGTAAAATAAAACAATAGCATCTAAAATCACATAAAATCCAGCTAATATAAGGTGCAAAGCAAGAGGATAATATAAACAACTATAAAAGCAAAACCAGCAGCAAAAAGCAACTAAAACCATGATTCTAAAAGCAAATGCTAAATAAAAAAGGCTTTACTTGGCAGTGAAAAAAGAGTAGTGAGGGTGCCAGATATGATAGAGAGAAGGGTACTAACATGGTATAAACATCCCTCAAAGAAGCAATTATCATTCCTTTGAAGCCATCAATGGGTACACCATGAGTTGAGTTGCATTCTGCAGTGACTAACCGTTGTAGCGTTTCGGTTAGAAAGATCACAAGCCTGGCAAGTCAAATACTTTCCACACAGCCCTGTTTTAAATCCAAATGACTCATACTTGGTCTAAAATGTTGAGGGAGACTGAGCTAAAATTGGTTATCGGCTCCCATCCTTGTAATACCAATGTTGATCAAATGAATGGATGCTTGAAAGTGTGAAGGTTATTGTTCCTCCGTGCTTACAATTTATAATTAGAAACATTTCAGTGTTTGCCCTGGAAGTGCAAGAAGTTGATGTACCATAATTAAGTTTAATCAGAGCTTCTAATTTATGCTTCAGGTCGTCTTTCCCCCTCACTTCCGTAGGCATTTATAAAGAAAATGATACAGAGGCGCCTGATTCTTATCCAATGAGTCACTCATTGAGTTTTTCTAAGAGAAGAACAACTCTTTTTCAAAGTAGTGAAAATGTAAAGAGGGGTAATCTATCTTTTGGCATCTAAAACGTCCACATTCTTCTTATGCTTGGTGGCTTTTGAGATGTGAGAACCTTCCTAAAGCAACAGTACAGCTTGCGTTCACCTCTGCTTATGAGTCTGGACACTCGCTGACCTATCTGCCCTTAAAATTATGGATAAACTTGATACTTATTCAACTGTCATGATCTTCCCAAAACTTCCAGAGCGTCACAGTCTGGCGAAGACAAGGAAAGTGATCTGCTGGAGATTTCTAGTAGAGAATTGTGATGCCATAGCGAAAGGAAAAGGCCAGAAATCTTTGTAGGAATGTACAGAAATTGGAGATTTGTTTAGGTGCATAACTCATCCCAGCTTTTAAAAAAGTATATTATCCCAAGGTCAGATTTGTCATTGTTGCTGTCAGTTTTGTGTAATGCTATTCATTTTATTATGTTGCTGCTTCTAGACTATAGCTTTATAAAATCCATGCTGGGCAATGTCTTGATCAGGGCTAACAATCTGTCACAACATGCTATGCTAGCTTTGTATTTTCTAATACTCTTCAGAATGGGTAGCACAAAAGGCCAGGGGCTCTGTTAAAGGGAAATACAAAAGCATTTGGAAACTAGGAAAAATGTCGTAGTCATGAAGTCTATGTTTGAACCCAGTTTCAAGACAGAGATTGCGGAATGAATTAATTAGCCTTTGCTAGGTGCCTCAGATATTGGCACAGTAATTGCAGAGCCGTGTTTTTGAAAATGTAAAGTCTGCATTTTACCTAGATCTGTCTCTCTTCTTAAAAGAGATAAACAGGTTAGTCAAAGAACATAAGCGAAGACAACCATGACAGTCTTTTATTGGGGGAAGCTGCAGAATGACCTTGAATGTTGTATTAGGCTAAAAAGAGTTGTTTATTTTATGAGTGTTCTACCTATAGACCCACCTCCTTGTCTGAAAAGTGCTTTTGTATGTTTGTAATAAATTATATTATCTCATTTTAGCTTGGGTGGACACAGTGTGGGAATTAGACTTCACTGAAACAGAGCCTTTGGATTCTAGACTACACAGCTTGATAACAGATGAGGGTTTGGATGCCTTCTCCCAGCTTTATGAGGCCCTCTGTCCCTTTGCTGTAGATGACCATGGGACCACCAAGGTAAGAGGCATGCTGGCTCCAGTAGCAGGGATTGACCTGCTTTATTCTGATTTACTGATACTGATTTTTAGAATCAAATCCTCAAGGGAGCTAGAATCTTAGGGCTCTATATACCCCAGTCCCTTGCCGAGTTAGGCCTCCTTGAGCATTAATTTTTGCAGAGGTTTTGCTATAAACAGTATATAAAATTTCTAAATAATTTTAAATAAACTTAGTGTACTTAATGCTGCCTAGGACTGGGTATTAACCTCTCTGCTAGTGTGCTGTTATCTGCCTTGAAAATTATTCAGGACAAAGGCAGAAGTATCAGTCATTGGAACAGGGACTTTCTTCTGTTCACCCTTTCTTTCCAATTTTTTGCCCTTTTCCCTGCCTCTTCCCTGCTTCCCACAATTTAGATTGCAGACTCCTTGTGGGAAAGGGGCTTTCACCATTGGTTTGTGTTATCCTATAAAATATTGTTCACAACTTTGGAGCTATATAAGTTGTACTGTTGCCCATCTACATGGTACCTTTCAGGAAAGCCAAGAGACATTGTGAGCTGTGCTATGTTTTCTGCTTTTCCCTGAACCTCCCTGTTCAGAATGTGCTTGATTTGCATGCCTGTTGTAAAAGGAGCTCACGGCTTCAAGCTGGGGGTTTTGAACTGCCTTCTGGGATTAAATGTGGGAACTGAGGCGGCGGCCTTAGACTGAGCCAGGCCATTGATCTGTCTGGCGAAGGGCCCTATGATTATCTGCAGAGATAAGGAAGGCTGTACTGGCCTGAAGTTCTGCACCCTTCCTCTCAAGCAAGGCTAAGGGAAGTAACCCCCCCCCCCAGCTCTTGCACTGTGAACCAATCTCAAGCAAAGCACAGAACTAAACATGACCTGACAAAGACATGCCTACTTGCTTGAGCAAAGTCGATTGATCAGCTGTTTCTTAAACTCTTCACCACTTAGCTCACCTGAAATGGGGGCAAATAAAAGAGAAGAAAGAGAACACACACAATACATTTATTTATTTGTTAATCCAGATGCTGCAAGTCACAGGAAGAGGAAGACAGGCGGGAGGACAAAAGGACTTACTGGTACCATAAACCAGAGTTTCTTCAGATGTAGCCAGAGCAGTCAGAACTGTAGGAAATATCTCCAAAGATTTTCCACTCTGCAAGCTGTCCCTTTTGATAGCTTCAATAAAGAAAGTAGCCAAGTCAACCAATGCAGGGCCTGGCAGTTCATGAGCCTAACAAACAGGGAACAAGATACCAAAACATTATCAAAATACCAGCCAAAGATGGCGATGAAAATTGTGTTAACAGCAGTGGCGGCATTTGCATACTAGAATGGTCTTCCCTAGGCAAACATGGGAAATACCACACTCACATTTTGCTGTATTTCAGCAAAGTGTTGTTTAACAAAGCAGCTCAAAGAGATGAGCCCCATGTCAGGCTTTCAAACTAGAAAGACACAATGGAAGGGTGAGTGAGAGGAGTGGAGGAAAGGAGAGGGAGAGCCACTTTTCAATGTCAAAACAAGGTGACAAATTGCTAGCAAGCATTTGAGTGCACTTCAAACCAGGCCTCTTCCCATGCTGCTGCTGTTGCTTGAATAGAGATTGATGGCTATGGAACCAAGTGTCATTTTAGCAGAGTCCCCTTCAAATGCTTCTCCTCTGGAAAATGGATGAGCAAGCTTCACAAGCTTATTCCTGGGAAGCAGGGGATGCAGCCTCCCAAGTCGCCCTCAGCTGCCCTCAGGCCAGAGTCCGCTTCCCTTCTGCTGTCCAACCCCAGCTTACTGTCATATGAGACAATAATAAGATGAAGCTCTGAAATGTTCAAATGGCCATAGCATGCACAGTACCTTGAGAATTATCTGTCTAGCCCGCTGTTGCCAGCACGGCCTGCCCGCAAGTCCCCAGGGCTTCAGCCAGGCACTTCGCCAGCCCTACCTGGATATGCTGACGATCAAGCCTTGTATGCGCGATGTTCACCCTCGCACCGAGCCACAGCTCTTCCCGTGTGGAGAGTTTCCAGGATTCCTCAGTGAGAAGACCTTTAATGGTGGTCTTCCCTGGGGGGAGGGGGGGGACGGCAGCCTGCTCCTGCCCACTGTCCCTCTGACGTAAGGCAGTTACGAGGGTTCTCAGGCCCCACGAAGAGCCCCAGCAGGTCTCGCCAGTGACCTTGTGCCCGCACTGTAGAACATGCCCTAGAATTCTGCTGCACCCCGGGGCGCCACAGCAGCCTGGCTGATTCGGAAAGAACTGCTTGAAGGTCAGAAAGCACCGCTTTCAATGGACACCCTCACCAGCCACAATGATGCTTTTCTTTTCAAGGCTGGGCATCCGCCTGGCTCTCGCTCGGGTATTTGATGATCGGGAAGGTGTCGTGTTTCCTCCTCTTCTCAGATTTCCCCCTTTTGTTTCAGAGCATCTGGCCTCTCCTTGCAGAGAACAATATCTCCCACAGCACCATTGTGGCCGTGCTGTATCACTTTGTCCAGGAGGCCCAAAGCAAAAATGCCGGCGTTCATCAGCGGCTGTATGCGCTGCATGCTGCGGGACTGTACTTTCTATTGGTCGAAATTCCAGGTAAATAAAAAGCTTTCCCCTGTGTGCTCTGTAAAGGCACCCAAGTACACACAGCAAAATAAAAGCTCTTTTAATATCAGTGGACCCTTCTTCTAAGTCTAGCTGGGTTGTCTGTGGCAAACCATCAATTTCAAATGAGAGGCCTAAGCAGCTTTACAAGAAGCGGCTTCGTCTTCCCTACTCCATGGACCATAAATGACTGGCTTAAGGCACGTGTGGGGCCACTAGCGGGGAGGAAATGCCCTGACTAACTTTTCTGCGAGCTTATTTGCAAGGCAGCCTTACGTTTTCAGAAATCATTAGAATGCTGCAGTGAAGGGAAGCCTATTTAATTGTTTGGGGGTGCTGTAATGCCCGCAGCCTTGGGGTGACCTTCAGGGGAGCAATGATGCAAGCTTGAGTAGTTCTGGGGTGAGACGATCCTGGGTTCAAATCTGTGCTTACTCAAGCAAGCTAATAAAGGTAAAGGTTTCCCCTTGACATTAAGTCCAGTCATGCCTGACTCTAGGGGTCAGTGCTCATCTCTGTTTCCTAGCCGAGGGAGCCAGCGTTTGTCCCCAAACAGTCTCCGTGGTCATGTGGCCGGCGTGACTAAACACCGAGGTGCACGGAACGCTGTTACCTGCCCACCAAAGTGGTACCTATTTCTCTTCTTGCATTTGCATGCTTTCGAACTGCAAGGTCGGCAGGAGCTGGGACGGAGCAACGAGAACTCGCCCCGTTGTGCAGATTCAAACCGGCAACCTTTCGATCAGCCAGCCCAGCAGCACAGCGGTTTAAACCACTGCGCCACCTGCAGTCCCATTAGCAACCTAATAGACCTCACCATATTGTGTGCATGACACGGCTGTATGTGGGCGAAAGAGGCCCGTGGAAGAATGCTATGCTGTGTGCAGAAACGGCCAGTGCTGTTTGTTGGGCAGTCTCCTGCGGTGGAGGCTGGCAGGCTGCTTTAGGGCTGCTCAGTACCACCCCTTTTAACTGTACCATTCGCAGCTTCTTACACTGGCCGTTGGTGCTCCGTTATAAAACTGCTTTGACGGCATTGTGCAGGATCTGATCCATGTTTCTTTCTTGACAGGCAGCATTGCCAATCAGGTGTTCCATCCTGTGATGTTTGAAAAATGTCTTCAGATGCTGTCTAAATGCTGGCCCCAGGAATCCAACTTGCCCAGAAAAAGGAAAAAAGACAACAGTAAAAATTCGATGCATGGTAGAAAGAAAGGAAGGGCAGTGAGAAATAAAAACACATCAGTAAGAAAAAAATCCTGCATTTGCTGGCAGAAGTGCTATAGAATCTTAAGACTGCTTTACCTTTTCTGAAGAGGTGGTGACCCTTTTGACACAGCAGTCAATATGTGGAGCAGAGACCCCCCCCCCCCCAGTGCTAAGCGGGAATCTGGGATTTGGAAGTCTGTCCTGCCACACAGATATGCACCCCTTCTGACAGTCAACTTCTGTTGCAAAGTTGGACCTTTCCATCCTTCAGTGAATTGCTTAAGTATAGAATAGCCTACTCTTACAACTTCTAGAAATCCTTTTAGTTCCTTTTTTCTTTTCTGAAACTGTGAGCAGGTTTCTTATTTCATATTGGCTAGAGTCCAATTTTTAGAGCAGGATACTGGTCAAAGTATCAATGTATTGTTGCCAACTGTTTAAATTCCAACATGTTTTACAGACACAGCCCTTTATTGGGTCAATCTCTCTTTTTTAGAGAACTGACTTCTAGAAGTGCTGCTAACCTACACACTCCTACAATGAGATTGATTCAAGTCACGTAAAAGCAATTGCCTACTGCACCTGCAATAATTGTTGTTGTTACTGTACTTCTGTTTTGCTTTGTGATCTGCCTTTTTGCTGTGTTCTGATCTTTGTTAGGGCCTCTGACAACTCCCCCTCTCCCCGCGCCCCCCCCCCCTATATACATTTCCTATAGAGTGAGCTACTGGCCGGCAGTCAGCCATCCTTAGTATGCTTCTTGCCATTTCAGATGGATGAGAACTTTGAGGAGGAGGAGGAAGGCCAGGAAGAAGGAATTCACTTCTCTGCACAGGAGCTGCTTCAAATTCGGACAGCCCTCTTCTTTCTCTTGAAGAACCTCCTGCGGCTTCTTTCTAAGTTCTCCTTGAAAGAGAGACCGCAGTGCATGCAGACTTGCATTCAGGTAACCAGAGATATCAGGAGCAGAGCAGTAGGGGCACAGATCCACCTTGGGCTGATGGTCACTAGGGCTCAGCTCGCTTGTGCAGGAAGGATTAATCAGGTTCATGAAGAACAGATCTGTCTGCACCATGATAGCTAAAGGAAACCTCCAAGTCCAGTAGCTGGATATCTTTGGACGCAGACATCTGAGACCATACATGGATGAAAAAGGCACAAGAGCGTCATCCCTGCTTTATGAGTTTCCCAGATGCATCTGGCAGGCCACTTCTGGGAACGGGATACTGTGCCTGGTGACATCCAGCAGGGTACTTTATCTCTAATAGTTAATGTGAGTAACTCGGTGCTCCTGTGGAACAGGCTGGCCTTCTGGGAATCTCCGCTAGAAGGATCTGTGGTCACTTAGTATCCTCTGGGTCCAGTTACAGATGGCTTTCTTTGTTGGGGGGCTATAAATCCTGTAGAAGCATAGGAAGGCTGCCATATTCCCTGGGCATTCCGTGGCTCCGTCTTCCCTCCCTCTAGAGGGTTCGGCCTTTGCATACGTTTCCTATGAAACCCTTGCTAGGCTTGGGGGGAATCTCTGCATATGTGATGCTAGCACGGTGTGTGCTCTTCCGGCCTCTCTCCTCCACTACAGCCATCGTTGGCTTACCTGGTGCCATAAAGAAGCTTCGATGAGATCCTTTTGCTTACCGTTCAACTTACTGTTCAATTTGGCTTTTCTTGTAGGTCTTCGTTAATTTGACAGGGTTTGAGCCCTGTATACATGAGTTTGAGCCTTCAGAGAAGATGTGAGTTCTCGCTTTTGAATCTTCTTATTGTCCGTGAGGAATGTAAAATTCCAGAGTGAGATGGGGGAATCCTAGAAATGTTCATGTGAGGTCAAGCTTCTTATACTCTAGCTGTAATTGCATATCGCCATTCCTGTGTGTGAACAACATCTAGATAGTTTTAGCTATATGGATGCTCGGACCTGGTCTTTTCTGACTGGCCCTTGTGAATAATAGAGATTTATTCGAGATCCTTGAACTCATCTCTTGGTACAGGGTGATCGACCAAGCCAAGTATGTCCCAGAACTTGCCTATTTTGGCTTACGACTTCTGTGTTCGCCATTTCACAGCCTAGAAGATAAGGTAAAATACTACATGTTCATACTGGTGTCTCGCTTCTCTGTACAGAATTCTCCATGGAAATTAGTAGCAATCTCCCCATTTTGATTTTTAATGGAAGCATATGAAGGTGTTACACTGCTGTGTGCACAACAGGATCTAGGGAAACTGACAGTCCAGTAGCTCCTTTCCTCCTCCTGTGGGGAGGAAGAACAGTGGGCAGTGTTTTGGGGTATGTGGGGGAAGAATTCCTGCAAAACCCCAGAACAAATGAGAGATGACCTACCAAGGTTTCTGGACCTCATTGTTTGAATACAAGAAGCATATGCTGAATGTACTGCTCTTGTTAAGAAAAGCTGGGATCACGGGGAACTTGTGATACTCGTGAACCTGACAGTGTCTCCCCACTCCACTTCTAGGTTCTACGCCAGGTGTTCCATCGATTTCTCAGCATCATCCTCATGTTGCCAGGGAGAGAAGGATCTAGCAGTGCATCAGCCACTATTCCGTCTCAGCTCATTGGTGCTAGGGACCAGGCCATCAAATTCATCAGGTGAAGCTCAAAGTGGCTGTTATCTGTGCACAGCTGCATTAAAACTATAACTTGACAGTTTCTTTTGGATTGCTTTGATATTGCATCCTTTATACCAGTGGTCTGAAAGCTTGTGTATTCCCTGCTGAGTAGGTAAGCTGCAACATCTTCTCCACATTGTGCAATCGTTGGGTGTTGGTTTGCCAGAATTGTGCAAACTGGAAGCTTTAAAATAAAGCGTCATTTTCCATGTACGCATTTTATTAATACAGACTTGGGAAGAAGGTGCAGCAGTGCTGAAGCGAAGCATTTTATTTATTTATTAAAACATTTCTATGCCGCCCCATTTGCCGAAGCCTCGGAGCGGCTCACAACATAAAATAAAATTTGTGTGGCATTGATGGGCCATCTAGCAGGGAAACCACCGGGAGCCCCATGTCTTGTGGAAGTTTGCTTCAGCAGAATATAAGAATATTAAAATAAATGATAGCAAGGTTGGATTTTCATACCCATGGATGATGGCCTCCAGTGAGATTGCAACATGGAATGCAACTTCTCCAAGTTAACAGAGATGCATAGTAACTTCTTCACTGACTTGATCTAGAGGAAGTTGCTCCTTACCACAGATGACGGGGCCAATGGCTCTTTAATAGCCTAGCCTAGTATTGGACCTGGATGTGAGCTGCATAGGCTCAGATCTATCTTTGGCTGTGTTCCCTGTCTAATCTCCTTTGTAAGATAGCCCCCTATTTTCTGCCTTGATCCTAGAGAAAAAGTAGAATGAAAGTGCAGCTTGTGTATGCAAAAACACTTGGCACAGAGATTCCTGCTGGTAAGACCTGTGAAGGGTCATAGTTTATGGAAGTTCACATACTTTAGATTATGTGGAAGGTCCTAGCCAGGGCCTCCATGAAAGACAGGGTGGGGAAAACCTGAATAGTGAGGGCTATGAAAGAGCCCCGGCTGAAATCTTGAAGAGTTCCTGCAAGGCAGGTAGATACTGATCGAGATGGCTCAGTGGTCTGACTCCGTACAAGCAACTTCACATATTAAGGCAACATCTACCAGGTCTCTTGCCACATCTGTCCTACTCGGGCCTTTCCCCAAATCACTTGTGCATCTCTTGTCTTCAGCTCTCTCGCCGATGAACTGAAAGCTGCCGTCTTCCCTGTACTGCGGATCTTACTCCAGCATATTTGTGCCAAGGTATTTTGTGAACTTCACACTCTTGTTACCGTGTTAAATCCCATTTCCTTTCGGGGCAAAAAGGAGACCCCGGTTTCTCAAAACTGGCTCTGAAGGCACAGTAGGGTAAGCTATCTGGCAAGAATGCTGTGCCCTGGGCAGCTATTTTGAGCTGGCCGATGAGATGGAACTCGACTCAGGCTGAGTTTGGGCCCAGGATTACCAGTTCTTGACCCTGTATTTAGCATGAGTCATAGTGAAGGTGGGGGCTGGTTAGCAACCCATGGATGAACATATGGCTTTTTGGAACTTGTTCTCTTACATATTGGAGGTTTGCTTTTTTTAAATGAGAAAATCCAGATATTTCGAGTCCCCTGTTACGGGCACGCAACAATTACATGCCATCATTGGCCTGCTGAAGCATCGTTCCAGGATGCTTTTGTGAAGGAGCAGGACTCCCCACATCACACTGAACCACTGATTCCTTGTCCCCTGCCCCCCAGTTTTACAGTCCAGGGCATCATTCGCTTGCGTCAGTTGTTCCTCCAGGACTTGGCTTGGGCCAAGAGGGCAAAGCCTCAGACCTGGGGCTGAAATCACTCACACTGGGCTCCCCAGGGGGTCATGCCCTTTCCCCAACTTGGATCGTTCGGTGGCTTCTTGGCTTCTACGCAGTTGTTCCCTGTAGAGCTCGAAGCCATCGTGGTGCCCCATCCAACTTCCATTAGCTTCGGCCATTCCCTTTACTCGTGTCATTCCAGGTGCCTGACAAGTCTGAATATCGAACGCACGCAGCACAGTCTTTGGTGCAGCTACTGTACAAATTTCCATGTGCAGAACATGCTGACTTCATCGCGTGGCTGTATCGGTACTCACACAGTGACCAGGTGAGGATGGGCAGCTTCAACTCTGCGGCCCTTTGGGGTGCCAGCAAGCATGCATGCTCCTTGAGGGGAAGCCAGCTGGGGATCCCGCTTCTCCTCACCTCTGCCACGCCACTTGCTGCTCTGGCTCGGCTTCCTGACCTCTTCCGTGCTTCTTGAACAGATATCCTACAGGGTGTTTGCCCTTGATGTGGCCTTGGCCCTGCTGGACCTTCCTGAACGGGATGAAGACACGGCTGCCTTGTCCGAGGAACAGCAGATGTTCCTGAAGCACAAATTCCTGGTGCAGGTCATGGTCTTCCGTCGGTGCTCGGACGTAGCGCCCACTGTCCGCAGCAAGGCGCTCTCGAGCTTTGCTCAGTGTCTAGAAATGAAAGCCACTTTGAGCACAGACACCTTCCAGGAGCTGCTGCAAGGCGGTATGTGCAGTGGGGAGAAGGTAGCATTGCTGACAGCCGGAACTTTCCTCTTAGTGTGGGTGGATCGCTGGGGTCTGGATCCATCTCCCTGCCTCGTGGTGAATCGCTGCAGTGTCCTGGGACTGATCAGGATCTCCGTGCCCCCTCGCGGGGCTGTTCTGGCTGTGGAGGAGGATGTGGCTCACTCCGTCTAAGCAGCGCTGCGCTCCTTGAAGGGCTACGTCGCATGCGCCATGACAGCAGCAGTCGCGGGGAGAAGTGGCACATTGAGCTTTGAAAAGTGCTCATGGGAGCTGATGCTGTCTCACGTCCACAGCTGGGCACAATCTAGATCAGAGCTGCCCCCAGTCCCTTGCAGGAGGCTTTCTCAGGGTGGCAAATGGCATTTAATCTCTGCCTTGATACCCCCACAGTTGCTGTTTCTACAGTCATGGACTCAAGCCCATCTGGGACACCCCGAACTCATACAGAGGGTAAGTAAAGCAGCCTAAGGGCTGTGCTGCGTCTAAGGTTGCTGTGTCTGCCTGGCCTTAAGCTTCCCAGTGGAACTGACCGTGCTTAAATCAGTTAGAAATGGAGAGAGAGCAATGCCAAAAGGTCTTGGGGTGCTCTCCCTGCTCCCTGCCTCTGTGTCTGAGGCACGCTGGAGTTCCCTTTTATGGAACATGCTGCCCTTCTCTCCCCCACTGTTCATTTTCCACATGCAGGCAAATAGTTATTTGGTACCCATTTGGCAGCATTGGAGCCCCCTTAGGTGCTGAGGCTCTTGGCCACAGGTTGTTGATTTATGTTGCTGTTGTTATTTTAAAATGATTCTTTTGTTGCTTCTATGTTTATTTTAAAATCTATAAACAGCCTGGAGAGCTCAATGGGCTATGGAGTGGTATAAAAGTATAATAATTATTAAGTATATTACGTATTACACAAATACAGGATGATGATGAAGATTATACTACACAAGTGGTTCTGATTTTGATTTTATTTATTTTTGAACGTACTGTCGGGTACATCAGCCCAAATGCTCGCTGAGCAGATATTAAAGCATCTGAATGACAGCATATTTAACCCCTGCCTCTAGGTGATGGCCAGCAGCCATCTTTCTGATGGTATAACATGTCTGGCAGCAGCATTGCCCCTTTGGGATTCTTGCCTCACTGGTTGATCCCTGAGCAAACATTTTTGTGGTGGCTGTGGGTGATGGATTTTGGCATCTTCTGTGGCAGCGCTGATATATTGCTCTAATCGTTTTTTTAAGGGGCCTCCAGCCGAATGAAGACCTTCCCAACATTCAAAACCATTGAAATAACGGACAAACAAGACACCACACAGTTTGATGGTATTCTGGACTTATAATTGCATTTTTGTTTTGTTTGCCAGTTTCTCCAATCCTGATTTTCCTAACATGTATTCATTGCTTCCTTTTCGAAGTAAGAAAACCTCCTTCTTACCTCCTCCTCCTCTCTCTCTCAACCACCTCTCTCCTTGCTTTCTTGTTGCTCCCTCTTTTCAATAGGAAAGATGATCATGAACATGTTGAGGCTGAGAACTAGAGATCAGAAGACAAATGTTCGGAAATCTGCCCTTCAGGTATGTTCCTAGCCAGGACTGACAGGTGTTCTTGCACAAATGCTGGCTTTTAAAGAAACTATGAAGGGGTACAGAGAATTTCCCAGATGCTACACGATTCATTTAATCATGCCCTCTAATGGCAATATCTATGACCAGTGTTATGTGGCGACTGCCAGCAAGATCCAGGGGTCTACGATTTTTGGCTAGGTCCGCTGGCTAGCTGAACCAAAAGTTGCCATCACCCAGTAGCACTTTCTGAGGAAAGACAGGCAGGAAGCAGTGCTGAAGCTCTGCGCTCCAGCACTGCGTGGCAACCAAAAGCCCCTCTTCGTTTGGGGCATTGCTTGGGCTCTGGGCCCCAGCACCAAGCAGTGCCGGCAAGCATCTCCTGGCCTGCCGCTCTTGCCTGCTCATGAGCATCTTCCCAGCCTAGGACCTGGGAAGGGGGTGGGTTCACTTACCAGGACCATTCCCACCCGGCTCTGCCCCTTCAGAGTTGGAAGAAAAAGTCACTCGTCAGGGTCACCATGGCCAGTGCAGTTGCTGAAGCCTGTCACTTGTCACACCAGCCACTGCTTGGGATTGATCCTGTGTCCATCTCTCACCTTTCTCTAGCACTGAGCTGTCCCTCCATAGGCCCCCTCTTCTTCCTCCCTTTAGTTTGAAACTGACATGTGCCAGAGCTCTTGGGTTTGGGTGTGCCGTACGCCTGAGCCAGCCCAGTGGTTTGAGATCCGTGTTGATAATGGCTGAGAGTTCCTGTCCTTGGAAGCAGCGTCAAATGATAAACGACTATGAGATGTGACCTTAACTGGGGCAAATACTTGATCTCCTGCTGAGAGATTTATTACTGCATAATGAAATATGTAAGGCTGAATAAATCACTTTTTAACATTTAAACCCTCATGTTTAGAATATTTATAGTGGCGTAATAGATTTGTGTGGCAGGGTAATGAATTAGCACACATTTGAATGCGTAACTTCGGCAAACGCTGGTTCGGCTGAACATGGTCACTTTATACTGTCAGAATAATAAATTTGTGTGTGTCCCTCCCCGCTCCACTTACGATGACCATCACTGGGGCAATGAAAGATCACTGGCGTGTTGGCTGTGACATTTGGGGTTCAACTTCCTACTTGTGTCAGCCCAATAAGAGGTGAGTCATTTCTTCTTTATATTAAAGAAGAAAGACTCTAACAATATAAATATTTAAATGTGAGAGCCAGTGTAGCATAGCAAAGAGTGCAGGACTGGGACTCAGGAGATCTGGGCGCAGAGTCTGTGACTGGCCCAGAGTCACCCAGGGGGCTTCATGGCTGAGTGAGGACTAAAACCCACATCTCCCAGGTCCCCAGTCCCAATTCTAACCACCACATCATTGTAAACCGTTCTGAGACCATGCAACGGTCCAATAAAAACATTAAAGCAACGAGAATCTTGTATGTTCTTTGACACATGCCTTGCCTGATACCCAGGTATTGATGAGTATCTTGAAGCACCACATGGTTCCATGCACCCCAGAAGACCTGGCTCCCCTTTCAGAACGATGTCGCGATTCTGCCGTCTCTGTGAAGAAGCAAGCCCTCCAGTCTATTACGGAGCTCCTAACGGTGAGGGAGAGTTTGCTGCCTTTGCTCCTAGATGCAACCCTGCCACATACTCAGAACACCTGCAGAAGTCAGCTTCTGAGCAAAATTGATATTGTATACCAATAAAAGATGAGTTATGCAGGCTGGGCAAATTTGCGTCACTGTCTCTAATCCAATCTTTAGCCTCTTGTCAAAGTTGTCCTTGTTCTGCTTCTCATGGCAAGGGGCAAGAAGTCTTTCAGGAAACTGTGCTTTCTTCTCCGGCTATGGAAAACATGATTCTGCTGTCTCTCTTGCTCCTGAAATTTTGGCAGGTATAACCTGCACACTCCCAGCATTTCTTTGCACAGTCAAGGCTAGAAATGTTTTAACAGAAGTTGAGATCACCAGTGGAGAGCTCTGACATGCTGTTTACAGAGCAAGCTTCCCTTTTTCTACAAACCTATCTAATGCATTAAATGGTATTTATGTTGAACATTGGGCTTGGATCCAGTGGTGTCATTATGCAGTGGAATGGGACACACTGTTAGAACAGTTTTCCCATACTCTCCAAATCTGCTCCAGAACACTAGGGAACCTTCCAAAGAAGACTCGGGGTGCTGCAGGGTGACCCTAAGAACAGGGGAGAGGAACAGACAGGAAAGTCTCGCCATGGGAATGGAAGTGCCCAAGTGGAATTCTGCTCTTGCAATGCTGCATTCAAGCCTTTGTGATGCGGCTTCCCACCACGGTTGGGATACATGTATTTTGGTTTCATAACTTGGATGAAGAAGGGCTGCCTGTATTTCATACGAAACACCTGGTGACATGGTGTTTGCCCACAAATCAGCTTGGGCACAGCTGGCAAACTTTGAATGAACTGCAGCAGAGATCAGTGATCCTGGTAGGTTGGTAGGAGGCAAGCCACCCTAGTCCAGTGTGGATGGCTGTGAAGTTCCGTCTAGCCCCCAACGTCTGAAAGATGCCAGGAATCGGGGCTTGCACTTTGACCAGATTCATTTCACGTGAACAGATGGAGGAGCACAATCTACTGATAGATCTGTGGGTGATCTGTACAGCCGATCGGGGTGGAGGAGTTGTTTCTGCTGCCCACTTGTTAACTATATGTGTCATTACATATTAAGATCCATATCTTGCTCATCTTTGGAAGACTGACAAAAAACAGGCCGATGTTCACATGGAATGACAAGGCTAGATTACAGAGAATCCTTGCTTACATTCAGCCTGTTCCCTTGACTCCTGCATTAGGGCAACACTGTGCTAGAAACATAGGATTCTTCCTTATGCCAGAGCAGATAAACAAGCCCTTTTGGTCTGATATTGTTGGCACTGATCAATGGTGACTTTCCGGAGTTTCAGACAGGATTCTCTCCTTGTCCTAACTAGACAGCAGGAACTAAACATTGGAGCTTCTGCATACAGAGCAGCTGCCGTATTCCTGAGTTGCAGTTACATGAGCCTCCAATGGATTCCCGGAGTGTTGTCTGATCTCTTATTCCCTTTACAAACCAGGATTCATAGATACTAATTTATGCTCATAGTTTCTAAAGGAACCCAAATGCCAGGGTCTCAGGTTCAGTGGCATGCATATATACATATTCATGTAGCCATGAAGTTTTAGGTAAAACTGTGCACCTTCTCAGCCCGTCTTTGCATTGTGGAATTTTCATCTGCATGCTCACTTGCAGCATCTTGGAATCGGCATTGGCCGTTGTTGTCTTTAGCTGAATTCTAATGATGTCTTGCTTTGTTTTAGTCTCAGCCAGAGAATGTCCTGATACAGAAGGCCTGGCTGACCGGAGTGATCCCCGTCGTCATGGACTCTGAGAACTCTGTGCAGGAGAAAGCTCTGGACTGCATCGAGCAGCTCTTGCTGCAGCCCATTAAACACTGTAACAAATTCAGCCACCAGGACCAACCTCAAGTTCTTGCCTGGGCTCTCCTCACGTTGTTTGCAGAAGAGTGTCAGGACCTGAGGTAAGGCATACGCTTTCTGAGCAGGGCTGTGTCTATAATGGAGGAGGTAGAAATGTAGAAGTAGTAATGACTACATCTTCTTTGGATGCAGAAATTGCTATATTTATACATCTCCCTTTTTTAGAAATTTGCATAAAAGAAAAAAGACTGTAAAATGACCATCCAATCATACATCTAGTTTATAATGTTTAGAGATTTAAAAACTTGCCTATTTTATTGCCATCATTTCATTTGATTTAAAAGGAAAATACAGAATATTAAATATAGCTTCCTGTGAAGCTTTGCTTTTGCTTTTTAAGAAGAAAAGTTTCTAGCCCTTAGGATTGTAAAGCTGTGTGTGTGTGTGTGTGTGTGTGTGTGTGAGAGAGAGAGAGAGAGAGAGCGAGCGAGCGAGCGAGCGAGCGAGAGAAGCTTCTCAGTGCTTTGGCTTTGCATGGTTTTGTTGCTTTTTAAAGGACAAAGATCATAGAATACTAATTAGAATCATATAAATGAGAGAAACAACTTCCTGGCATTCAGGGAGAATAAAGTGCTTGTCTTAACTCTGGGGGTCTGTTTTGTCTTTTGTATAGTATAGTCATTGTAGTATAATGAAGAGAATGATGGGCTAGAGAGAACCAAGTTTAAATTCTCCCCAGTAAGGCTCATTGGATTATCTTGAGCCAATCCAATCTGACCCTGGATGACACAACAGCACATTGTGCCTATTTATTCACCATGTGTATTTGCGTCATCCAAGCCAACACCGTTTTCCTCGGAGTGGCTTGTTTTTTGGCAACAAGCCACCTGCCAACCCATGTCTTGTTCCTAGGGGTGGTTCAATCCGCAAAGGATTGTCATCCTGTCCAAACCGGGAGAGCCATTTCATCATGGACTGTGGAGCCTGGCTAGTGAGCAATTCAGTATGACCAGTGAAAACAATCCTGCCCAAGCTTTTCACAGTCCTGTCCTTGCTGCTTCTAGTGATAGTCCTGCCATTGTGGTCCAAAGAAAAGCCCCCTGTTTAGAGCAAAGCCTCCAATTCTTGCCACATGCTGTGCTGACCCTTAACAGGAGACCGGCGTCCCGTCTGCTGGCAACCATGGCGGTTTGTTCTGTCTTCTCTTTCAGCCGCTACTTGAACAGAGCTTTCCACATATGCGCCAAGAAGGGCAAATTCTCCTCGTCGTTTGTTAACAGCATCCTCTCCCACACAGAAACAGAGCGTGCCGCACCGGCTTGGATGCTGCTGGCAAAGGTGGCTGGGTCGTCCCCCAAGCTGGACTATTCAAAGATAATTGACGCCTGGAACAGTATCAGAAGGCAAGCGAGACCAGCATCGGAGTGTCTCTTTCAAGGGAGAAGGGTTTTCCTCATCAGCGGAATTTCAGTTAAACATCTTCCTCTGTGTTTTCCAGGCAGGATGAAGGCCAGTTAGAGACGATGGT
Source organism: Varanus komodoensis (assembly GCF_004798865.1). Taxonomy (NCBI): domain Eukaryota; kingdom Metazoa; phylum Chordata; class Lepidosauria; order Squamata; family Varanidae; genus Varanus; species Varanus komodoensis. The sequence continues at coordinate 6,266,495 of NW_025335856.1, forward strand.
GCACATTCTCTCTGTGATTGGGAGCACCGCAAAGCACCTGCCTAGCAGCATCCGGAACAGGGTGATCGGTAAGTCCCTCTTGCAAAGCCATTGAAGACGCCCAGAGCCAAACGTTGCTTCTCATCTGAACCGCCTCTCTCATTTCCGGAGTGACACTTGGCTCCAGATCTGCTTATACTGTCCTTCTTTTCCAGATGATATCAAGCGTCGCCTGTTGGAATTCCAGTTTCCTCTGTTGGCGATCAGCCCAGCTGTTGAGACCACACAGAAACTGTGCATTGCCTCAGCAGAATCCCCAAAGGAGATACTGGTGAGTTTGGAAGGCCTCTGTCCAACCTGGGGTTTTCATACTTGTTTCCAGGTAGCTTTTGTTTATGAAACAGCAATTGCCCGAAACAGCCCTTCTCTGCTCCTATTTTCTGTCCCCGGGATAGGGCCGCTTTACCTATTGTGCTGTATATGCTGCAGAGCCCAACCAAATGGACTCTTTCAATGCCTATTCTTGAAAATGCTATGATGTGATGGAAGGGAACAACCCCACCCATTTGGGGCTTTCTGTGCAAGATTCCTCTTAGCTTTGTACTGGCACTTCTCATCATGAATGGTGATCGACAAATTTAACTGAGATGCATGTTATTTGCTTAGAGTAACCGATTCATCTGGGGGTTCCTGGGCAAGAGTTCCCCTTCAGTTAGAGATCTTGTACTGTGTATATGAGTCTTTACATGTGCACAATAGCAGACTGCACCTTGGAAGCTGTTTCGGATTGTGTTGGGCCTCGTGGCTTCATGCACCACCAGGATCTGTGTGTCTTCCTGGTCAGTTGTTTCCACATGGCCTTTCTGTGGAACATTTACTCATCATCCACAATGCACAACAATGCAATGGCTGTGTCATGATTGATTTCTGGAAAAAGTTCAGATGCCGACCTTTTCAAGCCCTTCGAGCTACCTCGGTGAGCATTCAAAATGCCCAAATTTAGGCCAACTGGCTGACTAATTAAGAAATTCAGCTGCAATCAGTAATCACAAGATAAAGAGCAGCTATTGCCAGTTCGCAAATAAGGGGAACAGTCTAATATGGGTAGAATGGCCACTGCCAGATTTAGATCACACTGGGATGTCAAGCCACAGTTTGACCTTGCCTTAACAAGCTGGCTTGTTTCTGCTTTGGTTTAGCCAGAGAACTAACTGGTTCTCAGAAGCTTCTTGGTTTGACGGCTCTCGCCATGAACTTATGCTCAGGCAAAAGGTTCATTTGTCGCTAATTAAGCTGAGAGAGTGTCTGAACTTAGTTGAAGAAATCGCCTGACCTGATACAAAGGCAGCTACATGGCACCCGCAGTGTTTGACAGTGCTCTTACTTCGCAGGGAGGAGAGGTGGGACGTGACCAAGCACTCTGCAAGAGTGCTGAGATTCCATCCTGCAATAGCCATCTGGGCGGGGAGGTCTTGGCAGACAAGCTAATGCACAAAGATGTCCTGGAAGCCAGGCGCTTTTAAAAACGGTTGCTTTGGAGTTAATGATGATCCCCTTGATCCCCGTAGAAAATGCTGTTACAGCAAAATACCGCAACACCTGCATGTGATAAACTCGCACCATTTTTTCCTGGAAGGGTCTTCCCAGCTAAGAAAAAGTGCCAACTTTGAGAGTGTGGTCAGGCCATTTTCTCAGCACGGTGCTCTGGGAGCGGTTTTCTCTTTCATGTTGGACAGTGAAAAGGATCAGTGGAGAGGGAGGCACTATCGTCTTTCCTTTGTAAATATTAAAAATTCTCCTGCTCATGTAACAGGCGCTGCAGAGCGAGGTATTTGAAGATATTTTATTGGCATGTGAGTGCTATATCTCAAGCATTGTCCTCCAAGAGCATGGAGCAGAACAGCTGCAAGAGGATGTCTTGGTGAGTGGGCAAGACAAAGCATCCGTGTTCTGGAATTTTGTGCTTTTGTTCTTGGTTTAAACACAGCCTGAACAAGGGGTGGTACAGAGCTGGAGACTTGTACTGCATTCATCAAAATCCTCTTGATGATGGTCTAACTTGGGTGTCTTGCACTGAGCAGGGGGTTGGACCTGATGGCCCTCCACCCCTTTCCATCTCTACTATTCTAGGATCCTGTGTCTCCCTTTTGATTAGAGCATTGCTTATTTTTGGCAGGTGAAACATCTCTTCACCTTGGGTGAGGCTGTTCAGATGTGCCCAGGGAAAGTGGGGAAACGTACCTTCTTGCTGATACAGTCCATCCTGGCTAGTCCTGACAGCATGGGGCAGGGTAAGGCCTTCCTCCTCGTTGGCTTGCTGTTTTCCACGGCGGGCATCCTCTGCCTGTTTGAAGCTTCACGCCGGCCTCTGGTGTGCTGTTTTCTAGAGTCCAGCCACGGGGATAATGAAGAGCTTCTGCCGTCTCAACCATTATCTCAGTTCCAAGGCTCCGTGATGCCTTCTGCGGTCCGAGCTCACGCTTTCATTACCCTAGGTAAGAGTTGTTCCTGACAGGGCTCCTGGCCGTCTGTCATCTTCTCTCCTGCCCTGGCATCCATTTAATACTACGTCTGGATTTAGTTTAAATAAGTGTCTCCCTGCCTTCCTCATCCATCAGGATTCACAAGGTAGTTTATGGACAAGGTCAGAGCAATACAGTTGAAACCCACACATGCCCAGCGAATAAAAGCCAGCAAATTATGCAGCACAAAAGGAGCACGTTATGGGTTAACCTAACGCTACCATTGTGACTTCAGGCAGGTCTGCCTCCAAAAGGAGTTCCGTGATTTAAGCACCATGTCTGAACCCCGCTCCCCACGTAGCCCAGTGAGTGGCTGCCGCAAGGCAGGCATGCAGAATAGACAGGGTGGGGTTGGCGGCCACATAACGCACCACCACCTTAGTAGTTGCTCTTCGTTACGGAAGCTGATTTCCAGAGATAAATTTTTTCGATTTATCCAGATAAGTATCTTGGGTACTTATACAATTGCATACAATGTAAGCTACAATTGTATCTGTGTCTGAAGGTATTCCTGTTTTGCTAAGATTATTTGTAAACTGTTTTGAGAATCTGACTATCAAGTAGGATAAACATTTATAAACAAATATGTCCAGTTTTCTGGCAAGAGACTGCAGCAGGCTGAATGTGCGGTGACCTGCCTCCCTTTGCAGGCATGATTACGAGTGGAACCAGTGTCTTCGCTTTCATGTTTCTTTAAAATGAGCTTGGGCGGCGGGGAGGGCATGGGGATTCATGAGAATGAACTGCACAGCCACCTACCAAGTGATGTGTACTTAAACATTCCCACCGTAGAAGCCGTGCAGCCAGATGCACGAAAATGAAGAATGTCGGAACTGCCCTGCTGGTTCCGAGCGGCAGCAGTGCCTCTTTCCCAGCGTTCTGCTTCCCCGTAGTGACCAAAGAGGGAGTCACCGAAAGAGCAAGCCACGTGCTTCTTGCTTTGGCCCTGCCCGCCCTCAGCACGCCCTTCTTTCTCATAAGCGAATGTGGCGGAAAAAAGGTTGCTCATCCCAGTCCAGAGCGATCACCTAGGAAAATATGTGGTGATTAGCTGTGTGATTTCACTCTGTGGAAGCTGGATGTCTAAACTGCAACGACATGGCCATTCCCCTTTTCCCCAGAGAGAGAGAGAGAGAGAGAATACTTGGAGCTGGGTTTGGATACTGGAAATTCTAACTCCTCTTTCAAAAATGTTGCGAGTGATCCAAATGGATGGCATCTTTTATGCACTGTGTTCTTAATCCAAGGGAGCATTATTTTCTGGATTCTTATTTCTCTCTCGGATGTGTGCCTTTCTACACAGCCTTGGCTGTGCCTGCAGTATTGATGCAGGGGTCAGCCTGGCCTCTCAACCCCCGTTCTGCCTCCCCGCTCTCTGACAGGGAAGCTTTGCCTGCAGCATGAGGACGTGGCGAAGAAGTGCATCCCTGCTCTGGCCCGGGAGCTACAGGTGTCCAAAGATGTGGCTGTCCGCAACAACGTCATCCTTGTGATCGGTGACCTCTGCGTTCGCTACACCTCTATGGCGGACCAGTATATCCCAGATGTCTCCGTGTGCTTGAAGGACCCCGAGCCTTTCATTCGGAAGCAGACGCTTATCCTCCTTACCAACCTCTTACAGGTGAGCAACACAAACACTTGGGCCCTTCTCTGTCGCCCAGAATTTTGAAGGGCTGCACAGTTTCATGTGTATCATTGCAGGATGCTGCAATTCCATTAGTACACAAGGAAACATTTAGCTCAGTTTCCTGGGGACCCATGCTTTCACCTTGCTGTGCAACATGGAAGAACTATGTAACCCTCACGGTGTCAATTAAGAGCAATTCTGAGTGCAGGGCTCTGCAGAGACCAACCCCCCTCTGCCACCTTGCAACGAGGTGTTCTGGGGAATGCCTTCTGGAAATGGAAGAAGATGCTTGGGAAATGTATGGGCAATCACTCCTGAAGTCACAGAAGCTAAAGGTTTGTCCAGACATGATTTCCAGTGCCCTACGTAGCAGCTCCTCCTAATGGGAAGCTAAACCCAGAGAAAGAAAGTTGCGGAATAAACTAAGATGCTAGAGAAAGAACATGGCTCATTGATTTCTGATTTCCCTGGACCAGCTTATGGATTTGCCATGACCTCATTCACAGAGCATGGTTTGTGCATCTCCTGAAAATAGCACAGAACTTGCAGCCTCCAAAATGTATAGAGGAAGTGGTCGAGTTCGCCGATCTGCTGTGATTGTTAGTGCTCTTTCATTTGAAGTTTGTAACTGAAACGTGTCCGTATTCTCTCTTTTTTATAGGAAGAATTTGTGAAATGGAAAGGATCTCTCTTCTTCAGGTTTGTCAGTGTTCTGGTGGACCCATGTGAGGAGATTGCCAGGTACAAAACCACCCCCGATGCAAGTAATGCTTAGGGCTCAGCTCTGCTTCTGTCTTCTGCTGAAAACTGAATAAAATTGGAGATTCTAACTTGGCCTGTTAACACTCAGGTATTCTTAGGAGCAGCTTCGAAAGTGCGAAATACTCCTTTCATTCTCCAGCATCCAGTCTTTCCTCTCATGCACAGATAATTGCACTGAATGGCAGGTTCATCAACCAGGGCATATCAGTTTTTCTTAATAAGGCCCTTAAAGCTTGTGAAGATAGACTTGAAAATGGCTGGTGAAATCCGACAAATTGAATTTTAGCTCCTTCCTACCTACCTACCTACCAAGTGCATTTAGTTTTTAAGGTCATAGGCAGGCAGGCATCACACTTGTGTAATCTTCTTTGCTTTTCACTGAATTCTATCAACTCGTACCTAACACAGAAGATGTACAGTTAGAATGAACAGAGAGAGCAAGCCTGAACTGAATGAGCTCACAGTTCTTAAGCAGAACAATGTGTCTATTTCCCCACCTTCCTTCATGTCAGTAGTACAATGAAAGTGCAAAACATCACTGCCTTTTAGTAGGTGCTGATAAAGCTTTGCTGATGGACCAGCATCTTCTTCTGTGCTTTTGGGATGCAGAGCACGTCTCTAAAGAGCTTCTTGCTATGTCCTTTGTCCTAAGTGCTTTTTGAAGGCTCTTGTGAAAAACACAGCAGTTGCTGGGACAGCGATACCCCTAGAAAGTCCATGGAGACAATTTCCATCCCTCGGCATCTCACGGTTATGCCCTATATGTGTTTCTTTGAGATCAGTCCCAAAGACTCTCCCTTGGAGGAAGACGTGAGGTTGGAAACAGCTCACAAAAGTAGGCCTGCAATTACTGGGTTTCAAAGGATGCAACATCCCTTTTGCCTTCTTTTCAGGGCCTTAAATTGAGATGTTTTCTCAGGTTTCTCCAGCAGGTGGAAGTATTGCGTCGTCCTACTAACAAGTGGTTTCTAGGCAGAAAAAAATGTGTGCATGCAATGCATGGCACTTAACGCTACTTCTGTCTCCTAATTAAAGTAAAAATAATTATTTGCAGCACAATTCTATGTCCACAGCATAATTCACTGTCCCTGCTGAAACCCCGGAAATTCACTCAGAAAGCAAACTTGCAAAGGGGCTTTGAAGGGCAAGGAAGGCCTTTGGCATGTGACGTATCAAGATTCGGCCTTGTGCTCCCAGGCCAAGACCTTGGGTGGTTGAAATCGCCATCTAAGCATTCTGCATAGTAGAGGAACACGGAGTGGCATTCACCTTCACACTTCTCCTGCCATGCACAGAAAGCCTGCATGCCTCTGAATTATACCCTAAGTGTATGATGTTCGGAGAAGTATATTTGCATAGGGGTGAAAACAAGTTCTGAAGCAAAAAGAGAGAGACTCCGCTTCTTGATCTTGTGTGGACATGTTGCAGCTGATCATCCACATAGAAGACCAGAAGAGAGAATGCCTCTTCTAAAGGGGCCTTTGTCTCTGGTGGTTTTCATGAGTGCTTGTACTATAGTTTTTTAAAAATCTGTTGCCTGCTCAACTTGACTACCTTTCTCACAACTATTAGTTAGTGAGAAAGGTATTCACAGGTTTAATTTAGCCAAGTAAACATGATAAAAATACATGCAGCTGGAACTGACAAATGTTGTAGGTGTGTGTGTGCATGCATATGGTTTGAATGAAAACTGAAGCGTGCAGAAACTGCTGCACCTCGGAGGCATCTAGAAGTCCCGCATGGAAGGAGCCCTCTATTCACAGGAGGAGCCCTGTACCCTGGCACTGGTTCGTTCAGTGCTTGTTCTGGCATCCCTTCTGAGAGCCGGTCAGTGCTGGGGGCTGGCTGATCATGAAGCGTCTGTCTTGAAGGCAGAGCTGCTCTAACCTTGCCTGCAGCATCTCTCCCAAGGGCCCAGACTCCCGACCACCTGCCAGTCTCCTGGGCCGCTGCCGAGTGGGGTTTTCCTCAAGGAGCTTTAGCTCTTCCTCCGAAGAGGATCCTCTTGCGGGCCACGGCAGTCACTGTCGGAGCAGCACCAAAGTTTCCTAGGCAATTGTGAAGGTCTCGGGCTCACCGCAGGTTTTGTAAACATCCTAGCCCGCATTAATCTCAGCATAAGCTGCAATTCATGGCACAGCTTTGCGAGCTGTGGCTGATCTACACTGCCTTCTCTCTCTTGCTTGAAATCCCTGCCATCAATCAGATCCTTAACAGTTTCTTGCAGATTTTCTTCATTTGGATATCCCCTGCTTAAATGAGGATAACATCTGCAGGATTAGTTTGATGAAATGGGTTTAACAGCAGCCTCAAGGGATTTCTCTCTCCTCCTTCCTTTCTACTGTTCAAAAAGGGATGTTCTCTGTACATGGAGGCGGCTGTGTGCTTGCTCTGTTTGGCCCTGCCAGCCTAGAATCTCCTTTGTTGCTGTGGCCAGATATCACATCAGCACAGGAGTTGTACCCTTAGGCTGCCCAACTAGGACTGCGAGGCCAGATTGCTGAATGGATTGTCTTGATTCAAGTAGTGGTCTATGATTTAAGGGCCACTTTGTGGGAGTTTAATTACAAGATATCCTGCTTTTTTGTGGAGGGGGGCGCTGTTGGTTCTGTAAAGTAAAGGACCTAGTATATTGACCTTCAAAGCCTGGATAACCATGGTAAAAGACATAGGCATGAACGTGATGGTGTATGTTGGATAATGTCTCTTCCTTTACCAGTCTTCCATATTTAAGCTCCATCGCGGTGTAAGGTAAGTATCATCTTTCAGCACACCCTTAGCATCACTTGTAAAGGTGTCTTTAAAATACGCAGACTTACCTGGAGCTAGGCACATATGAAATGCATTTGAGGTGTGTGCATACAGGGAGTGCCTTCCTGGATTAGATGCTGGCCTGTTGGAGTTCTGTTCTCACGCTTTTCACCATGCAGTACTTCGATATTCTGCTTTTGAATATAAAAGCTGCATTCAGTTGGCCATGGTGAACTGCTATTGCAATTTGTCTTACCCTTTCTAAAAGCCACCTTAGTTAATGGCCTTTGTCATATCGTGTGCCCGGATGGTCTGTAAGTTTAATTACATATCAGTTTTGGGCACTGAGTGAGCTCAGTTTTATTCCTCCGTATCTCAGTCATCCTTCAGTTGGCAGCTTGTTTCCTCTTTCATAGTATCTGGTTTTAAATTTAGGCAGAGACTGTAGCAGTGGCCTTATTTTCCTGTGGAATTCACTATCATTGCAAGTGTAAGCTGCCCAGCTATTCATGGGCTATTCTCAATAAATATTCACACGGAGGGGAGTCATTTTATTGAAGACACTCCTATTCATTGTGAGTTCCAAGCTGAGACTTGGGCAGGGCAGATCTCCTTAATACCATCTTGCTAGCACGAGTGGCTGCTACTTAATTATCACAAACACTGTAATTACTGTCGGTGTTTACTGTTCAATTGAGTTATTTCTCTTTAATTATGTTGAATTATAATTAGAAGCAAAATTGCAGGATGGGCCTGAAAGCTTTACAGAGGAGTCCTGGGTAAGGGAACAGCATAAAAATAGACCCTGTGTTTCTTAAACATTTTGGCATTTAAGAAAGATTCTAATTTGAGAGGCGATGCAATTTCACTTGTTGTTAGTTTTGGCACTTCTGTGCCACTCCTTCCAAAATGCTCCGAGTGCACGAAGCCATCGAGCTTCATGGTCAGCAACTTGGTCACAGTATTTCAAGAACAGTATTCAGTGCCTGTTAATCACAGTTGCGTGGACCATGAAAGAAATCAAATGACGCAATTTTGTATACATTTGCATGACAAAGCTAGCTTGGGGGGAGCGTGGCTTGAAGGTCTGAAGACAGATATTTTATCCCTAAAAATCTATCTTGGCTTCAGGCCCACCCCCCTCCCCGAGCATCTGAATTGTCTTCCTCAATTTCCTTCACATTTTTGGAGCCCAACTTTGCATTATTTTGTTATTACATTGATACCCTGTCTCTTCCTTCTGCAAGGAACCCGAAGCAGCTTACATGGTGGTCCCCCACCTCTGTTTTACCCTCTAGCTACCCTGTGAGGTAGGATAGGCCTACCTCACAGGCCGAAGTCATCCAAGTGAGTTTCGTGGCCAGTTGAGGACTAGCACCCTGATCTCCTGAGCCCTGTCCAACACTCTTAACTACTAGACGTCTCTGTTTTTCAGCTTTGATATCTTAGGGTGCAAGATAAAAAGAAAGCTGAAAGCTGCAATTCTCAAGATGCGAAACTTTTCGCCTTCTGTTTGCATAGCATAGCAGGACTACCATGTGGGAGTTCACAGAGCCCTTTTCTGATTCTTCACAGCTCACTGGCCCCCGTATTTACCTCATCAGCATAAAGTAGGAAATTCTACCCCGGCTGCACTTTTAGTATGCGTATGCATGTATCGTCTATCTGAGCTTTGGGAGATCATAGTCCCCCTCAGTAGCCGATTCCATTGCTGGACTGATCTGACAATTAAGAAGTCGTTCTTGTTTTAAGCTCGTTGCCCAGTAGACCTAAATAGGCTATTGGTGGCTAAAGGGTTCAACCTGGCCCTGGTAGAAGTGCTGATCACAAGCCTCCCTCCCTCTGCTCCCTTTAATTAATCAGCTCGCATGGCGTTCTCCAAAGTCAGGGACAGATAACGGGTTCTTTTTCCTCTCTGTCTCTCACACACACGGCCCCCAGTTTCAGCGGGGAGCTTGTCCAGCCCTTATTCAAGGCCCCAGGGACTGAACTGCGGCCTTCTACTGGCCCCACCAACCTGCCCTCCAGTCAAAAGATGTCATGGCTGCCGAAAAGGGCGGCTGCCTGGAGCTTGCCGAGCAGGTTTCTGAACCGCGTCTCTCTCTTCTGCCCCCTGCACAGCTTGGCCAAATTCTGCTTGGTGCATCTCCTGCTGAAGAGGAACCCAGTGATGTTCTCCCAGCACTTCATCGAATGCATCTTCTACTTCAATTGCTACGAGAAGCACGAGAAATACAATAAGTTCCCCCAGAATGAGTGGTCCGTGCATGGTGACTCTTTCCCTTAATGTTAATGGTCCTTGCGTGTGGTGGTGAGCAGGGTTCTCTTGGGGCTGAGAGCATTGTGTGTGCTCCCCCCCCCCCGCCCCATCCCTGCTGAATTCTCCAGTGAGAATAGCTGAGAGTTAATATTTAGTTCACCTTTTATTAGGCAAACACACGCTTTCAATGCCTTGTTATTACACTGTTATTCCCAAGCTGAGGCTATGCGGGTTGGATCCAGGTGGCTTTTCAGTGGCCAAAGTCCCCAGGTGTAGAGGTACCCCTCTCCCTTCCTAGTGCCCCCATCCCAGTGTGCATCTGTGCCTACGGGGGAAGGTAAAACTCTCTTCTTGCGGACAGCAATAGAGTTAGAGGGAAATTTCCCTTTACCCTGACACTGGGCGACTGGTCCTCGCAGACTGATTGGTTCAGGGGAGGGAAACGCATCTTTCTTTTATGTGCAAGTGTATTATTGCGTCTTCCAGTCCAGACACCTCCTCCCTTTCTCTGCTAGCTGAAAGCCAGCTTCCCTATCATTACCAAAGGGAGTGCCATAGAAAGCTGAACTAAAGAAAGGGGAGATAAATGTGTTTGCTGACAGTCGGATAGACAGAAATTGTGAAGAGGAAGTGCTAAGGCAGAAGAAGAGAAGACCTTAGAAAGTAGACAGAGATCTAATAGACCAAAGAGAACTTTTTATGATTAGGACTGACTGATACTCATCCAATGACAAGTCCCGGACTCTGTTACTATGCAACCAACAGTAGTTTGGGGCCGAGTCATCTGTGAGGTGACTGGTTTGTTCACTGTTGGTGGCACCTGTATCCGGAATGAGACGTTGCTGGTAGTCATGAGCCTCAGTTGCCAGTCTGCCTCATTGCCTCTATGAGCAGCTTCTGTTTCTGCCTCTTTGCGGGGTGGGGGAAGCCTGAGTTAGCCACTGCAGCCCCTTCTGCATCCACAGGGTGCTTTGCATGCCGGGAGTTACCCGTGCATGTGTGTCATTCCCACTAATGAGTTGTGTTCCCTTGCTGCAGTGAGAAGTCCCTCTTCTCCCTGAAGGGCAAAGCTAACAAAGACAAGCGGGTGCTGATTTACAAGTATCTGTTGGAACATTTTACTGATGAGCAGAGATTCAACATCACTTCGAAAATCAGCTTGAACATCCTGGGTATGACTATAGCTTTGGATACCCTGACAATGTGAACTGGGGATTCTGACGGAGCTGTTGTAAGGGTTGTTGTGCATGAAGTGTGTTGAGCATTCAAAAATATTCTGAAACTCCTAAGTATTATTAGCTGTTACTGGACTGCCTGCAGCCCAAACAGAGCCAAAGGTTTGTCTGTTTATGCTAACTTAGCCTACCTGTTGTCAAGGTCAAGGTGTGATTCCTAGCTCCTGAGATGCATTAGTGTCTCTAGGTGGCCTTGGGTACCATGTTCAGCGCCCCTCCCATTCACAGAATTGTGATTTGGCATATTAATAGTTTTGCCTGGAGTCATTCTGTGAGGATCATTGCCTGCTTCAGTTCATTCTTGACCTGGGCTTCTGTGACAACTTTTGGCAGGGACCACATGCCAACAGGAGGAAAATCTAGTCATCTTTTGCACTTCCTCTTCCTTCCAAATTTGACCAGGTGAAACTCTTCCATTGATAGCCAGTGCCTTTCTCATGATATCTCTCTGCCGGATTGGTTCAGACGAAGACTAAGTAGCCACAGTTCTTCTGTGGTTTGGGATCTGGGCCCTCTTGAGGAATGGGGGGTTTAAAGGCAAACACACTGTCATCGTGCGGCTCCCAGTAAAGCATCCCGACTGAGCGAACCGCCCCTTGATACGACTCCCTGCAGTCACCTTTGGAAGTAACTGTCCTGCACCTTCCCCGGCATTGCTTTCAGCCTGCTTTGCAGATGGAGCCCTTCCTCTCGACCTGGAAGCCAGTGAGCTGCTCTCAGACACCTTCGAGATCCTGAGCTGCAGAGAGATCAAGCTGTCGGCCATGAGGTCCAAGCCGGAGGACGACCTCCAGCCAGAGGAGGATGAACTGGCCATGGCCAATGCAGTCATGCAGGTGGCCCAGAAGAAACTCATCTCGCAAGTGAGTGTTGCAGCCCCACAGTCCGGGAATGAGCGGCCCGGACCCGGACCCGGGCACACACTCCAAATTCTCCTCTGCGGTGGCGGTTCTTTCGGACTGGGTTCCTTCCCCCCCACCCCCGTTTCGAAGGCAGGGCTGTGCAGCTGCTTTCACGCGTTGGCCCTTTTGTGAAGGAGCCTCGCCGCTCACAGCCCTGCCTGCTGTGAAGCCACCAGGCTGTTCTGGAGCGCCTGCTGCACACACCAGTCGTCGTGCTGATCCGACCCCAGCAGGAGGAGCTCTTGCCCCATGGAGAGCAGAACCCGGACTGGCTGTAAAGATGACCCTTGCTCCGGCAAGGCCAGGCCATCCCAGCCCGGGAGCAACTTCCAGTATTGAATGATCCGAGCCTGGGCTACTGTATCGTTTTGTCTCTCTGTTCATTTTGGTGTCTCGGTCCGGCTTTGGGTAGAGCCACACGTGATCAGAGATTAGAATTTGCGCCAAAGCAGTTTCGAGGGCTGCTCCTGCCCATCAGACCTCACTGTGGGGCTCCCCTTGCAGCACGCTGACCTCTCCATCGTTCTGCATGGAGCTAGTCCCATCCGCCTGAAGCCACATCTCTGCTAATCCGATCCACAGGTCCAGAAGAAGAATTTTGTAGAAAATGTCATTCCAGTCGTCATTTCACTGAAGGCTTTGCTGCAGGAAAACCGGCTTCCGGCGCTGAGGGATCTCATGAATTATCTCCGGGTAATGGTCCAGGCCAGGGTCATGCAGTGAACTGTGAGTCGGGGATGTGCTTGCTCCTCAGTGGTGTGGCGCCCAGCCTGGCCGCTCTCTTGCAGTCCCGAGCCGAGATGTGAGCAGCTGCTCAGAAGCAGCAAACCCGCCATAGCCTGCAGGTTATCTCTTGAGGAAGACAGCTGGCTTGCCCTCAGGTTGGGCGTATGGCCAGAGCTGCCTCAAAGGGATGCTTTGGCCACTGGCCTCGCATTAGGGGTGGCCAACCTGCAAGCTTAGCTACCCGTGTATCAGGCAGGGGTACAGAAAGCCCTAGGGTCCAGAGGAGAGCAACAAAAATTATCCAGGGTTTGGAAACACCGCCCTGTGAGGAGAGACTGATGAGAGCACTGGGCATGTTCAGCCGTGAGAAGAGATGACTGAGTGGGGACACGGTACCACTCTAAGTATCTCGACGGCTGTCACAAAGAGGAAGGTCAAGAGTGTAGGACACCAGAGTGTAGGACACGGAATAGTCAAGTTAAGTTGCAACAACCCAGGTTCAGGCTAGATATCAGGAAAAGCTTCCTCACTGCCAGAGCAATACGACAGTGGAACCAGCTGCCCAGAGAGGGGGTGGGCTCTCCCACACTGGGGACATTCAAGGGGAACTGGACAGCCACCTGGGTGGGATGGTGTAACTTGGTTCCCTGCAACAGGTGTCCTTAATGATTGTAAGCCGCCCCGAGGCTTATGCGAAGGGGGTGGCATATATGCTGTCTAAACAAATAAATAAACAGCAGGGCTTGGACCTGATGGCCTTCATGGCCCCTTCCAACTCTCCTCTTCTGTGATTTTATGATAGGCCGAACCCTGGCCCCCAATCCTCAACCTCCCACCTGTTGTGCCCTCTAAGCTAAAGTAGGCCTCACCCCCTCAAATGCAATCCCTGAGAGCTTAGTTGTAACGTAACCCAGCGCTTCCGCAGAAGGAGATTCAGCACCCATTGGCGAGGGCTGGGGGCTCTCCGGGCTGACCTCTGACTGCCTCACCGGCCACTGCTCTGGTGCCTGTCTTGAGCCCTCTTGGGGTGTGTGCAGGCTTGGGATGGGGGGGCCAGCAGGAGGCCTTTTCCTGTGTCCTTTGCCATCTTTGCGGCCCCGGTTGCGTATGGCCACTGATATTCCATAGGCCAGAGGTCAGTCGTGCTGCTTTTTAACCCCAGGGCTATTGGCTTGCGTGTGGGTAGAAGGCCTAACTGACTAAGCCCTGCAGCACCCTTGCATCTTCCAGGAGGTGATGAAAGATTATCGGAACGAGATCAAGGAGTTCTTTGCCCTGGACAAGCAGCTGGCAGCAGAACTGGAATACGACATGAAGAAGTACGAAGAGCAGCTGGAGCAGGAATCAGAGCAAGGCCAAGAGCCCTCCAGAGAGACGGACGTCCTTGAGCCTGCGGTGGCTGTGCAGGTAGCAACACCCACGTTCGGGGGCAAACAGCAACGGCCTTGTGCTGGCCCATTTTTGCCGAGGGGCCAAGGCCCACGGCTCTTCAAAATAGCTTACTGGCCAATCCAGGCTTCTTTGAGTGTTCACAGTTGTTCCCACCGCACACACATGAGATTTTCATTCGTTTTGGGGGGGGGGTGGGAGGGAGGGGAGGCAGGTGTGTGTTAATGGCGACAGGTGCAAGATGACCATCTCATTGTCAGCTGAAGCAGCTGAAAGCCGGTGCAGGCTGGGCTAGGAGAACAAGCGGCTGTTGATAAGAAAGAACAGCTGCAGGTCAGCTTTCCTCTATCGCCGACTCTTCATTCTGTCTTAGTTTCACATCCCTTCAAGGCTTTCCCCATCCTTCTCTGAAAGACTCCACGGAAATGTGCTCCTAGCAGCGACTTCTCAGTGCTTTCTCCAGACTTTTCAGCCACCTCTTCCCAAAAGCCAACCCCACCTTAGTTTTCGGAGGAGAAAAGATGACTGCTCAAAATCATCCCTCTCTCTTGGCTATGCGGAGGAGAGTCAAGTCCAGGATTCACTGGCTGTTGCAGCGTGTCTCAGCCTAGCACTATACATTCCCGGTTTTGCAGGATAAAAGCTCTCAGCCTTGCCCTAAGCAGAGTGGCCTCGGAGAGCTTTGCATTCGGCCTCTGCCTGGTGGTTTCTAAAATGGGACTAATGATGACTTGTGCAGCAGAGCCACCATGGGACCAATGATGGTCAGAGCGCCGAACACCCGTGGGCCCTGTCATGGCATGTGAGCGTCTGTTCATGTCCCCTTTCAACAGCAGTCCCCCCGCTCTGCTGATCAGGTTCAGGAGGCGTCTCCCACCGCCCGAAGAGACTCCTCGCTTTTGAAATCTCCTCCAGCCCCTGCTGGGTTTACTGTGGCCAGGCCAGGCGTCTTGACTCCAAGGCCCAGGTATGCTACTCAGTGGTCTCTGCTGATCTGCGTTCTCCTTGGAGATATGGCACAATCTAACTTAGAATACTTTGCACATGGTTGGTCACAACACTTAAAAGCAAGGATATTGCACAGTTGGGAAAAGTGCAGAAAAGGGCCTTTAAAATTACCATGGGAGCAGTTCTTCTCCGAGGAAAGATTTCAATACCTGAGACTTCTAAGCTAAAAGGGAGTTAAGGAAGGAATCTACAAAACTAGGTATGGTGTGAAGAAAGTGTATAAGGAGACATTTTTCATGCTTTCTCATGCTAGAACCCAGCAGGATCATCCTATGAAGCCAGGGGGTGAGAGATTCAGGACAGATAAGCACAAGTACTTCAGAGAGAGCATAGTGAAGCTACAGAACTGGCTCCCAAAAATGGTAGCGACGGCAACCAATTCGGATGGCTTTAATGGCGAAAATTCTGGTAGGACCTCAGATTAGGGAAGGCAGCTTTAGCAAGACTGCTTTCTGCCCTTCATCTCTTCTCAACTGCTTTAGTCTGCTGAGAATACCTTGTTCAGCTTAGCCATCCAAGCTCTGGAAAATGGGAAGCACTTGGAGAAGTGCTTTAGAGCTCTTTCTCTGGATTTGCCAAAACCCAGACTTCCTTCTGTGAGTTTTCATGGGGAGCGTGTGCATTATTTCAGCCTTATTGTTCTATGGTGTAATGAGCTTCCACTTCATTTCAGTGAAGGTTGTTGCTGGCTCTGGGCTTGTCTCGATATGGCAACTGAAAAATCAGGCACACAAATGCACTGAGTTGCATTTCAAGGTGGCCCTTTCTCCAGTAGTACGAATGCAGCCAACCCCACTTGATGCTCAGTGGAAGTGCAAAGCTGGCCTTCTCTGCAGCGACTGAAACGCCAGTGATGTTTCTGCTCTCCTCCTCCTCCTCCTCCTCACAGAAACGTGTCTCTGAATACTCTTGCCATCCTCAACTCTGCTAAAATGGCCGTGGAAGCCGCTTCCAAGCAGCGCAGCAGGAGCCTGGGCAGAAGACCTGCATCTCCAGGGAGCAAGGAGCCATTCACCAGTAAATAGCTCTTCTGTGACAGAACACGCTCGGGCCCAGTGGGCTCGGAGCCGTCTTGCTGCAAGTGTCCCCAGCATCTAACACTGACCTCCTGTTTTTCTAGCCTCCTGTGGAAGCCTAAACCAACCATCTTCCGGAGCCACCGTTCCCCTGGAAGGCCGAGCGATCAGCACCCCTGAGAGTAAGTTTCCACACGGTGCCCTTTTGGTGTGGGTGGGCTCCCCGGTTGAGCCTTCCCAGCCCCAGTAACCTCTCAGATGCACTGTGTTGCAACTCCCATCATCCACATCCTGGAGCACACCAAATTAAGGGATGCTGCCATAGCTAGGGATGGCTGTCTGATCTCCTCCCTGGCCACGGTCTTCTGAATGCTGCCTCCCAAGGCCAGTGCTGGTACCAAGCCCCATTGTTATGTCCTCCAGGGGCAGCATCCTTCTCAAACTTCCAGGACCCACTGCGAAATTCTAATCCATCTTCATGGAATCTCCCCTTCGCCACTCCGCCTCACTCCAGCCCAGCTCCCTGTTCTGCAGCCGAGTGTGCAGAGAATCTTGCTCTGCAGTCCATTTTTCATTGCTGCTGTTATTACTTTTATCATTACTATTAATTACCTTTATTTGCTGCCATAACGAAAGCGGTGGTGTGGAACTGCAACCAGTAACCACAAGAATAAAACACCCACCTGCGCTGGCAAGCAGAAAGTGCAGCTCCACCTGTGATTGCATGTATAAAACACGCCGCTTGCAAAACCCGGACCCTGATAGGGAAAAAAGGAACAGAGAATGGTATCTCGCTGGGGAGGATCCCGACATGAATGTCCCCCATTGCTATGCACAGGCCTGTGTTTGACCACTAACAGCAGTTCTTCCTGAGCCCCTTCTTGCCAAATCACCTTGGAAGCATCAGGCACTGAGGGACCTACCCTCTGGATTCAGGAGTTTTGTGGCAAGAAGTGCTTGCACAAATCGAGATAATACGGCACCACTTTCTGCATCATTTCCTTTCTGTTTTTCTGGGCATGTGCAGGGCTCGTAAACGTTGCCTGTGGCCACCGACAACCCCACAGCCCACCTAGCTTTATGGATTTCAGCAAGCGTTATCCAAGCACTCAAGAGCCTAGCTCTTTGTCCATAAGGGCTAGAAACATGACTATTTCGGGACTGTGGGGGTGTGTGTGTCCTGGCTGTGAGAATCGTGCCCTCTCCCCTGGGGACTTGCGTCAGTGCTTGAGGGACTTGCTGGGGAGGGAGGGAGCTGTTAGTCCCACTGTGGGCTGAGGCTTAGGAGTCCAGTCATGCTTCCCAGGAGTGACGTAAGCCGCGCATCACATCATTGCTGCCTGAGCTGGCCAGGATTTTGCTGTCACTGCCATGCTGCCTCCGAGTTTCCCCAGTGCAAAAACAAAAGCGAAGGGAATTTCCTTTCCTTCCTGTTTTATTTCCATTGAAATGGCAGTGAGCACACCTCCCTGCCAACAAGCACCACTGTTAAAATAGCAAGCGCATCTTGCCCTGCCCTTCCCGTTTGTCCTGATGGTTTAACGCAAGCATGCTCGAGCGGCAGAAGAAAGGGGATGGCAGCGCCCGGGAAATGCACCAGTGCACCAGACCTGTCTTCCATAGGGAGCTGCTTTGCACATCACCATTCCCAACTCTCTCATGTCACTGCGACACTTGTCTGGTCATCGGGAAAAAGTTATATTCTTCACAGCCATGCGACTAAATCCCAGAATGTTGTCCTACCTTCTTTCATGCACCTTTGTTGATTAACTGCAACCTGAAAAGGAGAGATACATTTTGCAATTAACTTGTACGTATCTGGGCAGCTGGTGGTAAACCTTGTGATGCTTTCTCCCCCGCAGAGTCGATCAGCAATGTGACCTTTGGCGCTGGGGTCAGCTGTATCGCCTTGATGCCCACACCAGCATCCTCTCCAGGTAAGTTGCCGCTGGTCCTTGTCCAGAGGACACAGGCGCATGTGCGTGCGTATTTCCATTTAAGATATATGCATGCATCTTAAATGGGAAAGACGCAGGCATGTCAAGGTTGCTTCCATTCCTCCTGCAGGAAAGCAAGGGGCTCAGGATTCAGAGGAACAGATTGTTTGCTTGGTATCACCTGACAGACCGTGAGTACAGCTGTGGTCTCAGTTAGGGGATTATGCAGCCACGGGGCAGCTCCCATCACTTTCGCCACCAGCATCATCCAAACGATCCGTCCTATTTTCGTCCCGCCTTTCTTTTGAGGAGCGCCGAGTGGTGAACATCCTCCTGCGCTCTTTTGCTCTTTCCGCCATCCTGGGTGGCAAGCCAGCCTGCACGGTGGCCCATGGTGACTTGGTGAGCTTTGTGGCCGCGTGCAGAATGAACTGGGTCCCAGTTCTGGATCAAGGCACTGACCACGCTGTCAGTGGGGTGCAGAACATCCGAGTAAGCCTATTAAGCTACCACAGTGTTGGACTGGGAGCTTGAGCCCTGCTTTCCGCTGAGCTGTGAGCCCCGCTTTCCATTGAGCCCTGCTTTCCACTCACTTTCAGCCTAACCTTCTTCACAGGGGTGTAGTTGTAAGGATAAAATAGAATTATGCAAACCAGCCTGATTTTCTCACAAGAGAAAAAAAGGTAGGATATAAACACCATTTCCTCGCAGTAGCAGTTAATAATAGTATGCAAGCATCAGTGCTGCAAGTCATCGGCAGAGATGGCAACTCTTGATGGAATGAAGAAACGCTTTCATTAGTCTTTGAAAAGCCATCCAGGTAACCTGGAGTCTCAGAGCGGAAGCGCATGATCCGCAGCCTCGCATGATGAGAATCTGTCCATGTATTGTATCACTGTAAACTACTCGTAGATGGCGGAGCATATGGCTGAATTCCCGTCGCCCCCATGATTACAACCCGAGACTTCCCTGCCTCTCTGGGCACAGAAAACTAGCTGCTAAGGAGGTAGGCTAGGCTAGGCATTTCTATTCCATGCCAGGCTTCCTTCTGCAGAAGGACTTAAGGTCATATACTCTAGGTGCGTTCCATGAGTCTGCTGATTGCAAGCTTTTCCTTTCATGTTAGAGGAGCAGACTCTGTGGTCTCTAAGGTGTATTCTGCCGATTTTATAGGCAGCAGCTAAACATAGGCATTCTACATTCAGTTTCCATTAAAATTAACTGGGCAGATGTTAGCTCCGTTCACACACTAGAACGATTGCAGGGTTCTGGGCAGGAACAAAGCCTTCGACAGAAACTCCCTTAACTTGTTAAACAAAAAAGTGTTGTCAGTTTTGTGCAGCTTTTGGCCACGCAGTAAACTCCTGTCATTGACTTAAATCTAACAGCTCTAAACACTGGTTCCCTTGATTTCTTGGTCTGAAAGTTTTCTGTATCATCTCGTAGAGCTTTGCGGCCTCGGCAGTGGAAAATAAACTCGCCAGCAAGAGGAAATGGTCCCCGACGCGTAGGCCCACGGCAGTCCAACCGCCGAACACCCCGGAACCCTAGCAAATGACGCTTTACTCCCACCTGAGCCATATCTTTGTACAGAAGTATAATCATGTATTTAACTCTTTCTCCACATTGTTGTACCTTTGAAGACCGCTGCTGACATCTGTGTAAATAGTTTTGTATTCTTAGTACGTCAAGCTTAACTTTGTAACTATAGTCAATATCTATTTAGCTTAAATAACCCACTGCTGCTTTGATTGAGGTGATGCCTGCCCGTCTTAGCTTATTTTCAACACAGGGGCGTCTTGGGGTGGAATTAAACACCCTTTGAAGCAGTCATATCCAGTTCAAAGGAGCTGCAGGCCCATGAGGAGCTCCGGTGGTTGGACAGTAGCATATGACTGCACTCTGGATTTTCTATCGCATAGCTAAAAGCACAACATTTCGGTCAATGTGTGTCCTTGGTACATGCCTACTACATGACCTGATTGTTCGGTCTTCAGGGAGACTTCCCTGGATGGAGGCATTCAGTGTGAATCAGGCCACACAATGCGGCAAGAAGCCTTTGAAATTGTCTCCATGGAAAATCAGTACAATTAAAAGGTGACACTGCAGTTAATCATCCCCAGAAATGAGATTCCCGTAAGAGCCTGAGGTGGTATTGCCACATGGATAAGTGTGTGTTCTTCTGGAGGGTTTCGGGGGCCTTCTTTCCCTGCAGCTTCTGCTGCCCTTGGGGAAAAAACAGCTCTTTAGAAAAGTTGATCCTTGGATCAGTTTAAAAGCCAGGAGGCTGTAAGTGGAAGGTGGAAAGGCACATTCACATGGAAGAACATGTGTGTTTATGTGTTCCTCATTGGCTCTGGGCCTGTATTTGTCCTTAGAAAACCCAGCACATTTTCTGTGCCAATTTCCACATTATAGGACTTTGAAGAATCATGCCAAAATTAATTTCTAGAGAGAGAATTTGCCTTGATGCAGTGCTTTAGTCAAATAATCACAGTGTTTGAAGAGACTCTGGTGTATATATAGCCCTCATTGATTATTTCCTGCTTGTGGACCATGTTAACTCCCATTGTTTTAATTTGTATACACACAGTTTTTCACATTCCGTGCACACTTGGCCTTTGCACTTCTTAAGTT
Source organism: Varanus komodoensis (assembly GCF_004798865.1). Classification (NCBI taxonomy): domain Eukaryota; kingdom Metazoa; phylum Chordata; class Lepidosauria; order Squamata; family Varanidae; genus Varanus; species Varanus komodoensis. The sequence continues at coordinate 6,287,246 of NW_025335856.1, forward strand.
TCGTTTCTTTCACCCCCCCTCCCCCCACCTTTGGGTCTTTTCCCCCTAAGCAAATAGCAAAAGACCAAAAGTGAACTTGGTCACCTAAGAGTGTCAGTAAAATAGTGAGACCCTAATTTACACAAAGCTTTTTAGCCAAAGGCTGTAAAGCTATTAAAAACATGGCTGTTGTTAACTGCATGCTTTTAGGTCTAACAACAGCATGCTTTTAAAAATTTGGATGCTGTACTGGGGTCAAGAAATTTCTTTCCAGAATCCTGTGCCACTGCACTGGGGCAATGCTCCCCCTGAGGTTTGGGATTCATATGGGGTGGGGGTGGGTTAGTGCAGTTCAACGCTTGCTTCCACCCTGAACTTGCTGAGTGGCTGCCGGTGGCAAGACCAACCGTGAGCCTAATTGTGCCAGCTTGTCTTTTACGAAAGCCTGCGAGACACCCAGCCCTTACCTCACATCAATGCCAGGCAGGTACTGGGCAACCCCTCCATTCCACCCCGGGGCTGGCAGACCTGGTGCTGAGCAAGCACCACACACTGTTCACACTTTGGACACCCAAAGCCAAGGGAACCAACTTGCCGTATCCACCATGCTGCCTTTGCACACAGCCTGCCCCCCGCGACAACAAAGACCGCTCACACACGCCTTTTCGATCTTTATGTAAAACATTCTTGGCAAAGTTAAATGTAATACATTAGTACAAACGGGTCAAATATTTACAATGAGTTCTGTGAAGCTGTCTCAGAGGCGGAGACCCCTCTTGTTACAGAGATGCCACTGGTGCATTTTCTTTGGGGGTGGAGTGTCCTGGAAGAAGGGGACCGCGGCCTTTTGAGTGGAAGGCATTATGCATCCCTCTATGCTACAGATTTAATCTGGATGAACAGGTATGACTTCAGTCCCAGGAATTCTGGAGGCCTGAGGGAGCGGGAGAGGTGTGCATCATGCTGTGCCAATGCATGAGCCCTGCTGTGTCAGACAAGGGCTTTGTCTAGTCCAGCCTCCCTCTTCACAGCAGCCAGTCAGCTGCCCGTGGGAACCCCATAAGCAGGCCGTGAGTGCTGCTGCCGCCTCCACCTCCTGCCGAAGGTCCCCAGCCAGTCCTCCATGCAGCTCCATCCCTTTGAGAAACCAGCATTCAAGCCAATGCATGCATCACAGCAGACCAATTCAAATATGACTACAGAGAGAAAAGCCAGATCCTGGAATCATTCTGTCACAACTCAGAGCAGCCTTCCTCAGCCCAGCACTGTCCGGACGTTTTGGATGATACCTGACATGCCTGAGTGCTGGCACTGTTGACTATGGCTGATGGGACTCCGAATCATTCAAGGTTACATGGGTGAACAAGCCTGGGCTGGTGATTCCACCACCGCGTTACAGAGCTGAAAGGAACAGGCTCAAGCATCCTTCCAGTGGCTCTAGAAAACTCGCCCACCGATTCTGTGTTCTCATTAGATCACAGCTCCAGCTAAGCCTTGTTGGATAATGATCTCCCTGCTGCTCCACAATCTCCATGTGGCAAATTATCCATGTTAACCCAGATTACAGGTGTAGTACAGAACTACTTCAAAGAAGTGCCGGTCCTTCATTCTAATAAATTATTATAATAACTGCAAACCTTTTCTATGTCTGAGGTCATACAGGCAGCCCAGAAAAGGGGCAGTGGAAAAACTTACAGTGGAAGAGAGAGTCATTTTGATTCTGAAGGCATTCCTATTCTAGCATAATTAAGGAAGGAACATACTTTGGCAGTGGGTAGAAAACTTGTCCTTTGGTCAAACGCCTCCTAGAGGTAGCCACGGCTGCAGCAAAACAAGATGGCGGCAGTGTAATGCTCCCCTTCTTGTCTCCACCTTCGTTCGAAAGGAGAGGGGAAGGATGGAGGCTCCTGCACAGAAAAAAATGTGCCAATGACATCTGTTCCCATTGTCCTTTAAAAAAAAATCAAAAAACCACACTTGGTGTGCTGGATATTCCAAGGCAGATTAATACAGAACGTGAAGAAACTTAATACAAACAATCCAAAAATCCAAAATGCAGTAAAAATACGATCTGCACCCAAAGTTAAGACCATTAAATTTGTAGCTGAAAAACACCATCACTAAAAAAAAAAAAGTTTACTATCCTTTTTAAAGAAGACCCACACTTTTTCCATCACAGCAAAGAACTGCTCTTGCAACGCATTTAAGTAACTTGCACTGAATGGCACTGTAGCACCTTTCCCGGCTGTAAACGATGCGTAGCAAGAAACTTGGAATTACAGCTTACAACCGCATGAGACAGCAGCCCTGTCAGTATTCAAAAAGCAAGCTGTGCATATTTATGTGTGTATAAAGCATTCCTGCATCCCCTCTTCCTTTCTTTCTAGTTTGCAAAAAGAGTTTTTGCGAGCTGAAATCAGACAAGCTAAAAGAAAGCTGATGGAGAGAAAGCCCTGCTAAAACTTATGGCTTCATTTAACAACTTTAAACACAATAATAATTAAGCTGTGACCAGGATTCAAAGGACTCATCCAAAGACTTATGTAGCTCCCTTAGGTGTGCCAAAGGGCTTGTACACACTTAAAAGGATTTGGGGTTTTACTTCCAACATCACATTTTCATTATTATAAGCTTTGAAACTCCCAAATGTAGCTTGTCATGACACAGCAGAGGTTGCCAGAGAAAATGCATCTCCTTTTTACCTTCCTGTGACCAGATTTATAATTCTTTCGATCCTGGTCATTATCTTTCTGCAGGAAAAGCAGAAATATTAAGAGGGTGAGTAAACGTGTTTCTGAAAATTACATCCTTTCAAGTGATTCTCCTGTTCCTACCTTCACAACCACTTGCTCCAAAAAGGAAAACAGGAAGCAAAAGAAAAAAGAAAAAAAAAAGATTCTCTCTCACTTGACTTGTGCAGCTGTGCTTGTTCTATGCACTTTGTTAGCAATACTGATATGGTTTGAATCAGCACTGGAACTCCTGTTTGTCATTAAACAAAAGCCTTTAAAACACTGCTATTTAACTCTGTTTGGCCTACCAACCTATTTACATTTTAAATAGAAACATTAACCACTGTTTGTTTTTGCAGTAATCAAAATATATCTTTGCAAAAAATTTAGAATGCAGAATTCTACAAAAGAAGGAATGGAAATAGTAGAAAAGTTTTTGCCTTCATCCTGGTGCCACAGTAGAATCCTAAACCTGTGGATAAGAATGTTCAGCTGGAATATTTGCTCAGCCATGGTGATGTTGAGTTGAAGAGCTTGGCACGGAAAGGGGCTCAAACTAAAAATAAAAAAGCAAGTTGGCATAATGCAGATTCTATGGATTAGATGCAATGGCAGCACTGGGATAGTTTTGCGTAAAGCAAGGAACCAAGTTCTCTTGGTTTGAGAAAGGCCAAAACATTCCGATTTGATGGGCGACTCAAAAGGGGCTTGCTATGTCTCCCTGTGCCGCTTCGGGGACAGTATTTAAATGTTGTACCGTGAACCATCAAAACCCTGGTTAGAGATCTCAACACCCAAACAGGCAAACTGCAGCCATTCTGTGGCACCAGCCAGAGACAAGGCTGAGCTGATGCGAAATCCTGTGTCCAGATAACCTAACAGCTAATTAAAAGATGGAATGACACAATTCTCCCATTAAAAACAGCAGAATTTCTCCTCCTCCCTCTTGTGCACAAACACATACCTTCCCAGGTAAGTAACAAGAAAAAGGAAAGCCGAGCTGTCTAACCATGTAGTTCCCAAGTCCTAGTTCTCAGAGAGGTAGCTGATTGTAGGGTCTTTCTTCCTAATGTCGGGGGAGGGGGTCACCTGACAAACACTCTTCCAAATAAACACCAAATCTCCCCACAGAAAGGTTTCCGCCTAGTCTTCTTCCTGAAGGAAGTTTGAAAATTATGTCCAAAAGTTTAGTTGGGCAGGAAGTGCCATTGCCATGTGCAATAGCACAATCCAGACCCAGCATGGTCCGAACTAAAAGTGAAATTATGTGTGGCGCTGTCTCACTGCTGTAAGCTTTACAGCAAGGAAAATGCTATGGCAGCATCACTCCGCAGAAGGGAGCCTGCAGAGAGAGCCGAACGTCCGAAGAATCCAAATCTGATCTCCCCAATCCTGAGCTAAGCCTTACCTCTCTCACCCTTGCCACATTTCACCAAAGGAAGCGTCCTGTTGCAACAAAACGGATACGGAATGGAGAGATTAAGATGCCAACACACACACACGTACGTGTGTCTGTGCGTGTCCTGCCACTAGGTTCCATGAAGGGTAGAAGTTACGCCTAGCTCAGAAGAAACGCACAACGCCACATCAAGAACAGAGTCGCCTCACAAGAAATGAAGATCACAGAGCCACGAACCGGGAAGAACCCGCCATGTTCTTTGCTCTTTTTCTGCCTGAGTGCGCATGTCTGCTGAGGGATGCCGGTCCCCATGCCTTGCGGACTTTGGTAGAAGAACATGATTCACCCAGGAAGGCAAATACCATGACAGGGTCTGCATGGTTGACTCCACTAGCCCTGGACCACCCCTGGTGCTGCCATAGCCTCCCAGCTGCCTCTCTGTGCACTGTGGGCGCATGGAGAGCGGATTCGGGGGCAACAGCCCTGCTGCCCCTGGCGCCACTAAAGCTTGCAGGTAATGCAGCTGTCAGGGTCCCCAGGGAAACACCTTGTGGCTTTGTGTTTAAAAAAAAACATTTTTTGCACTTTTAAGAGCAAAAGTGTCTTTGCACTTTTAACATTGCTGCTGGGGAAAATCCCCTGATCCCAACTAGTCACACTGGCAAAGTGGCGGCCACCTTCATTAATTCACAGGACTGGGCTGAGAGAGATGTTGCAGGCAGGAAGGGGTTGTCTACCCTCCACAGCCAGGACTTCATTCTACTTCTGTTGTAACACTTCTGCTGAGAGGGACAGGGAGAGAGAGGGAGGGGGGGTGGGGGGAGAGCAAAGCAAAACCATTTCCAAGCTTGTTTTCCCCTATTCAGTTTAGGTATCCTGGCAGTTTGTAAACCCCAAGCTGGCACAGCGTCACAACCTCCAGCGGCATGGAGGCAGCGGTCCATACTATGGTGATATTATTTTCCCCTGCCAAGAATGAACGAAATGCTCTGCTTGCTGCCGGGAAGGATGGTTGTGATCCACAGGGTCGCTTCTAGGGGAGCAGGCAACAGTTCGGTTGTTAAAAATCGTTGCTTGACTTTGGCCAAAACAGAAGGGAGCAGAAATCAAAATCAGTCTGCGCACGTGTGTGCACATGTGCGCTGGCTGGCTGGCTGGCTTGCTTTTTTTCATCTTTCCTCTAAAGGCTTCTGCACACATCATTTGTTATCTGCTCTTGAATAGAGTTCCAGAAGGATTTTTGTCTCCAGCAGTCCCTCCTTGCAGGCAGGCAAAAATCCAAATTCCTTTGCTGTTTCATATCACAAACGAGGACTTATGCCTAAAATCACCCTAGGATGGAAACACAGAAAAGTGCGTCAGGGCATTTTTAAAGATGTGTTCTCCGCAATCCACCTGCCCCAAGCTAAACCGAAACTGGTGAATTGAAAGCCAAGCCAAGCCTTTGTCCAAAGGCTCATGTAACACCCCAGAGCAACTCCAGTCCGCAGAGTAGCTTAAAGCAAGCCCGTTTGTTTCTCCCAGATCCTCCTTCCCAAGGACTCAGAAACAGAGGTGAAGGGACTAAGAGGCACCTGAACTGTCACCCAGCTTTTCACCAAGCAGCTGCAGCAGGGGAAAGGTTTGCACTCATCCCTGCCAACCCACATCTGCCCTATAATAATGCTGCCCCCAAAACGGATGAGAAACTATCCTCAGAAGCTTGAAAAAACATTTTGCCCAGCACCTTTCAGAAAGGGCTTTTCTTCCTCAGGGGCTGCTTATCTTTCTCCAAATTTGCTGCAGCAAATTAGCATTCTAAAATGGGGGGAGCATTGGAAAGATTTGCCGGGACATATAGGGAGACAGAAAAGTAGCTCCAAAGAATAGAAATATTTTTCTGAAACACACTTGGCCATATAAAATGTTTTTTCAAGCACCAGAAAATATTTTTCTTCTCTTTCAGAACACACCTGTCTTCCCTCCTGCTGCTTCTGTATGCATTGCTGCAAGAAGCAGCCACGAAGCTCCAGAGATTGTCCTGGCCACTCATGAGCCTGCCATCACTTGTGTCCCTGGGACCAGAATATGTTCTGCAACTTCAACTGGCCATCGTGAGCATCTTTAGGCAGACAGAAGCCCTGCAACTCCCAACATGCCTGGCTAAGGAATGCCGGAACTTGTGGGCCCTTTTTCTGTCTAAGCATGCATAGGGATGCCTCCTGAGTCAGCTCAGGAAATAGCTATCTGCCAGGCACGAGGAAGATCAGCTTAAGGCCTCCTCCCCGCATGATCCTCAAAGTCGGAATGAATCGTGCTAAATAGGGTTAAAGGCTAACACAGCCGCCATGCACAATTAAGAGAAAATTATGCCAATCCAATCGCTGTGCTTAGAAAAGCTGCAGAATCCAGCATCTTCCAGTGCAGACCGAGAATGTGAAATGTCTTCAGCTGGAGGATGCGTTGCCCAGAACTCGCTCTCAGATGGGCACATGAGAAGTGGTGCCCATTAGAAAACAAAATCCAAATTGAATGCAGCCTCGTACTTCACAAGGCCGTGCAGGCGAGCACAGATGGTTTGTTTCCATGCTAACCGCAGAGGAAGGCAATAATTTTCCCCATGGAAAATACTCCACACGGGCCTTGAAGAAGAGAGCTTTTCTTCTGCAACCAGTATGGAAGCACAGCCTACTAGCATTGCGGCTGGCAAGCTAGCCACTTGCGTTGGCTTATTTAGAAGGCTGCTTTCCCATCTCACCTCCTCCTGCCCCCATGGACCTCTCTGGGCCGCCTCCTCTGGCCATCAGAAGCCGCAGAAGGAAGATGATGCCCAGAACCTAATCCCACCACCCCTTTCCCAAGGATTCTCCTAACTTTGGGCTCAACCAGTCCCCCTCACCTCTTCATCCGTGTGGATGTAGTTCACACCGTCGGGCTTTGATGGAGTCTTGTAGCTGCAACAAGAGAAGGCAAGATTTACTGGGCGTGGGGCTGGGGAGGTACTCAGCTGCCCAGCTGGCTGTTCCCCGAGGCCCCACGGCCACTGAAGCAGCCATTCCAGAAATAACCCCCTTCCTGGAGAGACACGGCTTTGACCCCGAGGCAGGGAGGGCAAGTCCTAGAAGGCTGGAGAATGGACTGTACTCGTACACGGCACAGGAAAATGCCATTTTCACTAAGTCCCCCATGCTTGGGGTGGAGGAACCTCACATCCAAAAAACCCTCTGGGGAAGAGAAATGGCACAGCCCTGGGAGAGGGAAAGCACCACTACTGAGGGCTGCCCAGGCTGCCCCATGGACCACCGTCCTCCCACTTAGAGGATGCTTTGTTTTCAAACACGGGAGCCCCACCGTTGCTCAGACCACGCCTCCCTGCCCTGGAGCAGGCAATGCATCCCACCATATTTTCAGCCCTCTCGCCTTCTCTGCCCTGGGAATCCGCCTTTTCATTGACGGGACTTCTTTCTGTGGTCTGCCCTGCCATCTTGCTGTCTCCACCACCATTCCCACCTCCAGGTTTGGATACGGAAGCCACACACATTGATTGGAAGGCTGAGAAGAAACACCGCGTGCTGCAGCTGTGATTTATGCCCGCACTCCAGAAAGTTCCAACAATTTCCCCAACAGCTCAGAGAAAAAGCTCTACCAAGCTCTGCTTCAGAGCCACCGTGCTGCATCGAGGCACGTGTGAATCCTACAGATGCCTCCTCGAAGGAACACTGAAGGGTGGCCCCTTTTGCCGCAGGGGACGTGCTCTGGCATAACCCAGAACCGGATTCATAGCAGCACGCTGGAGCTCCTTATCCTGGCCTCTGCACGAGCAAGGCTGATCTCTGAACTCGGAAGCCTGCGTCAGCTCAGCAAGGGGAAGGATGCATTATCTCTCTCTGCCCAGCGACCTTCCTTTTCCTGGGGAGTCATTTCCTGCTGTGGCTAATTTTAAGCCATCAATCCAGCCGGCCGGCAAAAGGCAACTGCTTTTCCCCTCGTCCAGGGGAAGCAACGTGGCGGAAAAGCTGAGCACCCAGAAAAAATGCCGTGTGCCTCTGAGGCAGGGCGTTTTGCCCCCAGACTCCTGCTCCCTGCCGTGAAGTCAAAATCCTTCACTTGGAAATGAGGGTGCAAACCTGTCAACTGACGGGTACAGGAGGTCAATGTCTCCGACCCAAGTCGTCTCGCAATGAGCCTTCCTCTGCAAAGGTGGGCACGGGAGCAGGCCAGGTGCATCCTGCCTCCTTTGCTCATGTCATTCCATGTCCTCCCCTGCAGGACTCCTGCAGCCACGGTTTGCTCACAGTTCACCTCTTGCTGCTGCCACCCGCAAGCTGCTTAGAGTGCTCCCTGGCGAGGCCTCCTTCCCAGCACCTTCACCCTGCCCCGTCCGCAGAAGTTTATGGGTGGCCCAGATGGTGACCTCTTGCACCTGCAGGTTCTCCGAGTTTGCCCGCTGCTTCTTCCCCCTTTGCCGCTCATGTGCCCTCACTGGCCCCCCGACCCCTCCTTGGCATGCCAAGGCAGCACTGGACCAGGTCATGCTGCTGCTCAAAATGTCTGGCTTTAAAAGGGGCTGTTTCGACATGGGGTGATGCTGACCCTACGGGCTGGGCTGGCCGGCCGGCACCACACAACCTCCGGCCAGCAGGGGCCAACCAGTGCGGGAGAAGAGGAGCTGCAGGAGCAAGCACTGCAGCAGCCATGCCACCAGCAGTGAAGTGGGAAAGCACTGGAAGCGCCAGCTCTGGGCAGGGCTGGCTCTCGGCGGCCTCCCGCTCCTGTCGACTCTTGCTGACAGGCCTGCTGCAGAACAAGGCTCTTACCTTTCAGTTTGGGGTCACCACCGAACACTGATTTCTTCTTTTAATTGACCGTGTGCTTCACAAGGAGAACTCCCCGTTCATGAAGACAGGTCAGGACACAGCTCTGTGATGGGGTTAGCCTAGCATTTAATCTGGCCCTGTATGCGTAGATTGATTTAATAGCATTCTCTCTCTCTCAATCTCCCTCTCTCAATCTCTTGCCCTTCTTATAGAAATCCAGACTACTTGCTCCTTCTGCTTACAGAAAACCCTCCAGGAAACACAGCTGGGGATGGGAATGCCCACTTCGGCATACCTGTTTCCATTCTGCTTGTTGTTCACGAATAGACCCTTCCTGTAGGCACAGCAGATTCCCACTGTGATCAGCGACAGGACCCCCGTGACCACCAGGATCCCGCCAACAATCGCAGCAATGTTCAGGTCATCTGGAGGAGGAAAGAGAGCAAACAGTCGGTGTGGCTATCACACACCCATCCACAAGCCACCACTCCAGGATTCCTTGTATGGCTGGGCTGCCTGTGACCTCAAAGAAGCATTCAGATTCAGCAGGTCACTGTGCTTTGAGAGGCAAATGGGGAGGGGAGATCCAGAGAAGGGAGCGGGGCAGAATCCGTGCCCTGCCACACTGCTGCTGTGTGGAGGCTGCTGGAGACTCACGCCAAACACCATCATCCTGGTCACCACTCCTGCTTGGCATGGACCTCTGTGCCCACATCGTCTTGGCTGCTGGGTCCCACGGCATACACGACCACACAGCAATGGCAGTGAAAAGCGCAGGTGCCCGGCATCCTGGCTCTCTTGTGCAAGCAAAGCAGCCCCTGTGCCCGTTCAGAGCACACAAGCCTAAGTACCTTTACGGGAAACGGGGCTTGTTTTTTCCGGGTTTACCAGTTAAGCCTTCCTTCTCCTCCTCCTGGAGCCTTCCATGTGCTGATGCTCTTGAGACCAGGATTTCTCCTCTTGCACTTTGCACAGGGCCACATGCACTGACGGTGCCAAACAGCAGTACATTAAGGCACAGGTGTGCTAAGAGCGGTAGATCTTTTTCCCATCTGGATTTGCACAGGATGGGGCTTAACATTTAAAATGATAATTCACTCCCCCTTCCACATCCCGTCCGAGTAATTTCTCCTCTTGGCCCTAAAAATCAGGTGCCCTTATTTGGACCTCCAACAAGCGGGAAGTACTTCTGGTCTGTACCACTTCAGACTGGAACTAGAGAAGGGTGAGAGGGCTCATCAAATGGAGCACTCCTTCAGAAACGCAATAGCTCAGTACATGTAACAAACTGCCATGCCAGACAGAAAGGGCCACGCCAGAACTGCACTCCCGAACATCAAGGTAGCTACAGCGAAGTGCACGAGGCTGAGCAACTGCTCCACTTTCACCCTGGACTGGTACGGCCAAAACAAACCTGTTTTACGGGAATGAAAGCATTCGCACCAGAGTTAGTGGTTGCTGAGCAGCGGCAGGTTCTTTTTCAGAGTCCCTGGCGTCCACCCCTACCCAGCCGATCATCAGTGCTCCCAGCTAGCCCTGCTACTCACAGACTTCCATCTCCATCTCCTCGCACCAGGCATCACCGACGGCGTTCATTGCCCTGCAGGAGTAACTGCCCGAATCGCCTTTCTGCACTTCGGTGAAGACCTGCAAGAATCATCGTCGTAACCACAGTGGTGCTCGGCGTGGGCTCAAGCGCTTCCCAAGCATCCATGGCCTGTCACATCCTTCCCAGTTCTCCAACAATTGCACCATTTCAAAATGCAGGTTGGGGGCAAGGGCTGCCATGGGCTGGAAGTCCCCCCCTCTTTTTTTGTCACAAAAACAAGCAAGCCCTGCATGTGGAAAAGACAGCATGCAAAAGGAGCTAGGCTCAAGCTAGCTTTCTCCTTGGCATGCTGGTTTTCTACATGCAGAAGCATTATTCCACCCAAGGTGCACCCAGTCATGAAGCACACAGCACTCTTCCATCTTCGCTCCTCACTGGACTGGTGGGGTGGGGGGTGGGAGCTGCCTCCTTACTCTCCCCACATGCACATTTCTTGGTACTGCTACGGACATCTGGGTTCATGGGATCGGTAAAGGTGCTGGGCAGAAGCTTGGGACAAGAGGAAGGAAGAATTTATTTTCTCTATTTGATGCATGGTGGAATTTCCTGCCACAGAAGGTGCAGGTGCCCATGCTGGCAAATAGCCTTTTTATACAGGTAAAAGGACAGGCAGATTTCATGGAGGACGGAGGGTGTCGTCTTTACGTCTTCTTTCTAGGCTTGCATTAAAGCATCTGCTCTGGACATGGTTGGAGCCAGGATACCAGGCTGGAAGCATTTTCGGTCTGCTCGAGCCAGGCACCATTTTCCACCTTTCCCTTGCACTCGTCTCCAGAGCCAAGTGAAGCGGTGCTTCGAATGTTGACCTGAGACACAGGGGATCCAGGTGCTAATCCTTCGCTCGCCATAAAGTTTCCGGGAGGCCTCTGAGCCAGCCACCTCCTTTCAGCCTGGACACAGCACATGTTTGTCATGAAGATAAACCGTAGCGGGAAGAAGGTTGTTTAAGTTGCCTTGAGCTCCTTGCAAGAAAAAAGTCAGACTATAAATGCAATAAATGAGCAAAGTGCAGCAATGATAAGCCTCGATGGCTAACCATTTGGCCACCTTGATGCCCACTGGCTTCCTTCTTAAAGGGACAGGCATCTCTGTCAAGAGACAAGCGTCCAAGTGGCACAGCATCAAGCACAGCAATCCTACCCGCACTTGGGCCTGGGTGGTGGGAAGCAGTCATCAAAATTATTATGGCTCTATTTCCCCAAAGCCGGGGCAGAGACAGCCACTTCCTCTGTCTTCCCACTGACTACAATGGCCTGGCACCATGCCTTTCCGATTCCACGAGAGGGGAAGGGGGCTGCGGATGCCTGGGGCACCTCCAGCAATGCCTGTGCCATCCTGCAGAGCAAATTTCCTCAAGTTTTTCCACTGAGGCAGACAAAATTGCTGCTCCGCGGCTCTACGCTTGCATTTCCTGTCTCCCCTGAGCAACAAAGCCTAGCTCTTTCCTTGCTTCCACTCATAGCCCTCTCCTTTTTGGAGACCCATGGCTCCTTTGCAAGAGAACTGTCCATGTGTCCCTAAAGAGAAACCCTGTTTTTGCAGATGAGCAAAAAGTTTGCCTTGATTCGAGCTGGCCTTCATTGGCATGCAGAACAAAACCCCAGAATAAGCGTTTCTTTCTGGTCTCTCTCATTCCTGCCCCTTCCCAGGGCACATCAGTTTCTCCACATCCCAAGAGGCGGATGATTCCATTCTCTCCAATCCAGAAGGGGTCCCCCTCTGAAATGGAGCAAGGCTGATGCCCCGGGAGGCTCTTTTTGCTAAGGGGATCTTGCCGCCCTTAAGGTAGCTTCCAGCCTTCATTGTCTCCTTCTGCTGCTGACTGCATATTCTTTGGGATTCGGGAGAGATGTTTTGTCTGCCTCGTCTCCTCTTGGGGTTTGGCTCATTTGGAAATAGACTTTTACCTTTAGAACCTCAGAATAAACACAAGTATAACTGTAACAGCAAACAAAATGACATCCTCTTTCACCCACCCCCTCCTGCCCTAAATTATACTCTTTAAACTGCCTAAATTATACTCCTTCAGAAAGCTTGCAGGAGTCTAGAGTGCTGAAGAACCTGAAGCACCATTCATTTCTGGCACGCAAAACTAAGTTGTGTGCTCATTTTTTAAAAATCCAATTGCATGCATGCTGTGCCTCGGATCTAGGGCTTCGCCCCCTGCCCCACTTCCCAAATAGTAGGTTTTGAATTCTGTCCATTCATGCCCACACAGCAGATTTTTGGAAATACATTTCTAATCTCTTTTTAAATTTTTGTTTATTGAATATAATTTAATTCTTGTTAATTGAGTATAAATATAACTGGGCCCAATATTACAGCATTAAAATATCTATTCAAATATGCAATAAAAAGAAAAGTATTTCCAGAAAGGAAAAAGCTACTCTGCAGAAACCATCTGTCCTTTCCTTCAGAGAAACGTGTTTATTATTGCATCTATTTGTGCAGCCTCTAAAGCTTTAACAAATGGATTTCAGATGTGCACATACATTGGTATCGGCCACCTCACTTATTATATCGTTTTTCACCATCCACACAGATGGAAGTCCATCTGCCTCTTCAGTTCCTTGCTGTTCATGGAGAATTCCCAGTTTGGTGAACATGTGGACGGACTGATAGAACTGTGGTTGGTGTCTGTGAACAACCCAGAGAATTTCAACTCCCAAGCAGTAAAGAAGCAGGTAGAAAGACCAGGAAACTGTCTGATCCAAACACTGCCCAGAGAGAGGGTAATTCACAGAACAGTTGGGTCAGAAGCGGCCAAGAAGCCCATCGGGCCCAGCCAGTTCCACCCTCCCACTCAGATCACTGTCTGTCTGCTTCTTGAATGCCTCCAGTGTGGGAGAGCCCGCCACCTCTCCCGGCAGCTGGTTCCACTGTCGTCCTGCTCTCCCAGTCAGGAAATTCTTGTGTCTAGCCTGCGCCTGGTGCGCCGCAGCTTAAGTTCATTGTTGCGTGTCCTACAGCACGGAATTCAACACTCCTCCCCTTATCTTTTAGACTAGACTTACCAACAGGCCGGTCTTTGTGTCCACTTTGAAGGACGAGTTCTGAAATTTGGAACTGGATTTGGAGTCAAGTGGCAACGATTCACCATTGCGGTACCAGTTGTACGTTGGCTCGGGGAAGCCTTCCTTTTCCTGGCAGTAGAGGGTGGCGGATTTACCCACCGGCACTGACTGGGGCACTCGGCACTTTGGGGTCACTGGTTTCACTATTGGGAAAGGAAACAGCCAACACATAAGTCACCCAGCTGGGCCGCCACTGCCATTCACAGCCCTTCTCCACTCGTTTTAGCATCCCTTGGTGCTGCACGGGATGGGCTGCCGCTGACCAACATTCCTTTGGGCAAATGTCTCACAGGTGTGAAATACAGAACAGAGCCCCTCTGGCACATGGGACTGTGCAGAAATGCGACACCTCCTGCTAATTCCGCCTCTGGCCCCACAGGACACAAAGCAGACAGCAAGGCAACCTTCAGCCTGCACTGGAGGGCGCTGCCTTTCCCATTTTGGGCAGCTTCCCAAAGGTGCTTAAATGTCCTGGGCGCATTTAGCAATCTGAGAAACTGTCCTGGGCACCACCAGAAAATTAGAAGAGTGCCCCGAGGACTGAGCACAAGGCAGAAGCGAGGTCTCAACCCCAAGACAAGGTCTCAGCCCCTAGACACTACACAGCCACAGTTTCCAGCACCAGCAGAAGACTTTTGAACAGCAGGTTCAGAAACACCAGCTTCAAACCTTGGTTCAGAAGCTGGTCTGCACAACTGCCAGATTTTGTTAAAGTGTCTGCCATGTAATATGGACAGTAGTGGGCCAGCTGGACCCATGGTCTGACCCGGTACACGGCGTTTACGGTTCTCTGCCCAGGGACCAAGTGGCAGGACAGACAAGCATGATGTGAGAAGATCTAGGCATGTACCATGAACTGTCAGATTGATGTTGAGCTCTGCTCCAATGCGCGGGTCTTCATGCGCTGCCACCTCACACCGGTACAAGCCTTTATCTGCACGGGTCACATTGAAGATGATCAGAGAAGTTCTGCTGTGGAGCTGGGCACGGTTAATCCAATCTCCTGGAGAGAGGTGGGAGAGAGCAACGTCAGGCATCCCGCCCAAGGGAAAAATGTAGGAGGCTTTCTGGAGTCTTAAGCACTGGTCTCATTTGTTAGGGAATCCCAGGCTCAAATGAAGCTCCAAGGAGAGCGAGTCGCGCGCATTTCCTACCCTGCATTTTGTTGTTGAAATACACATAGGTGGTCTCCTTGCTCCCTATTTTCTTCCATTCGATCCTGGGGTTGGCTGTCTTGGTGTTGGAAATGATGCAGGAAAGTTCGGCACCTGAAGGCATAACACAGACACACGATTGCAGATTAGGAATCCGAGCTTTCTTGGGGGAAGCCTCACCCTACAAAGGCCAAGGACTTTGCCTTCGCTTCGCCTCCCGAAGACAGAAAATAATTGTTTTGCTCCAGAAAGTGCTGGAACGAAAATGATGGTCCCGTGCCAGCAGTAAGAACACTGACAGCAACCACTGAGAGAAGCGAAGACGCTGCAGACAAAAACATTTGCCTGGTTCCTCTAGACCATTTCTTCTCCACAAAAATGAGGGCCCTGTTATCACAACAAAGGACAGAACTGGGGCGGGGGGGGGGGCTCTCTAACAGAACCCACAGATTTCAAGAGGAAGATTCTCTGTGGGAGACAGAAATGTCTCACCGCCCTGAGACATTGCGAAGGGAGGGATAAAAAAGCTTTAAATGAATACATACATAAATAAGAATTGACACATCCAAAACAGGGGACTGAGAGGATAAGGCAAGCTTCCTTAAGTACCTTTCCCTTTTGAGGATGACAGTTATAGTTGTACTAGCTGTAGTAATACTTCAAATAGTGGTAACCACAACATTTAACATTTAAGTGGTGCCCATGAAAGGCAAGCTCTGTTCGAGATGCAAGTGTAAGTTTAAGTTTAAGGCTGTCTATCCATGTTCCTCCACAGCGCCACACTTACGCTGAAATTCCTGTACCACAGGATTCATGTTGGTGGATATCAGGTCTACAGCCAAGATTTGGTACTCTGCAAAAACAAGCAAGAGGCCAGTTAAGAAACTAGCAAAGCCTACGTATCTTGCAACGTATTGCTGTTCCAAAAGCAACTGTTTGAAGCACTCCTGGCAAAGTTCTCTTCTCCCCAACCCTGCCAAAAATAAAAAAAGGTTATCCCAAGAGTAGCAAACCTTGCGTGAATGGGAAGCCCCTGGCCAATTTTATTTGGGAAGCTGGGAGGGCTGGTCGTTATTTTTCAGGATCTGATTAAGCAAAAACTCCTCAGATCAGGGATACGTTGTCCACAAAGGACAGAGGAGCATGACAGAGAGAGATTCTCATATAGTGATTATGCAAGTGCTTTATGATTGCACTGAATCCCTTTGTGTTATTCTTGCAGCCAGTATCATTCCCTAACTTTAAGCTGAACTAGCATCACTCCCTGGGACAACCATTCTTTGCACGCAGCTTCGGCATATGCCGCCAGCTCCGACTGCAAGAAATGAGCCGAAGCAGTGTCTTCTGGATGTCGTGGACCCTCAGCGCTCACACCCAGCATGGCCCACTGTCAGCAGTGCTGGGAATTGTAGTCCCAGACACCTGGAGGGAACCAGAATGGAAAAGCAATCCTCTTGCTTCGTCTGCAGCCCTTCTGCTGAAGCTAAGCAAGTCTGGAAATGGTCAGAGACCTGGATGGGACTCCCGTGTATGCTTTTGCTGCATTCTGCCATGGGGAAAAAGAGTGATAAAGGTGATCTAATACGTTGGTTAATCAATAAAGGGGGGCAAAGCAGCCAGACTGCCTGACACATCCAGGCTTAACGCTTCAAAACCAGAGCCGGGGCACACAGAAGCTGAAGCAGGCGGCCTTTCGCCCTTTCGTTCCTTCAGATTTGCTTTCAATCTACCACTTAAGACAATCTGGTTTTTCTCTCTCTTTTTTTTAATCCTCGCTCTCCTCCCCCATCAGAGGTAAATACATCTCGCTAATCCTAGCAAAACCCCAAGGCATTAACAGAACTCGATGAAATGAAGCCACAGAGTCAGGCAGAAGAAAATCCCCCTGAAGTCCTCTTGACATTTTTACGAAGACGCCGCTAGAGAGACGTCAAAGGCGGGAGCCATTTTGCCCACCCCCTCCTGCAGGTCCCATCCAGAGACTGCCAAGCCAACGTTCGCTTCTCGGGCCCCTTGCAGAGTTCAAGAAGCCTGCCACACCTTGGCGGCAATCCATGGAAAAATCCAAAGTAACAAGCTGTGATGCTTTAGTGCAATTCCCATCATCCCCTCCAGCATGACCATGAGAGCTGCTTGGAGGAAAGACAGGATGTAAATTAGATAGCTAAATAAGCTAAACCCAGTTTATTTATCAGCAGCTATTAGCCATTCTACCTTAAGGAAATTTCCAGGCTCAGGGGCAGGATATCTCTGAATATGAAACAGATTAACAACCGGAGAAGCAGGATGGCTTTATGAACTGCTTGTGAGCTTCTCAGCTAGCTGTCCCTGAAGGAATCAGGACCACATCAGCCCTTTGTTTGACCCAACAACAAAGCTATAGCTCCTCCTCCTTCAGAACCTCTGAAGGCGCAGGTCTGGAGTTGCACTACACACACACACACCTCCCCTCCCCTCCCCCCCACATCTGTCTGTCTGTGTATGCATGTATCCATCCTAATATAGCCTTTCCGATTGTTATGTGTTCATTGCAGCATGCAACAAACACCCAAACAACTTTGGAGCCTTGGAAATGTTACAGAAAACATTTGAATTGAGGTGGTTTGGCCCATCCAATCCACGAGAGGCTCGCTAGCTCAAAATGCCACCCCGTACCCCCACACCCTGGTGAGAAATTCTCCCTGAAGGTCAGAGTGGTGCTCAGCACCACTCGCAAACTAGCTGACCTTCCTTGGAATCTGTGTCTAATTTTAAGCAGCGGTCTGGGAAAAAGGACTCCTGCAGAGACACTGATAAACAACGATAGAATGGAAGATTTTAAACTCCTTCTCTGCTGCTGCAGTCCAACAGATTAGCAGGAACACCCGGGCCATCTCTGGCGAAATCGCAGGACACCCACACCAGAACACGTACGGTGTTTTTTAAAGTCACCACCCACGTTCAGCAGTAGGAGATGATGGCACGGTGCGCTTCGTGCAGCTGGCTTCAGGGAAGCCAAGGGCTCCAGCAACCCTCCTAAAGCAAGTGTGCCAACACGTACATGGCGGGAAACGCAGACAACGCGCAGCTCACCTCATGCCGAGCCAAAAGCTCAAGGTTTGCCATGGGGCACCGTCCTCCCCTCCGTGCACACCTCTCCTATTCTTCCCTTCTCACACAAGAGCACAACACACAAGATGCCCTGCTGCATTGGGCCAGCGGTCCACCACACCTCTGTTGTGGTTCAGCTTCTGGATATTCAGAGATCTCCAACTGGCGCTCACCAGTTTTATGTGGAACCCCCCAAATGCAGCATGCCAGAAATGGGACTTGTCCTTCTGCTCATTTCAGGCCAGATGCTGCCACAGGTGCTCCCCTTGTTTGCAAATTGTGTACTTTAGAAACATGCACACTCTTTAAAATGTGCATTTTAGCAAGAATGCACCTTTGCGTTTCAGTCAAACACAAAGGAGCAGCAGCATGCATTTGGGTGAGCATTTTATTTGTGATCCTCACTACGAAACATCATGAAATACACAAGCAGGATTTTGTCTAAAAAATGCACGTGTTAAGCCACACATTTTTCATTCCAGTGGTGAGTGTGTGCGGGACTTTGCAGGCAGCGAGGGGAACAAGCTTTGAAGTAAAACTTGGATAAGCTTTAAAATCCAGGGTGGATCTGGATTTTATTTGTATTATGTTTTATTTTATTTTATGTAAGCCGTCCCAAGGCTATGCAATGGGGCGGCATACAAATACTCTAAATAAATAAATAAGCTCTCAGGGCAAAACTCTCGCTGTTTCTCCCATCCTCGGTCATTTGACTCACTGCCTTTGATTCACTGCAAGCAGAAACAGCTCCATAAGCACATTTTGCATTATCTACTGTCTGGCTTTTTCGTTGTTTTGTTTTAATTACTACTGGCACATTTTCTCCCTGAGCCATGGGGTTGCTGGTGGAAAGGAGGTCGGGACAGGAAGCATGGACATCAAAGGTAACAATGGATCTTCCCCAGTTTGTTGTTGTGAAATCAAACACCAACACACACTCTCCTAATTTTGTCTTTCTGCAGTCTATTGTTTCCTTTGCCCTCTGGAAACATTCTCACCAGCTGCCCTCGGGGAGAAAGAGAACTGCTGCCTCTGGAGAAAAGACCAGGTGAGTGCCAGGTTGGAGCCACATCTGACCGACTGGAGCTGCTCTTAATGAATCAGCACTGAGTAAAACAATGCATGTATAATTAGGGATTTGCTCCCAAGCCCTGAAGAATATTGTAGACGCTCCATTTCAGAAAGCCAGTGCCTCGTACTCACAAATATAATTATACACGCTTCCCCTCTCTGCCCAAGCCCTAGATTTTACCCTGCCCATTGTGCAGGCTGAAACATGCCCGTCCATCTCTTGGAGCCTTGACGGAACAAATGCCCACTTGCATGTGTGAATGACCCCCCAACAGTTCAAACATTATAGACTGGCCCTGCCTTTCATTTCCCAAGGAGTAATTTTCAAGGAAGGTAAGCAAATGCATTCAGTGACCAGCCACCAAATGCAGCAAGCTCGAGAACACAGACACAGTGGACATGTGTAGCTGGTTCTCTGCATGCCCTGCCCAGAACGGCCTCTTGCCATTTCTATTCTTCAGAACCCTGAAAGATCAAATGCATTCTAATCTTTAACTAAGCATGGAGAAACTCCTGCCAGGAAAGGAAACTTTTCTTGAAGAATGGAAAAGGTGCATGTCTTTAGTTCAAGGATAATAAAACTGTACCCCAAGCTGCATCAGGCCTTTCATTATTTCTTAGCATGTGCCTGCATGCCAAGCAAAAACAGAGGCACTAAATTTTTCAACCTATAATCCCTAATTCCTATGCCTCACACTGATCTCTTGAATCCTTATTTCCATCAGTGATGGAAAAGCAAACATGTGTTACTTTGAAGAACTCCTGACTGCAAGCCTTAACGTAAAATGCAAGCTATGAAACAGACAGTCAAGAATCAGAAATGGTTGCTTGCCTTTCGGAGGCCTTCCAGGCTTAAAAATGCTTTATCTATCATT
This sequence comes from Varanus komodoensis, assembly GCF_004798865.1. NCBI lineage: Eukaryota > Metazoa > Chordata > Lepidosauria > Squamata > Varanidae > Varanus > Varanus komodoensis. Next base: position 6,307,025 of record NW_025335856.1, read on the forward strand.
TTATTTTGACTCTAACGTATGATCTGCAACTAGAGATTCATGGTGCACATTTAAAGCTGTCAAGTAAACTTCTGCTGCTGCAGGTTCTTTCACAGCTGTTTCATGTCTGGTTTCCTTAGAAAGTTTGCTTACTGGAGCAGGTTAGGGAGTGGGACAGAAATAGATGGGAAAAGCTGCATCTCCCCCTTAATCTATGCTTGTAAGGGGCAAAACTGCAGTCTGTACATCTGTTCTCCTGTCTCTCCCATATAATTCCCTCCCAAATCCCAGGGAAGTGTATCACTGTTGTGACTGGCTATAAAGGCTACCTAATGGGCTTTGTTCCCCCCTTCCCTCCCCAGTGGGGATCTCAGTTACCTGCAGCTAATTCATCCTACCCCAATCACAGCCTGCGTCCCACCAAATGTAGACCAATGTGTGTTAATGCTCATTCTTGCTGAAGTGAGGATCAGTGGGGAATCAGCAGGATGGCAGCCAGCGATGAGTGGAGTCCCCCAGTGCTCAGTTCTGGGAATGATTCTGTTCAACATTTTTATCAATGACCTGGAGGAGGGGATAACCAGTCTGCTGACTAAATTCACAGATGATACCAAAGTGGGGGCAGTGACCACAAATTACAAACTTTTGACACGTGGATTTATGTCCACTAGATCATCCCAACTCAACATCCTAGTCTTTGCAATGAAAAATGAAGGAATTGGAATGTTCTTGGCAGAAATTCTACTTCTTTTAATCTTCTTTTTGTAAGGGTAGAGTGTCTACAGCTCTGACTACTAATATAAAAATTCTGCCCAGATATTTTCTTTGTTCCTTTGGCTTCTTGGAAAATCAGTTAACCATGACAAGAACCAGAAAGTCAACAGAAGACTCCAAGATAAGAACATCAACAACAGGAAAAGGGAAGGGCTTGCAAATTCTCAGAAAACGAAATCAGTTTCCCAGCTGCAATAAGCACTGGAAAGGTATGTATTTCCCACTGATGAGATGGTGGGCCAGCCACCCTCCAAATCAACGCTAGTCCTCTACCAGAAATTCCATACCTTGCTTGGCACAAAAGGAGTTAAACACAGCCTCACCAAAGCAGTCAAAACCCAGCATTGAGCAAGGAAGGCAAATTCTTCTAATCCTCAAGCTTCTTCTCCCCTCTCTCCTGCTATTTTTAGCCAAGTATTTTCTAAGCGTGCCAAACGCTCCCAATGGTAATGCCCCAGGAGGCCCCCTTTCCTAGGCACGCTTCATCGGCACCCCGTGTGGTACCAAATCTACTCCCATCCTCATGGTTCTGACCCAACCATTCCAATGCCAGGAGGGTATTTCAGAAAATCCCCATTAGCCTTATGATCAGCTAGCCAAGAGCTAATTCCAAATACCCACATGCATCCCTAGTCAGCAACGAATCACTAAGCTGCCGTGTTATGAAATGCGCAAGCACTGAAGGGGTGGCAACATTGGCTGAACCTACCTGGGTCACGTTCACACAGCCTGGGGCACAAGAGGGCTTTTTGGGTTTCTCTTTGTGCTTCCAGATCACTCCCTCTGGGAAGTTTGTGTGGGATTACTTTCCATGACATTCTCATCCTCCAGAGCCTCTCCCATTTTTTCCAGCCCTTTTAGCAGGTTCTTTGGAGTGAGGAAAGTTTGGGATTACATTTTAACCCATCAAATACTGGAACAAAAGCTTTGTGGAAAGTCCCAAATCCACTATAGTGCAGTTATATATACCACAACATCAAGTAGTGCTTGGATACTAGAAAGTCAGAGGAATATACCCCCTGGAAAAAATGGTCTGCGTTTTCCCTCCATCAAGGAAAACGGAAGAAGAAACCTCAGTAAAACAGTGGGATAAATCCTGTATATCGAGAGGCTCTTTGTCCGGCCTGATGCTTCCTATTTTCAGCAGCTCAGGGGCCGTGGCTTATCCCACAAGCCAAGGTGGAGCAAGCGGTGGAGTGATTCTGGATGACTCCTCATCGGAACGGAAAGCGCAGCATACGTGCCTTTTGCTAAATAAACAAAGAAGCTCAGTCACAACATCAGTCGCTGTTCAAGCTGAGGATTGGCCTCCGCAGGCCCTGATTCAGCAGCAGCCTCAGCACAGTGATGGCAGCCTTAAGAGCTGACATCAGTCTGATGGGGGGTTCGTGGAGCTGGGAACAGGGGTCTCCCTGCTCTCAAGTGAGGCTCCAAGGGGTCAGCACCTTCTTTTCCCTAATGCGCAGTAGACTGGACGCAACAGGCTGGCTGGACCCACCAGCATCTCCCTTGGTCAAGGCCCTGGGCCACCACTTCCACCTCACAGGGCACGCGGGCGACTGGGCTGACGCAGCCTCAGCAGGCCCTGTGTGTTTGAGGAAATATCCTCAGATCGGTCCTTCTTCAGCCACACATTTTACTATGTGTGTGTGGTTCCAACAGCCAGTGCCTGCCTGGTTGTTGGAAAGGAAAAGAAAAATCTCTTCCCTCTTGGCAGCAGGCTGGTTCAGACAACGAGTCAACCCCAGTAGCCCGGTCGTCTGCATGGCCGCTGGGCCTGTTTGAACCCAGTAACGAGCATCCCCTTGTGCTACTGCCCTGGGCTCTTCTTCACTTGGAGCCCTGCTGGGAAGGGAGGCTATCTGGAAAGAGCAATCTCATTACTGGTCGCTAATGCAAGCCAGACTGCCCTCAAGATAACTAGGGCCAAATCCATCTCACTCGCGGGAGCCAGAACACCTGACCTGGGAGAGCAGGACAGCTCAACAGGTCACACGGCTGAGGAGCCAGCCCTGATTAGCACCGATTCATTTGCGCTAACATCAGACTTGCGCTCCAGTCCTGCACCCAACGGCCTGCTAATTCTCCTATTCCACTACCATGCCTAGCCTCCCAACGCTATTGGTTTTCTTCACCCTACTCTGTGTGAATGTGTGTACGTGTGTGGCTGTCCATCTGTCTTCCTTCCTTCCCTCCCTCTCCACCCCCCTCTTTCATAATTAAACAGCTTCTATATTTCAAACCTATCAGTTGCTATATTTCTAAGCAGCAGAATACTTGCTCTCAGCAGTCCACAAAACAGTCCTGAAAGGTAGGCCAGCGTTCCCTGCAAAGGCAGGGTTGCTATTTCTTTACTGGCCCAGCTTCTGTGCCTTCAACAACAACTGAGCACACAGATTAAGAAAGCTAAACTTTTCCCATCTGTTTATCCTTGTGCCAAGAAACATTGTATTGACTTTTTTTTTTTTTAAAGAAAAACATGGATATAATACAAACTTTTGTTGCTAAACTTGTATGCCTTTGGCATGCTGTTAAAATCAGAGGTATAGAGTGGGAAGAAACTGCCACAAAGGTTTCAGAAACAAATTCCTTTTTTCTTCTTTTTCTTTTACCAATCGTGGGGGAACATACTGATGTGTGGCAAGGTTCTTTATTTTGAAAAACTACCTACCGCAGCATGCAGATATAGTGATAGCAAAAGCTACAGCTTCTGGATTTCTGAGTGTCGCACAGCTAGAGCCCCGCCAGGGAAGGGGTGGAAATACTACACTCCAGTCGCCGGCTAAGCTAGCTTTGCTGGCCTGGAGAGGCAGAGAAGCCGTAGGCTGTGCGTGTGTGTGTGGAAAAGTACCCTAGAGATACTGGCGCTGAAGGGAAAGCAGAACAACATGTTCTGCGCGGCATGCAGAGCCCCAGAATCGCTGTGCATGCCTTTCTGTTTGGAAAATAATCTGCTAAATAGGAAAGGAGGACTTGAAAGCTCTTATCTTCCCTCTCTTCCCACTGCCCACTCTCCAAGTTGAAGGGCAGACTATTAAATCATGCAGGCAGTGTGGGTGAGGATAGCTTGCTATGAGCCCCACCGATCAGTGGAAGCTCTACAAAGGGAGGGAGAGACCTTGGTAACCAGCATCAAACGCACACACAAATTCACAGACACAGTCTGGTCTCAAGGAGTTGGAATACAGAATGCTACCTTAGCAGCCAAGGAAGATAACATGCCCTGGTATTCTCCCTCTACACTTCCTAAATCTGCAGAAGAAAAGCATTCTTTGTAAGCCAAAGGCTGTCTGAAGATAACCAGTCCTCTTCTGGAAGGCTGGATTACCCGGAAGGCTTACAAGACACATCAGTCAGAAAGCGAGATGAGAACATCTCGGTCTCTTCAGCAAGCACAGAATAGTAACTGCCAGTGATGCCTGGCTCCACACAGAGATAACCAAAATTAGATTGTGCAATCTCCCTTCACCACAGTCACTTTTAAATAAATACATTTTAAATAAAATAACATTTAAACAAAAACTGCCAGCCATCTTGATGCTGCTGAAACATTTCCTAGTTCTGATGCTCAGCTGCTCAGCTCCAAGGATGCTTCCAGATGAGAGTTTCATGGGGCAATTGCCCTGTCTCAAGCACGGAATTTTACAACATGTCTTCCATTTTGAGGGGCACCCGCGTCTTTTCACGGTTTCTTCTTTTTGTCTTACCACCAATTTTTTTTAAAATGCTGGTAAGCACAGAAAGATGGGAAAGATGCACAATGCTCCTGGGTAGACAGTGCTAGAGAGGGCAGCTTGGGAGCACTCTAAGTCTCAAAAGCTCCAAAATATTTTGACTGGGTGATGATCTGGCAACATCATTATCCATCTTTCAAGATGGCTGCAACACTATTGCAGGAGTCTACCTTGAAGTTTTTGGAACAGGCAGAAGGGAACTATTTCTGTTAATGATTCCACATGGGTCTCGAAATAATCCGACACGAGTTCTCCATTTCTTCCTGTACAGTAGCTGGAGTTTTCCATGTCTTTTTCCCCAAAAAGTTTGATATGGACTTGCTCTAAATGTGCTAATCCTGAATAGTGCTAGTTATAGAAGAAATTCTCCAGCCTTCCCTTAGCACGGTAATTTGATCAGGCAAATTCTTTCCAGCCAAGCCTCTTTAGAATAGGAGTTTTCTTTTGTTTTAGAATGACTTGTCTGATTTGTATTCCCACTGCCAATTCCACTGGCTAAACATCCAGTACCCATCAGTAGTGCTGACCCGTAACTTAAAAGAGCAACATGCAGGTCATTGCATCCCAGGATCTTCACTGCAGTCTGTACTGCTCTCTCTGCTTCTCTGTTTGCTGGAGAACTCCAAGGGATAATGGAAATATGGAGAAAGCTGTCTGGATGCTGGAAGGATCAGAATTCTCTTGGCATCAATTGGGTTGATTGTCAATCATGAACTCCTGGGGTATATTAGAGCAAGCATCCTTATCTCTTCCCTTCCCAATCTGGGCTCACGTGTTTAGGAGCTTTGGGGCAGGCAGAAATTGAACAATTTCACCCCCCTGAAGCTGCAAGGATTCTATTTATGCATTATATTTACGCCCTATCAGGAGCTTGCATTTCTCACCTTCCGCTAGCCCTTAAGGAGACTCTTTCAGCCTGGTTTCAGGATTTAGAGACCCAACTCAGCTGGGAGTGAGAAATTCTCCTAGTGTGCCCATTCTATTAAAAACAAACAAACAACAGAGATCCACTGACATCATGCTCATAAACTGAGTTTTAGCATGTGTGTGTTCACAGACAGAATGGAAATGGCAAAGGAAGTCAATGCTGCGAATCTGTTAAAGTTAACACATTCACCTTTTACATTAATTCTACTTGCACTTTATTTTGTACCTAGTTTTAAGCACAGACGGCATTGAGAAATATCCTCTCACCTTAAGATAATACGTGCAAGAGAATGCTTTTGACGTGATTCCCAGCGTATTGGCAATTAACCTGAAAACGACTAAAAAGACCGTAAGTAAGAGAAGCATTGTGTTCCCTAGGAAGTGGACACTCCGTCCAATACGGCTTATTCCTACCTCTTGACTGAGTGGTTAGCCATGTCCTTTATACTGTACTTCCCTGCTGCCTTACAACCATCCTAAAGACATGGCAAACATCCGTCTCCAAAATCACGGTTGCCAAACACCCAGACCAGAGATGTCTTTACCACCAAACTCACCGCTGCCTCGTACCAACATCAGAGAAGGTGCTTACCAAACCTCACTCGGGCACCCCCAAGACTGCTCTTGCTTCACATCCATCTCAGATCCTGAGTCGTTTCTTTACTCAAGGGGCCAGGTAGGCACAACTGGCGAAGAAATCCATTCCACAATTACGATATGCAGCAATCTCATATGGGAAGCTCAGTGCGGCATACACAGGGTTTCTAGGAATCTCCCTGCCAGATGTGCTCGGCTTTAGCAAAGCGGCTGCATCATGTACTTTCAGTCCATGCCCTCGATATGAAATCCTGAACGTGCTTCAGAACATTCGTACCATCTTCAGATTCTGTGTGAGTTTGTCCGCTTTTTAATTCGGCGCAGCATCCAGAGAAGCAATAGTGTTCTGGATGCTTCATCAGCATGTCCGATGTTCTCAGTACTGGGGGCAACCGTGACTCTTCACTCAAGTGAATAGGTTCCCCTTCGCGGTTATCTCGTATAACTAATTATGACATATGTTCTGAAGCAATCGGAGGATCAAGCCCTCATTTTCCTAGAGCTGACAGCCCAGCTATGAAATCTTTCCCCAGGCTAAACCTGCGCTGAGATCTATAAACACAGCTTTGTTAATTTTAAAATACCTGTCTGCCAAGAGGGTTTGTTGTTCTTGTGTCATGGCTTGGGGATTTAGGAGTGTAAATAAAATATAATTAGATTTATACTGTCAGTGCTGCCTTCCAGAATGGAACATTACTCCATCGAGCTGATGTTTTGCAAGGGAAAACAAGAGCTTCCAAACAGGCAGTTGCTAGCACTACTACCAAAGCGGAGGCCCTCTGCAGCTATTCTGTCTTCTAATTCTGTCGTTAATGGATTTTCCATGGTGAGAAAAGAGATGAAGTGACATCCAGACCCCAGAAAGATGGTGGCATAACAAGTTTATTTGGAAGAAACCAGTGAGGACAAGATATTATTCTAAAGGATAACAAAGCAGCCCAAGGAACCCCGCACAGCCACATCAAGCCAAGCTATGCTTTTAAAGATTACTTCTTCACACGTCACAGCACAGGACCCTTCTCAAACTCAGGGCTGCATTGCCTCATGGATAACTTTCTGCTGCCTTTTTACGAGCAGTGAATGGGCCAAAGTCAAACACGAGTGAAGTCAGACGTAAACCGTCCCCTACGCCTGCAATGCGTCCATAGCAAAACAGCGTGGAAAGCAGTTCCTTTTGTACGAGATGGAGGCCCTTTTCAAGAAAATAAAGCAAAGGGGCAAGGAGGAGGACCATGGCTCAAATGGGAAGACCCGGGGTACCATGGGTGAACTGCAGGTCACTGGTTCCCCATCCCCTTTTTCCTGGATCGGACCATCATTATGCTTTCAGCCATAGCTGACTGATATCTCAAAGATCCTGTAAGATCCCGTATGAGGGCAACAGCACTTCCCTGCTGGTTGTCTCCAAGACCTGACATGCAGAGGTAGACTGCTACTGGTTGCGGAAGCTCTTTTTAGCTAGCTTGGAGTTACAAAAGTAACTAGGGAATCATATGTCTGCCTAGTAAATGAAAGCAACTGCAGGTGACTTCATCCGAGAATATGTTTGCTGCATAGAAACTACAGGTATCCACTCCAAGGCTTCCATTAACTGAGAAGTAAACAGAAGCACCTTTTCTTGGTGCTTTTGTTACACTATTGGAAATTCAGACTATTTAAAGATCTAAAGGAATACTTAAAGATCTTAAGATCCATGCCAATCAATGAGATCTACTTTGGTGCACTGGTGGTGTGGGAAACTCGCCTTTTCTTTCTTTCTTTCCAATGGGGCAAAGCTCAGGGAGCCAAGGCTCCATTTAGATGCCAGGAAGCATCTAAACAGTTCCTGACAGCCAGGACCCCGAGGGTGCAGAATGGGCTTCCATGAGAGGTGGTTGAGGCCCCATCGGTGCGGGTGTTCAAGGATAGGCTGGACGTCCACATGGTGGGCATGTTGTGAGTGGAGGTGGCTGGAGCTGGGGGTCAGACTAGATGGCCTGGAGGCCCCTTCTGACTCGCTCTGTTTCTATGTTTCTATTTAGCACAAGGGCCTTGTAGGCATAAATAACAGAGTGCTTTATTTCTGGAAACACCCTTGATATTTGGGGTGTTTCTAGGCAAAGCTTTTATCACATCACTAATAACTGCACGCTGCTTTCTGATTATTAGCGCTCGGGCCCTTTCACCTGGAAACACACTTGCTGGGAAATGCAAGGATAAACAAGAATACCCTATCAGTCAAAGTGGGCCCTGCATTTCTGTCCCCGCTAGAGGATGGCAAATTTCAAAATCCCCCTGGTGTTCTGGATAATGTCCCCACGTATCTAGGGCTTTATTGATATGGCAAAACCAGGACTTTGTACAGTGGGGCTGATAAAAATGTTTGAATACTGGAAAAATGTGGAGACACCCCCAAGAAGCAATCTACTGAATCTGCTGCAATTTGCTTTTGAAGAAATAATGTGGACTTAGTGTCAAATAAACCAAGATTCTGGAGGAAGAATAATCCAATCTGCCATTACCACGACCTGGCCAAGATTCAGCCAAAGTCCAGCACTTTTACTTCTCATCAACTTCAATGAGAAACAGTTGGAAATGTTTTTAACCTTCCTTTTCAAAGCAGAGAGATTCAGATATGCTTTGCTTTGTTTGGAACGTGCCCATTAAGTACAGTTAAGCAGTTTTTGTCCTTCTAACACTGAAGAAAGAACGTGCAAAAGCAGGACTGCAGCTGAACGTTCAGAAAACAAAAATCACGACCACAGATGAATGTCAACAATGAAGACGTTGAAACTGTGAAAGATTTTGCACAACTTGGCTCATAAATCCAAAGGGAGACGGCAGCCAGGAAATTAGAAGACGGGCTTTTGGAAGGTCATCAATAAAGGGAAGACTGTCCACTGGAAAGCAAGCCCAAGCTCATCTATATTACTGTGTTCCTGGACACTACATGTGGGTGTGAAAGCTGGGCAGTGAATAAAGCTGTTGAGAAGAAACGGACACCTTTGAATTATGGTACTGGAGGAGAGCCTTGTGGATAACCTTCAACAGAAAGAGGGACACGTGGCTCCTAGAAGTGGCTCCTAGCTTGCCGTCAAAACAAACGTGCTGAAACTCAGGCTGCCATTGTTCAGGCTTATCATGAGAAGGTAAGAGCCACTGGCGAAGACGATAATCCTAGGGAAAGTTCAAGGCAGAAGAGGAGGAAGAACAAACACGAGATGGTTTGACTCCCTGGAGAAAGCCACAGCCTTGGGTTTAAGAGTGCTGAGCTGTGTCTCCAGGGGCAGGACATTCTGGAGAGCTTCCATTCACAGGGCTACCATAAGCTGGAGACAACTGGAGGACATGCAACAGCAACAAACAAGTTGTAACTGTGCATATGGATACAGATCTATAAACAATTCATTTTCTTCAGCTGCCAGTCAGAAGGAGAAAGAATAACACGTGGCAACACAGCTGAACTCTCGGCCTCTTGCTCAGTGCTGGCCCACAACATGCCGCATCCAGGGCCGTCTTAACGCCTGATGGGCACTTGCCCGTGGGCCCCATACTAATCTGTGTATGTTAACCCTTAGAAAATGGGAAAACTTCCAAAATTAACGGTAGTTGTAGTTGTCGTAGGGGCCCCAGCACACTGCTGTTAAGACGGCCCTGGCCGCAACCCCAGCTTGCTTCTGCACAACGTCCTTATTCACACGCTGAGGATGGCCGCCTCCGCTCGCACACATGACTGGCAGCTGGGAGCTCGTCCCCCTCTTGCATGCAGCCCCTGTTCACTCTGCAACCGTGTGAGCGGAGCTGGTTCCTGATGCAGGGTGCGTTAATGAAACAGGGCCAGCTCCAGATATTTGGTGCCCGAAATGAAGTTCAAGGTGATACCCTCTTTCCTTCACATGCTCAGAAGCCAACTGGACTGTTAAGTTGCATCTTGCTTTGCCACACATGATGGGACAGCATTCTCCAAAGCATCCGTATTTGGATTTGCAAAAGAAATCTCACCTCCTTCCGCTGGTAACACAGCACGGTTTTTTCAAACTTCAGGAAAGAAGAAATGCCTCTCGAAAGTCCTATAAGCTTGCGGGAAATGCTGGAAGTATATTGGCTGGCTTGCTTGTTGTTTGATCCCACCTATCACTGGAATGTGGCCCCTCAAAGTTTCTCCAAAATGGGCTCAGAGTGAAAGAGACGCTGCACCCCTGCCCCGCAACAAAACAGCACGACAGAAAATACAAGCTGAGCATCAGCCTTGTACACTGAAGAGGCACTTGCTGGCCCTGAACAGTGAAGCCGCATCCAAAGCGTCTCCTCGCACACCTGGAGTTTCCACTCAATCACAGACGTTATCAAATGTTCGTAGCTCAGAATAGCAAATGGAAGTGCTACGGAGGGAGCTTTTCCATCAGAACAAACCAGAGGAGTTCCTCATGAGGACAAATTTGCCACTCAGAAGGCAATCTGGCAGGATGCCTGTAAACCTCCAAACTCGGAAGAAAACGGGCATGTTATGGGAGGAAGGAGGGGTGCCTTTGCCTCCCTGGCCTTTATGCCCTGCAACACTCCAGTCCATTCCAGCTGCAACACTCCAGGCAGGGAGGAAAGGCCAATGCTGTACCTTGCGGATCCGGTTTCCACCCCTTCCCAAATGCCCCCTTTACCCCTTTCTTTGAGGTCATGATTACTGCCCCAGAGGCCAACATGGCTCTTTCCAACCACCTCCATGGGGCAGGGAGGGGATTCAAGAGCAGCTCTCCCCAGAGCTAGGGCCCAAAGAATCCTGTGGTCCTTGCCTGGGAACCACAGGATTGTGCTGTTGGTACCCTTAGTGAATCAGAGCTTTTCTCATTCAGGATTATGTCATCCGCATCACTATTGGTCTAACCTAACCTTTGATGAAAAGCACGAAGGGGTTTTCCCCTCCAGAAGCCCTTCTGCCAACCTTGGCTTAAATGAAGGCACATAATTAAATTACTACTTTCAATTAGGTGATATTTAATTTTATGTTTAAATTAGCATGATAATTAAAGTCCTTGCTCCTCTATTTATATTGCTCCACTGACAGGGCACATGGTGAGTAAACTCTATGGAAGATAGGTTATCCACAAACCAATCAATTGCCAAGGAGTCATATTTCTCCATCAGATATAGACCTCACACTTCTTATTTTGCTGACTGAAGATGTAACCCATTTTAATTAGTGTTGCCTCTTTGTTACCTTCTGCTTTCAGGAACTCTGACTTCCAAAAAAACTTGTAGAGAATATTATATATGTTCAACACACAAGGGAAAGAGAGAAACTGAGCTTACCCTGAACCATTTTTCAACTTATAAGGGTGTTTCGCTTACAAGGGACAAGGAAGATGTGGGGAATTCTAAATCAGCCCTAATTGGCCAATGGGAATCGTATGGCTTTTTTCTTCCCCAATCCCTGTCCCATTTTAGAGCTCACCCCAGCTTTAAGAAGAAAAAAATTACAGATATTCCTTGGCTTAACACAGGCATGAATGCAATCAACTTCTAAGTTTATGGCAACATCCATTTCTGCTTCAACACACACACACACACACACACACAAATAAAGGGGTTGCAAAGAATGCCAAAGAAAGGGGTACAATTTGCTAAAGGGCACAAGTCTGTACACACACCACTCGCCATTGTGCTAAGCTAGTGGCTTTTCAAACCATGCCCCAGGGAATCCTGGCATTTTTGGCAACTTTGGTGGAGTAACTCAGCAAGAAATCTCGCACATTGTTCCCGTGATGGACGAGGTAGTTTCTGTACATAATACCCAATCTCTGCCTGCTTTACCCAAAATGGCACAGAAGCACTTGGTGCTGAACTCTCTCAGTGCTGAGGTGATAGCCATGAGGCCCAATCGGCTTGTCCAGTGTTCCCCAAATATGCAGTGTACACTCTAAAACGTGCCCCAGAATCATCCGTGACAAGAAAAGGGTGTATGGCAGTCAAATGAATTGTCCAGAGTTGAATGCAGGAAGTGACACAGGAATGAGAACCAGGAGCAGGCGCCTTGGTGGTCAGAACCAGGGAACAAGCCCAAAGTTGAAAAGCCAGAAAATGCAGCAATTTCCTGAGCAAAAGCTCTGACCAAGGGACTTTACATCTCTTTCTGTTGGAAAGATCCAGTGTTCAGTACAGGTGGGCACAAGGACTGCGATGCTCCGAAACCTGCCATCCAGCCATGCTGTGGCTGGACTTTGCACTTCCTGGGGCAGCCAGGAAAGCTCCGAGTTCTAAGTTTCCAAGTTTCTTTGAGAATATCAGTACTGAGACCAAACTGAACCATACAGAACCAGACCTTACACATTAATATTAAACTCACACCTTTTACCATCTAGCTCTTCTAAATAATAAGCACACCAGCAAGACCATCAAGGAGGTATGCCAGATATGCCTGGGATTCCAAAAATACACCACTCATCTTGGGTGACAGAAATACAGAGATTAGGAAAAGAAAGAAACGCAGGTTATTAGGTTAGGTTATTTTACTTGTTTTGTAGCACAGAGTCCGAGGCATGGGCACAGATGTCTATCCATTGGCAAGGAGCACTGAAGCAACCAAAATAGTTGCAATTGAGACTTATTTATTTATTTTTCCTACAAAGGGCTCAAGGCAGCTCATTCTCCTCCTCCATCTTATCCCCAGAACAACAACCCTGTGAGGTAGGTTGGGCTGAGAGTCTGTGACTGGCCCAAAGTCACCCAGTGGGCTCCATGGCTGAATGGGGACTCAAACCCGGATCCTCTGAGTCCCAGTCCCATGCTCCTAACCATGACACCACACTGGCTCTCTAGCACACATTTTGCTAGAATCACACATTCTTTGCCAACAGCTGTGATGTGACGGCTGGACAGATGCTTCTCCTACGGTCTGACAAAGTAACTGGTTAGCAGTGAATGAAAACTATAAACCCCACCTAAGAATGTTACTGAATTTACAGGTCAGAGAGCTTGTGTCCCAGCACCTTGTAATGCAGCTTTTTACTCCTGCAGAATTCTTGACACTGAAGCTCTCCTTTCCAATTTAGGAGCCCCCGAGTCGAAAGCCGCAGCTCCACAAAAAAAAAAAAAAAAAGCTACACTGCAGGCTTGGACAACTGTCTTGGAGCACTTGCTTGAAGGACAGCTGGATACTATATCTTTACAGGAGTGTGAATGTGGGGCAGGAGGGAATCTAGAGATATCTTAGCAGAATGCCACAAAAAGGCCTTTGTAGGCACAAAACCTATTTAGGACTCCAAGAATGTCATGACTTCCAACTATTTTAGCAAGACATAGGATGCAAATCCTGCTCGACAAATCTGTCCCAGAATAATTTGGTGAGGGGTAGGTGGGGTTGTAGAATGTTTCAAAAATGCTGCAGTGGAGAAATTGTTGGGTATGAATGTGAGAAACTAGGTATAAATCCCCTCTCTGTCTTGATGGCGGATGGATGGCCTTGGTCTCAGCTTATCCATCTTGTATTTGAAGAGAAGCTGAGAACTATCAAGTACTTAGTGTGCTGACCTTGCAGGCCTGTGTGTGTTGACTTTGAAATATGTCTCATTGAATTTAGTGGAGTTTACTCTCAGATAGGTGGGTATAGTACAGATTATAACATCATTTCAGGTTTTAAAAAAGTCCATAGGGAGAGACACAAAACTGGTGCTGATACTGCAGATTCCTTCCCAGAATTTCTATTCCGTACCATCCCTTCTACTTCAAATTCCTCCCCAAAACCAACCTCTTATCTCTTAGGGCAACCTCATAGTATGGCACTAAAAACTTGCATGCTGCAGGGGTTCAGGTTAGGCGTGGGACTTGGAAGATCTGGGTTCCACTGGTCCATAAAACTCACTGTGTGACTTTGGGGCAGTTTCTTACTCTCAGCCTAACTTACTTCACAGGGCTGTGAGGATAAATGGAGAGGAAGGAGAGGGCTATATAAGCTCCCCTTATATAGGGTTCCTTGGAGGATAATAGTTGTGAGAATGTCTACCCAAAGTTCAGGTTGCTTGAGACCCGAGATGGAGATCTTCTCCTGATGCCCCTTTTCAGAGGCAAGGAAGTACTGATTACTGGGTAGGAAAACCTCTGCTTAGCCAATGCCTCATCGAGACAAACCGAGGAGGTACCTGCACAGGCATCCTTCATAAGCCAGGCTGATTTTACTCATGATTTTCATGCTGACCTTATTTCTTGATCATAAGCTACTTATTTTACCCTGTTCTGCTTTGCTTGAAGACCTGGCCAGATCTCTTGCTTAGGGCAGCCCCACCAAAGTTGGGGAAGCAAGCTCAGCAGGACTAACTTATGTTCCATTGATCTCACTGGGTCTACTCAAAGCCTGACAGAATATAGATCCTAACCTGCAATTGCAGATTTGTGAATGTCACAAGCTGTTGTTTGTTTTCCTTGCTGCTCATAGTCCTTCATTCTGTGCACTAATTCTTAAGCCTGGCAACTTTAAAACTGGTATATGCATATTTTAAACAATGCATTCATTGTTCTTATTCAGCTTTAAAAAAGCCTAAGCTACCATAGCATGTCAACCAAAAACAGTACAAGCTATAAGCTTAAGCATACAAGCCAGCAGCAACCATTCAAATGAATAAGCAAATCCACATTGTTTACAATCAAAAATTTCAGAGTAAAGGAGTTTATACCCTGGGCTTGATACCTAAGATTTAATTGGCTAGGCACTCAGCAAAGACATCTCAGAAGGGAGCTTCACACTCTGGGCACCACCACAGAAAAGGCTCTGCTTCCAAAGACCACCTGCTGTGGGAAGCCCGGATTGCTGCAAATGGGAGAAGGCAATCTGCACATGTTTAAACAGAACCCCCCCCCCCACATCTTCCAGTTTTCCCCAGCTGTATGCTCTCCCTCCATTTTTTCTAAACAGGCATAGAACTGGACCCTTAGATACTCTGGCTGTAGACTGCTGACAGCTTTAAAAACCAGCACCTTGTACTTTGCACAGAAACAAACTTAGCTCAGAAACAAACCTCGTAAAGTAACAAACTTAGAATTCAGTGAAGTTCTTTTAACATATTGGGTTTAGTATGGTGGTTAAATAATTTGGCTCCCAGAAACTAGGCCAGCCGAAGCTTCCAATTTAGACTGCAAAAGAACAATCAGGCACCCATCAAAATATTATAGTTTGTCACTCTCCTTTTAACAGAGACATATATCTTGGCACAGCTTACATGACAGTCTTGGAAACAAGTCCAAATATGAGAAGTTTCCAGATTAACACATGTCTGGCAAACATTTTGACTCATTTGCAGAATGTCATGGAAGGTCCAAAGAACATCCTCAACTTGTAACCCTCTCATACTTCCGCACCAGTTCTTCCATCTTTTTTCTTTCCAATTCCACCAAAAAAAAAAAAAAGGAAAGGAAAGGAAAGCCAAAGAAGAAAACACAAAATTAATTAATGTGTTTTGACTGATAGCATTAAGCACTTCCATTTAGAAGCATCCATATTTTTGTTAAACTGTTGTTCCTTTCCCAGACCAAGAGGGATCGGCCATGTGGAAGGTGTAAGAAGCTGGATAAAATTGTCAGAGAAGATTATGATTAACCCTTTCCTCTATTTTGCTGGAAGTTGCAAGGAAAGGCACATGAGCATGGTTAACACCAGCCATAATCTACCCAGGAGGTTCATGCTCTCTCTCAAAAAGTCCCATTTTCTGTGTGAGAAATAGAATACGAAACACCACTTTACTCCAAGCTGTGAATTCCATCTGCCTGAGGATGGGGCGCAAGAAGAGATCCAAGCCTATCCTCAAACGATGATCGACACTCTCCAACCCCCACCCTCCGCCCACATTCCCTGCAGCTTTTATTAATAGCCAGATGACAAGCAAGCCCCAACCCATTCGTGAATGGAATTAGCAAATGTTTTTGCAATTAAAGCTGCAAACATTTGCGTAGGACCCCTGGAACAATGAATTCCTCTGTTGGCAAATGAATAGGATCCAGTATCAACTCTGCCTCTGCCTACCAGGCCAAGAATGACATTCCTGAATCCCTCCTCTTCCAACAAGGTGGCGGAGATGTTTGGATTATGGGGTGATTTGGAAGGAAGCCAAGACCCCTTATTCAGTGGGAGGAAGGGCTTTTTTCATATTCTCCAAAGGTGATGAAAAAGAAAGAAAACAAGCCACTGGGAAAACACACATATTCACACATCCTTCTTAATGCAAGCATGAGGTGTGATGGATGCATATACTAAACTTCCTGCGGACAGATACAGCGTTTTCCCCGTGCCGATTCTAAAGGGGCACCCCACCCTTCCCACAAATACACACGACAGCGAGAAGACGGCATCGCGCCCCTTCCTTCCTCAACAGTTCAGACGCACGTTTGTGCCTCGGACTGGGGAGAAGCCGCCTGATCCTGGGACTCTACCGACCGCCGGCCAGGACTCCATCCAACGTATGGCAGGAACTTCAGTTTTAAAGCGCAGCAGCTCTTCCTTAAAGAGCTGGCTCTCGGATCAGAAGACACGTCTGGAAGTCCTGTCGTATTTCTAAAGCTCTTCTGGGCACGATTTCTTGTTCTTCCGAGAAAGCTGTAAGTCCCACAAACACACAACCCCACCCACCCCGCATGCCCTTCTCTCAGAATATCTTCTCAATACTGCACAGATCAGTACGTCCACCAAGGGGAGCTAGCCTTTTTACAAGAAGGCGAAAACTTTCCCTTCTCCACCTCCCTGCTAGGAATCAATTGATGCTGGGAATCAATTTCGCTTCCCCTTTCCTCCAAAACGCCCCCACCACTCTTCCCCCCCCCAAAAAAAGAAAACCCCAATCCAGGCACTGATGAATACCAGCGACACAAGACATCAATAGCCTCCATTGTCCCAGGAACTTAACTGGCCATAGGATGGGTACAAAACCCCCTTCGCACGCAGCCCGCTCGCCCCCCCCCCCCCCCGGCCTCCGCGGATTTCTCTCTCTTGCCCGCCGAAAAGCAGGATGCGAGGGGGGTGGCATGGCAGGCATGACGGCTCCCCCCGGGAACAAAGCAAACACGCGCCCTGCGCGCCCTGCGCCCACGCAAAGGCGGCCACCTGTGCCTCCGCGCAACCACGCAGCTCTGCAGAGCCCGGATCGCGCCCACCCCGAGCCGGCGACGCTTACCGAGCGTGGCAAAGAGGAGCAGCGCAAGCGGCGCCCGCCGCCCGAGCGCCATGATGCGCATCACGGAGCCGTCCGCCCGCCCGGGCCGGAGTTTGCGCATTCCCGTCTGGCCAAGTCCCAGCGCTCGGTGGGAGGAGAGAAAAGGGGGGAGGGAGGGAGGGAGGGAGAGATGCCGCTGTAGCAGGACTCTGCTGCCCGGGTAACAGTTGCTAAGAGGCCAGGGATGCTGGCGCTCCGTTGCCTTGACAACCGCAGCCACCCGAAGATGCTGGAACCTATCGGAGAGGATGAAAGGCGCGGTGGACCGCTGGCCTGCAGAAATGCCCGTTTTGGGGACTCGAAGGAAGTCCAGGCAGGCAAAATGAAGTCCATGTAGAATCAGTACCTAAGCGATGCTGTGCTAGGCCACCAGGAAAAGCACGCGAGGCCCAAGAGCTTAGGAAAAGTGGCGTATGTGAGCAGTGTGGCAGAAATGGAAGTTCATGCTTGGCTTTTCTGATTAGTTTGATTCCACTTTTCCAAACAATTCCAAAGCACCTTTAGCAAAATAAAAGCTAAACTGCATGTAGCAAAACAGAATCAGAACTGATAAATAAATAACCTTAAGTATCCAAGTTTCAAAACCAAGCATCTTTTTATTAAGGGTGGTTGGGTGGTAGAACTTCAATCAAGCAGTAATCAAAAGTCAAAGTCAGCAAAACGTTTGCTATCAAGTGCAGGCATCATCCACAACACATAAAATACATCCAGGTTTAGTCTATGTGTTTTGGGGAGACTGGAAAACACATACAATCCTATTCCAATTGGCCCTGCGTGACGTGACCATATGGAACAGGACTCATCTGAAACCTGTTTCTCTAAGCCACAGATTAGCCTGGTGCTGTGCGAAGCAGAGCAGAGAATGTCTTTGAACGTATGCAAAGTGCTATTCCATTTGTCTCACCAGCACACAGGGAAAAATGCTAATCCCCATGCATCTGAGTTTAAGGAATTCAAGTAAGTAGGATTTGATTTTTAAAGTGAGATATCCTTATGGACTCCAGTTTCATATCTTGCTTTAGAAGTCAGATGCTACTTTGCAAAGGAGCTGACTTTATGCATCTGCAAGTGAGAAGGATCTTGGAATTGTTGGAGATCACAAGCTGAATATGAGCCAAAAATGCGAAGTGGCTGCAAAAAGGGCAAATGCTATTTTAGGCTCCATTAATAGTATTACTTCCAAATCATGTGAAATATTAGTTCCCTCTTACTCAGCTCTGGTTGGGCCTCATCTGGTGTACTGTGTCCAGTTCTGGGTGCCACAGTTGAAGAAAGATGCCGATAGGCTAGAAAGCATCCAGAGGAGGGCAAAAAGGATGTTCCAGGAACTAGAAACAAAGCCCTGTGAGAAGATATTGAAAGAACTGGGCGTGTTTAGCCTTGAGAAGAGAAGGGTGAGAGGAGAGATGATGGCACTATGCAAGGACTTGAAAGGCTGTTACAAAGGAGGGCGGGATCTCTTCTCGGTCATCCCAGAGGGCAGGACAGGAAACAATGAGCTCAAGTGACAGGAAGCCAGATTCCAGCTAGATATCAGAGGAAACTTCCTGACTGTTAGAGCCATACAACAATGGGACCAGTGATCTAGGGAGGTTTATTTATTTATTTGGACAACCTGTATGCTGCCCCATTCGCGTAAGCCTCGGGGCGGCTTCCAATACATAAATAAATATATTTCTATACAAAATACATAAAATACTGGGGACATCCTGGCCACAGATCTAAAATCAATACATAAAATCAACAGTTAAAATAGCATTTAAATAAAAAGGTCTTGGTCTGGCGCCGAAAAACAAATAACGACGGCACCAGGCAGACCTCTCTGGGGAGCATGTTCCATAAGTTGGGCGCCACCGCAGAGAAGGCCCTCCTCCGGGTACTCACCCTCCTGATATCTTTCACGGAGGGCTCCCGGAGAAGGGCCTCTGCCACCCATCTCAAGGGGCGGGAGGGCAGATATGGATGCTGGCACTCCTTTAGGTTGTGGCTACCTCACTCCAGAGGCATTCAAGATGTACCTGGACAGCCGTCTGAGAGGGATGCTTAACTTGGAGTCCTGCACTGAGCAGGGGGCTGGACCTGATGGCTTTCTGACCCATTCCAGCTCACCGAATCTGATTCTGTGATCAGCCCAACCCATACTGGGTGGGAATTATGGTAGTGGTCCAACATATCTGGAAGGTACTAGCGGGGCAAGACAGCTCTATGATTTTGCATAGGTGAAACAGCGTAGAAACTGCAAACGAGTATAGATGGTTGCTTGACATGCATTTGCCTCCTGCCTTTTTCCTCTTGCGAGGAATGCAAGGTGGCTTTCATGGTACTCCTCTTCTCTGTCTTATCCTCACAACAGCCCTAGAGGCAGGTGGACTGAGAGACAGTCCCAAGTTCAAAGTTACCCAATGAGCTTCAACACTGAGAGTCAGAATCCCAGTCCAACAGTCGAAACCAGTGGTTGTCAACCTTTCCACAGCCAGGAACTGGTGGAAACAGGGAAGCTGCCTCGGGGACCACCGAGGCAGCAACGAAAAGCACCATACATATGCAGTATTCTATGTATTAGTTTGCAAACACAATACCAAAACAAATCAAAATCTCCAAAACAACCAGAAACCGAGCAACACAAAATGCCAACAAAAGAGCAAAATTCCAAAATCGGTGCGATCTGGCTCCCACTGAGCCATCTCTCCCCCCCCTGCCCCCCCCCAGCAGCACTGGTGCACCGCCCATGAACACGATGCCAACTGAGGAAGAGGTGGTGGGGCACAGCCAGCCCCCACACTGGTCTGCAGTGAGTAGCATGCAGCCCCTCCATGGACTGGAAGGAAATCTCCCATGGACTAGATGAAAACCACTGGTCTAAACTACTACACCACAGTGGCTATAGGAGGATTTGACAGGCTTCACAAAAAAGGTGGGTTTCGGGGAGGCAAAACCATTAAACACGGGTTCTAAAATGCAGCTCCAAATATGAGGGGCAATCAGGATGAACGCCGGGGTCATTTGAGGAAGATAACCTTGGAACAGTGGAGGTGGGTGGGCAGAGATCATGAGTAGCAACATGTATGTTTTATTTATTTATTTATTTATTTTTCGATTTATATCCTGCCTTTTTTCCTAGGAAGGGCTCAAGGCAGCTTACATCGTTCTCCTCCTCCATCTTATCCCCAGAACAACAACCCTGTGAGGCAGGTTGGGCTGAGAGTCTGTGCCTGGCCCAAAGTCACCCAGTGGGCTCCATGGCCAAGCGGGGACTCGAACTCGGATCGCCTGAGTCCCAGTCCCACGCTCTTAACCACTACGCCACACTGGTATATATAGTAAAAAAGAATGTGTCAGTCCATCTATCAGCACAGTAATGCCAAGATTAAAAAACTAAACACTGGGAAAATGGCACCCCCCCCTAAAAGTGCATCGCTTAGCTATTCTATTTTAAAAACTCATTAATACGTCAATAGCAGGGTTCACTGCAATTCTATTTGCAAAATGAAAATAATGTGTGGGAGATTAGTATGACAGAATCCATTAATGCAATTATGCAAAAGATAGGCATCTCTCCTCACTATGATATCTGAGACATGAAAATCAAGCCCAGGTTCAGAGAACACCAGAAGAAAACTTGAGGTTAATTCAGTCAACCTTCTTTAAATGCTTGCTTTCAGAGATGCTTGCTTTCAAAAAGCTCTTTACAACAGCAGATCTGGTTTCCCTAACATTTCTTCTGTATACTTTGCAGCCGAATGAGTTACCCACCCAACCTCTGCCTTCCACTTGCCACAGCTGAGGTTAAGACAGCAGTTGGGTTCACATGGCACGCTAAGCCAGCAATGGCCTAGCGTGTGGTGTGAGGCCGGGGTGGTGTTGCTGGGGTCGCTTAGGCTTGCCCTGACACCATGCCAACAAGCTGTGGCTTCCTGTAAGGCTTACTTTATCTTCCTCAGCTTTCCATGTCATGCATGGAAGGAGGACCAAGGAGGGAATAGAAGCCTCAGCACCTCCTGCTCAGGCCACCTGTTTCTTGGGGGGAATGGGGGTCTCAGATTATTTTAAACCCAGGGTGGCTATCCCCCCACCCCGCTCCGGCTTAGTGTGTTGCAAACCCACGTCGCATACAACTCTCTTTCTGCCTGCCTTTGCTTGCACATTCACTTACAAGCTATTACCTTCATTCATGCTTATCTGCCTAATAAAGTATCCAAGGTAGCTGAACAAAAAGGCTTGACCAAAAATGTGCTGATTCTGACATGGCTGCTGTAGCAGTTGTCTAAAATACCCCCTGCGTAGGGAGGCATCAGGCCTCAAAGTGGCCTTTTCCACTAAGTGCGCCGCTATTTTTGTGGTATACAAATGCTCAGCCTTTTAATCCGCACCTCTGCTGAGGAGCAAGTTGAAATGTAGAACGAGACAGGCAAACCCTTTTGTGATAAACATTATACATGGGCCCACAACGGTCTTACCTCCGTCCTGATGCCAAAGCACTGCAGTGTGAAACATTGATTTTCACACACAAATGGAGCTTCCATTTCATTAATCTGATACAAATCACTGGATTAAAATATGAGCAAAGAGCCAGCCTCTGTCAGGAAAACTCTGTAGGGATTGGGAGCTGACATGCATCAGCTCTTTCTGTTATGCTGTTTCTTTTGGGTGGGTATTAAGGTCCAGATTAGACTCGGCCAGACCAGGGCAAGCTCGAAGCTTCTCAGGGTACTTTTTTGCTAGAATCCTGAGGTACACTGACTAAAGCCAGGTGTAACAAAGTGGTTTTGGAGCAGGAGTGTGAACATATTCTTAGAATTAAAGAACTGGGTGCCTTCCAGGGCTTTGTACAAAAACTGAACACATCCTCAGAACTGAACTCATGCTCACAAAATTCCACTTGTGGCTTTTAGCTCACCAAGCCTCCTTCCATCTCTATAGCCTAATTAAAGTTGCCTTTGAACTTTTTAAATTTACTGAAAAGAAAGAAAGAGAGAGAGAGAGACAGAGAGAGGGAGGGAGAGACAAAAAGTAGTCAGATTTCTACTCTAAACAATCCTAGTAGAGGTATCTGGCCATTCTCTCCCAAAATAAACAACCTTTGTATTTCCTCCCTGCCCAGAGAGTTCCTCCCCTCCCAGAACTTTCTTCTTCATTCCTTTTCTTTGTGCTATTATTCCTGGCGTTCCTGAGAGCTAAAGAAACATTTTTGTTTCTTCCAAAATGTATCCCCAGGGACAGCCAAGGGTCTCCTATGACCCAAACACTGGCTTGCACTCAAAAGGTGGACCTTCTTTTACAAAAGCACGATTGCAATGCAATAGTTGACTGCATAACGAGCCCTAGAAATGTGGATGAGCTCAGTCTTCCTTGTCCTTTGCTAATTGGCAGCATCAAATTCAAGATGGGTAATATCATTCCTACTGGACACAAGTCCAAAGCCATGGATTCATAGACTATAAATGAGGCAAATTCAAGTCAGCTGTGACTGGGTAAGCGTGGGCAGAATGTATACAAGCTCTATTTCTTCCTCATACTGTTTGTGGGATGCAAGATTATTTTGTTTTAGACACTCTACTGGAGTCCTGGAATGGCTCAGGATTCTCCCTTGGCCAAGCAGTGGTTAAGAGTGTGGGACTGGGACTCAGGCGATCCGGGTTCGATCGGAAGCATGTGCAAGGC
This sequence comes from Varanus komodoensis, assembly GCF_004798865.1. Lineage (NCBI taxonomy): Eukaryota > Metazoa > Chordata > Lepidosauria > Squamata > Varanidae > Varanus > Varanus komodoensis. Next base: position 6,329,865 of record NW_025335856.1, read on the forward strand.
CTGTCCAACCATGAGGAAAATCTGGCAGTTGCCGGGGTTGCCAGATTGCCAAGAGACCCTGCTTTGGCCATGTAAATGTTTTAAGGAAAAAACCTACTGCCCTTCCCAAATTGGGCTGCATTCTTACTCCTCTTACTCCCAGACTCTTAACTCCCAAAATAAGGACTGCAATGGATTTCACAGATGAGGCATCATCATGAGAAACGGCTTCCCTGGAAAGGTTAAAATCCAATCCGAAACTAAGATTCTTAGGGAAAAGAACCTTGCTGGTACGGCTGCAAACCGTCTCTAAATTCAGCTCGCCCACTGACACGGGTCCTTGCCTAGCATATAATCTCAAGGCTGAGCTATCCCCAGGAGGATACCTGGCTGCTCTGACTGAAAAGCTGTTCTCTGCTCTCTGATCCCCAAAACGAGGAGCTGTGGCGCCATAGCAGAAAATGCTCTCGGGTGAGCCATCCCTGTGAAGAGATGCTTCTTTCAACAGAATGAAAACCTGCTCCAAAGAAGAGCCATCTCCTTGAAAAAGGCATTTCCCTGGAATGTTTGCAAAGATTTACAAGGAGAGCTGTACTCATTAAAAGGATGCTTGCCTGGTGTGCATATAAAACTGCTCCTAAAAAGAGCCATGCCCATAAAGTGGAAGCTTGCTGAGCATAACTGCACATAATCTAAAAGATGAGCCCTCCCTAAGGAGCGTGGGCTTACTTGGAATGAATCAAATCCAGCACTAAGTTGTGGCATCACTGAACAGAGGAAACTTCCTTATTTTTAAGATTTATATTCTACCTCTCCCCCTCCCTCCGCCACTTCTTAAGAGCTCAGAGCACCTCATAGCCTTCGCCTCTTGCTGCTTGCAATCTTATCCCCACAACGACAACCCTGTGAGGTAGGCTGGGCTGAGAGTCTGTGACTGGCCCAAAGTCACCCAGTGGGCTCCATGGCTGAGCAGGGACTCAAACCCGGATCGCCTGAGTCCCAGTCTCACGCTCTTAATCACTGCTTGGCCAAGGGAGAATCCTGAGCCAGTCCAGGACTCTAGTAGAGTGTCTAAAGCAAAATAACCTTGCATCCCACAAACAGTATGAGGAAGAAATAGAGCTTGTATACATTCTGCCCACGCTTACCCAGTCACAGCTGACTTGAATTTGCCTCATTTATAGTTTATGAATCCATGGCTTTGGACTTGTGTCCAGTACTGAATGAAACACAAGACACAGCTTCACATCAGAAAACTGGGTCTTGGCCTCACTTTGGACTGTTAAGATTCATTACTGGGGGCATGTTTGTTTATTAACTAATTATAACATGGAACTAATTTTAAATAAGAATGGCTATGCCAATGGGAAAATAATAATTCAAATTAAATTGCTATTTAAAATGTAGGTACGGTGCTCTGGTCAGAACAACCCACACTGCAATTAGGGAAAAGAGTGTCTTTTTTGCAGGAGTAATTGCAGGAGTATTTTTCAAGAATGATGAGTGTATTTCCAAAATATGCATGCTGAACTGAATGCTGGGGAGAAGCTTATGATTAATTATCTGAAATTAAGGAAGGGCTTCATATGTGCAAGGGGTCATCCACAAAAAGGATACAAAAGGACGAATCACTCTTAATTTAAGAAATAGTTTTAACAGTTGTATTATTTTCTATAATTCCACACGTTTCATCTTGCAATGTTCACTGTACAGACTGAAAAATGACTAGTTCAGGATGCGTATCACCACCGCCACCAGCAACTATCAATGTCTCCCTCAAAAGGTCTTTTAGGAACTTTTGCAACATTGGTGTAAATACCAGAGCCAAAGGCTGTTATCTGACAGTCAGTATCAAGCACTTGACTCTCGGGACCTTCCTCTCGCTCTGCCGCTCCTGCTCTAGGAAGAGAGCCTGGGATTGTCACTTAAGCGACGGTCTGTTTCTGCTAGCCCCATAGTGCCCCCTTGTGGCCATGCCATGCCACGACACGTCACTCACTTGGAGTTCAACATCTTCACTTCAAATGCAGTAAAAAGTTATTTTCCCTGTTCCTTTTCTAATTCAGAGTGAGGATGGGTAAGAATAAACTTTTACCGACATGCCTATCCTTATGATTTGGACCAAGAGACTAATTTTCTCCTAAGAGTAGATCCTAATCTATTCCTCTTAAAAATGCTTTTAAAAATCTCTAATTTGGAATTCACTAGGATATAGAAGCTTTGATGGTGATTCTCCACCCCCACCCCTGCCCTACTTGCCTGATTCAAGAGGGCTGGCTGTCCTTTCCCGACCTGATGCATTGCAGGCTGCTGGACTACAGTTCCCCTCATCCTCAGCCTGTATGGAAAGCCAACACGATGCCTGAACATGAGGAGAGCTGTGGTCCAACATATCCAGCCCCCACCCCGGCCACAGATTGTTCTAGATGCAGAAGTGCAACCACTGCAGGGATATTTGTTTGGAAACAAGGCACTTCTTGAGTTCAGGGGGGCTTATGCCCAGGAAAATGTGCTTAAAACCAGATGCTGTTCTGGCAGCCTAAGACACAGATGCGGCTGAGTTGTGACAATGGGAATGTTGCCACCCCATCAGCCTGGTGAGTTGTTCCTGCGCATAAACTGCCCACCACATGGAAACAGCCAGCCATGATGTTTGGTGCCTGGCTCCTGAGTCTGCCAAACAACAGCTGCAGAGTTCAAACAGCACTACAGCAAAGATGGAATCAGCCCTATGAAGCAAGCTTGTTTGTTACTGGGTTGTGAACTTTGCATTGCTGTTAACCAATTAAAACATTAGCAAAGCATGGCTTATCTTTGCTGAGTTCAAATAGCTTGATAGCCCACGGTTCAGCAACAACCCATTCTTAACCTATACTCAACCCTTGAGTGTGGGTTATTGTGTTGTCTGAATTCAGCCACTGGTCTTTGCCCCTTTAATCAACCATGATTCCTCTGAGAGTCTTGGGCACCAGGCATATATATCACTCCCACACCTTTCCAGAAGAGGACCACTCTTTATTCTAATAACCAGTTCGGGTGAAACCTTTCCCCCCACTCTCTGCTCCTCTGCCTTTAAAAGCAGATTGATGTGCAGGTAGTAATATTTTTCCCTGCCATAACAAAGCTGCACTTAAAGATTTCTGTGGATAGAATTGCAGATAAAGACAGAGAAGAACAGAACACTTCTCTGCCTCCCTCCTTAGTCATCAAACCTAGCCATAACAGAAAACAACTCAACCTTGTTTGCTTTTTTGTTTTTAAACATTACAGTTTTGATCCCAGAAGACAGGCATTTGGTCAGTTGGCTTCCTGACCATGTGCAAAGTTCCTTTCTGTGAAGCTGTAATACATATGCCTAGAGTCCACAATCTGAGTGAATATTTTGTTTTTTTGCGCTTCTTACCACCAATTATCCTAACAGGGATCTCTAGGCAGCTTACAACATTTATCCAAAGCACAATTCTCAAAAACAATAAAAACATCTAGAAACATCACAGTAAAACAACAACAAAAACATCACAGTGGTCATTTAAAATAATAAATATATAGGGAGTTAAAAGGACAACTATATACACCATTAACATTAAATAAGTTTAAATTGTTGTTAAAATGCCTGGCAAAGAGAAATGTTTTCACCTGATGCCGAAAAGAGAATAGAGTTGGCCAGCTGAATCTCTCTGGGGAAAATTTTCTATAAGTGGGGGGCAGACACTAAGAAGGCCCTTCTTCTTTTTGCCATCCCTTCACCTCTTTTAGAAGGACCTCTTGCCCAGATCTTAATGGGCAGGTGGGTATATATGGGAGAAGATGGTCCTTTAGGTGGCCAGGTCCTAAGCTGTTTAGGGCTTCATATGTCAAAACAAACACTTTGAATTGGGCCTGAGCTACAACTGGCAACCAATGCCATTTGTCTAAATGGCTAATGTTGGTGTCCTCATCAACATACTGCTGACTCTCAGAGCAGTTTCTCAACTGCCTTATTTATTATTATATTTATATGCCACCAAGAAGTCTGAAGGGCTCTCTACGTGGCATATGACAATCAAAAGACCGAAACACTCCAATTTTTAATTTACAAAATACAAAATTTGATATGTCACTAAATTATCAATTAAAATAAACATAACAATAATAAAATGTTTGCAGAACCACTTCTTCGTCTTCAGAAAGCCGAATAAAAAGAAAATTTGCACATTCCATTTATTTCTTAGAAAGTGCAAAATCCATCTGATGATTAAAATGAAGGGTCACATTGAGACCTGATCTGGTATTTGACTTGCCCAAAATGTGTGCATGAAGGCAAGCTACAACATTGGGTTCACATGAAGTTAGTGAAAAATGTTGAATTAGAACCATCTTCAGCCAGGTTGTTTTACCTTAGTTTACATTTCAGAATCACCAGGTTGCTCATATCCTGGCAAATTGCTTACTCTGTGCTCATATATGCATTTTTGGCTAGTTGTAATGGTAGAATTTCCCCTTTCCCACTTAAAGATCATCAGATGAAAAGCGTCCTTTTGATCTTGTGTATTACTTACAAATAGGACTTTTCCAGGTATCTGTGACATCATAAAATATTTGAAATGAAAAAGTAATTTTAAAATAGCTTCTTTCACATTACCTATCAGTTCACACTGTGTTTTAAATGTTCTCAGGCATGAAGAGCTAGGGAGAAATTCAAATGTTACTGGGTTTCTATTAATCCGACCTAGCTGAGGATGATGGGATCTGTGGTTCAACGCACATGGAGGCCCTTAGGATGGGGAAGGCTGCTGAAAGCAATGTAAGGATGAGGCTGGAAAAGGTCGGCACAGATAGGCTGACTTTGCTATCCATTGGAGAAGTTCCTGCGCGTTCCACCACCAGGGGGCGAGCCTCCCTCCCGGCAAGTCTGGCCAACCACGAGTTGCCGAACTCTTGCATGCAAACCTTTAATTAAGCATCTCCTTGAATTAACTTCAGTGTGTTTTAAGTCAAATCTTTGGAATTTTGAGAAAAGTAGTTTCCTGGAGGTGAGCTGCTGGAAACAAGGAAGGTATGGTTGGCTAAGGAGAAAGACACCATAAACAGCTCTCTGGGGCTGCCGAGAAGATTGTTGAATTATTCTGAAGAGCAATAACAGTTGTGGATAGACCAATGCCTTTGTGGGAGGTTCTCAGTGCTAAGCAGAAATCTAAGCAGCTATCTGAACAGGGTAGAAGGCTCCTTCTGGAGGCATGAGAAAGGAAATGCCACTCAACTAAACTTCATAGCAAGCTGGACCATAAGGAAGGCTGAGTGCCGAAGGATTGAGGCCTTTGAATTGTGGTGCTGGAGAAGATTCCTGCGAGTCCCTTGGACTGCAAGGAGATCATACCAGTCAGTTTTAGAGGAGATCAACCCTGACTGCTGTTTAGAAGGCCAGATATGGAAGATGAAACTCAAATCCTTTGGCCACCTAATGAAAAGGACGGACTCCCTGGAGAAGAGCCTAATGCTGGGAACAATAGATGGCAAAAGAAGGAGGGGACAGCAGAGGATGAGGTGGCAGGATGGTGTCACTGAAGGAGCTGGTGTGAGCTTAGGTGGACTCTGGGAGATGGTGGAGAACAGGAGAGCCTGGAAGAATGTTGTCCATGGGGTCACAATGGGTTGGACATGACTTCACGACTGACATACCATAAAACTTCACAGCAATGTTTCCCCATCATTCTGTGCACTGTAGTGTAGGAAGCCTGGCCAAATCAGAAACTCTCTCTGCAGTTGAGCAGTCTGACATTTTCCAGAAGAAGAGGTGTTCTTCTTGTGCCCCTGAAATGCCTATCTCCATGCAGTCTAGAAGAGGTCGGCTGCTGCAACGTCATAAAGTGACGACGTCAGCACTTCCATCCTTCTCCCGGCCTGGTTCAAGCAAGAGCCTTTGTGAAACAGCTCCCGTTGTGCAGGAGCCTCCATCTGCCCGCAGGAGCTGTCCTTTCAGGCAGTGGCTGCAGGCGTTCGTGCTGCCCTTTCAGGCCTCTCAGGAGCCACCATCAATCGCTCATTGTCCAGGGCTGCATCCAGCTGGTTCAAGCGTTGGAAAGGAGAGAAAAGGAAGTTGCAACAGGAGGAAGCATCTGCACACGCAGAACTCCTGTGCAAACCGGTGCTCTGTGACATACACGCCAGATTCTCACCATCCAGGGCCTTGAGGGGGCCATGGCTCACAGGCTGCTCTGTGAATGCAGAGGGTCCCACATCAGCTTTCAGCATCCGCAGTGTCAGAACCGGGTAGCTGAGAAGGACATCCGCTAAGCTGTGGGAGAGATGCTGCCAGTGCGTGCTTACATAATTTGGGGGTGGGACAAGCCAAAGGAAACAAACCACCAGGAACACATCAGCGAGTCCCCCCACCCCATGCCACTCTCTTCCTGTAAACGTGCAAGCAAATTACCCTCTTGATAAGCACGCTGGGTGGTGTCCATCATCCCTCCACCAGCCTCCAAAGCGATGCTTTAACTGACGGCTTCATTCAGTTAATTACAGCATCTCTTTCTCCATCTGTCAGATCCTGTTCCCCGTTTCCGTATCATCATGGCATCGCCAAGCCCACAAGAGTGGCTGCCTGGGGTCCAAAGCAGGAGTCCTTCTCCACCCATTAAGAGGTTTTCTCCCCCTCTTCCTCTCTCTCTCAATATGGGGCCTCCTGTCTCTCTTCCCACCCTGCCCCAGCTGCTTTTGTGACCTCTGCATTTTGCGGATTGACAACTGCTGTCTTATGAACCGACAAACTCAAATCCATGGTCAGCTGGATGCTTTTCAGCCTTGAGAGGAGGAGACTCAGAGGGGATCCGTTAGCGACAAACAGGTACGTGAGGGGGAGCCATGCAGAGGTGGGTCATGGCCTTTTCCCCCTGCAGTGGAGCACAGGATGTGTTCCAGTGGAGCAAAGCTCAGGGAACCAAGATTTAGGGTGGATGCCAGGAAGTACTTCCTGATGCTTAGGACCCCTGGGGCATGGAATGGGTTTCCACAGGAGGTGGTTGAAGCCCCATCAGTGAGGGTGTTCAAGGATAGGCTGGACAAATATTCCACTTCCATGGTTGTTACACCTTTTAAAATTGTATTAAGCTGTCACCCTACGACCAAAGCTCTCTGGTGATCATTTATAGATGTGGCATAAACACCTGTGCTCTGTGACCCTCAGGAGGCATATTCTGCACATCACTGGTTCTGCAGCTTTGACCATTTTGCATAATTTATACTGGCTTTGCTAGCTAGGAGAAGGGCCAGTATATTGAAATTCCTCTTACAACCAAGGGGCATCAGTGGGTGCCGCGCCCCAGCCACTTGGTGCCAGGTCAGAACTGTGCCAGGTAAGAACTGTGCATGCTTCTCAGAAGAGCAGAGCTGGCAGAAAGCCCCTGCTCCTGCCGCAGTCGGCTCCCTCCCTGGCCCCATTCTTGTTAGATGCAAAATGCAGTGGCTGAGTTTCTCCCCGTCCTACTGTTCTAGCATGCTGAGATGGAGCTCAAAAGGGCAACGGGGTCACCTGTTGATTTCAGCCCATTTACGAATGTGCTAAAAGCAGCGGGAGCCCTGGCTGCAAGCCTAAAGCCGGCATGACTGGCACCGAGAACGTGCTTGGCCATGGAATCTGTGTGGGCAGCATGCCAGAGACTGAACGATTGCAAGCTGTGTTCTCACCCTCCAGAGCCGGCAGTGAATCTGCGCCATCCTTTGCCCCTGAAGAGAAGGGGAGCCACTGGTGCTCCCACCACCCTGGGGTGCCCCTTCCATCTGCAGCCTCCTGCTCCAAGAATTGCTTTGCAGCTTGGAGTCTTTGCCACCGAATCGCTCCCTTTATAGCAATGCCCTCTTCTGTCACCTTGGCAGTGTGCTAATTAATGTGTGTATTATTAATCACAACACTTTGTATCAGCTGCCCCGCATCCAAAAGGCTCTGCAATCCGATGCCCTTGTCCACACACCACAACCCTATGGGACAGGAGAATTGGAAACATCACTAGGAATCTGAACTGACTTGAAAATTTGTCCATACCCACATCTTGTACAGATGGGACAACCACACTGTAGGATTGGAACTGTCTGTGTTTCCTGTCTTGGATTCTACTTCTAGTGGAAAGCCAGGACATAAATATTTTAAAGATGTAAAAATAAACTGAAAGATCCAAGTGCCCACACCTGACTCCATGCCAAGCCACTCCCAGCAGCCCTTCTGGAACCGGTGACCTGGGTGAAGTAAGGCAGGGAGTGCATCCTGTTGCAACGAAGAAGATATCAAGGAGCAGGCCTTCCAGCAACGGAAGCATGCTTGCCTCAAGGGGCCAGTGGTGGCCAGGTGACACACCTTGAACCTATAAAGCAGCCTTCCCCAACCCGAACTGTGGCTCGGCAGCTGCTGCATCTCTCGCCCAGCATGGTACGTGGGGCGGTTGGCCCCTCCTGTCTAACGGTAGGGCTGGCCCCAGGAGGTCTACCTTTGACCAGGCAAGCTCACGGATTGATGCTTGGACTTTGATCCTTACCGAATCACATGGTAAGATCAACATAATATAAGGGAGGAACCCTTCCACTGGTGAACTGGCTTATCTCCACAATGTTAGCTCAACATCCCTGTGGCCATCTCTCCTCTGGTTCCCATAGCAATCATGGAATATGGGGCTCTAGTATTTAATGATTTAATGATTCCTTCCCAATATCCCAGTCGGTGATGAAACTTATGCTGGAAAGCGACTGAGCCACTAGGGGGAGCCCATGTTTATTGGTTAGCAAAGCAGAGGGTGCTTGTCTACATGCATATCAGAACATACTGGCTTCCATTGTGATAGACCAGTTGCTTAAGTTTCTCAGCTCCTCCTCTGACCTGAAGTACTATGACGAAAAGCCAACTGGACCAGAAACCACACCAAAGCCACTCTCCCTTCCAGCTCAACAACCTCAAGAAGATGGCATCTTAGACTTCTTCTTATTGGTATACAGAGAAAGTAAGGGAGATTCAGAAACTTAACCTGCTTAATTTCTGTATGTCAGGCTGTTATGAAGAGCACAAGGGCAGGACTGGGAAAACAGTTTGCAAACTGGTAAGCATTCATAGGTTAATTCCTAATTAAGAGACGCAACTGAGCGCAAGCTTGCCTAGAAGCCCCATGTGAGTATCAATGTGTGAAATGACCCCCAGAACAAGAGGCTTAATACACAAGGCTGGTCGAGTTATTTTGGTACCTGAGGAATAAAGCCCTGTAATCCAACTCTCCTACTCTCTGGCAGTAAAAAAAAATACAGTGATTGCAAATTAAATAACCATTTGCGGTTCTTTCATGTCACCGAAAATTAGCGCCTTGGGGCAGCTGCATCATGCTGCCGAATGCAGGGAAGCAGAATCGTGTGCTCAGGGCCTCAAACTGGCCCTTCGAAGCTCCCCAGAACCCCCAGGATATTCCTCCTCCCCGAATCCCAAAGGATTCGCTCCTTTCCCAGCTTTTGCACAGGCAGTCCTCCCCTGCCCCTTCGCTATCAGGGATGAAATGCTTGTCCTACTTTTTAGTCACCAGCAGTAAGAGCTTTTAGCGACAATTTGCTGGCAATTTTGCCCCTGCCGCTTTTGCCTCCAGCAGTACCCACGGCTGGGATGGGCCCTCCAGGCTTTGTCTAAACAGAACTGGGCTTTCCAGCTGAAACCAGTTCAGCACCCCAGTTTAATGGCAAGACTGGCCCTGAGCCTGAAGCACAGCAAAACACTGTGTGGACGCATCTTGAAACTGTTCGCAGGGGCTCCTGTGCCTGTGCTTCACCCTGCTTACTGTCTTTGCCCAGCTTCACAGCTTGGGAGCAAAAGCTGCTGCTCCGACAGAATTCATCTCATAAGGGCAGGCAGTTCCCCCATCCCACAGTTTGTCCTGTGGGGTGGAGGTGGGTGGGGAAAGAGTCAACAGCAAGGCAGAACTGTATTCTGGATCGGACCCACGCAGCATTGCCGAAGATGCTGCTGTGAACTGTGGTCTGCGACCTTGCATGCAGGCTGGATGGATGGATTTGATTGTGGAGGAGACCCTCCTCTATTTCTCTCTTTTCTGCGGGCTTCAAACAGAGCCAACAGTCTGTGATGTGGCTGCAACCCCCTCCCTTCTCTGCCTCTGACCACGTTTTGTAGGATGCTGCTGAGACACACACGTCCCATGTAAAAGGTGCTCTGACATTGTTTGCAGTATTCCGCATCCTCCAGAACTAATTGATCACAGGGTGGCTGAGCTGCTGCTTTCTCCTTTGACATTCTTCTGGCTGAGTCTCTCCAGGTAGATCTGGGGAAGAAACCAGCCTGAAACTTCTGGAAAGCCACTACCGGTCAGTGCAAGTAATACTGAACCAGATGGACCAATGGTTTGACTCCATGTGCTTTCTCCTCTTCTTTCCACAGGAGTTGTCCATCTGGCTTGGTACTATGTGCAGCGAGAATGGTGAATGTGCAGACCTTGAAAAGCCACTGGCAGCAGTGGCTGGTGGGCCCATTACCAGGCTGAACCTGAAAGGAGCTATCCATGGACTAGGTTTCAGCACCGAGGATAGCTCCTTAAAAGACCAGACTAAAACCTGGAACAGCTGCATACTGCCACTGACATTACAAGCCATCAGCCTCCACTGAGTGTGGGAATACAACCCCTCCCCTTGGTTATGCTAGTGAATGCTGATGAAATTTGTTGTGCCTACAGCTTCTCCTGGTGTCCCCAAGCTGTGTTGGAGTACAACTTTCATGACAGATAGTTGGCTGGTTGCTGGTTGTGGGTGACATGAGTTCTACTCCAGCACATCTGAAAAGCATCAGACGGGGAAAGGCTGCTTTGACTGACATTACCTTTCCAGGCTATTCTCTTCACCATCAGAACAGCCAAATGCTAAAACCTCCTAAACCTCTTGAACAATGGTGTGTCTAAGTCACCTGACTGCTGGAAATGTAGCACTGCTAATGCTTCCCTTAATCATATGTTTTGGCAACATTCAGTAATCACCTCTTTTGGGGAGAAAATTATAATGCTGATAAACTTTATATAGAAACAATCTTTAATATTTACAGATCCATACATTTTGAACAAATTATTTACAAACTAATTATCCATCAGCTCCACTGGCTCCCGATTGAAGTCCGGGCCCAATTCAAGGTGTTGGTTATGACCTATAAAGCCCTAAACGGCTTGAGACCTGGTTATCTAAAGGAACGCTTGCGTCCATATATGCCCTCCCACCCCTTGAGATCAGCAACGGATGCCCTTCTCCAGGAGCCCTCCGTGAATATTAGGAGGGTGAGTACCTGGAGGAGGGCTTTCTCTGAGGTGGCGCCCCATCTATGGAATGCGCTCCCCAGAGAGGTCCGCCTGGTGCCGTCATTATTGGTTTTTTGGTGCCAGGCTAAGACCTTTTTATTTAAAACTTATTTTAATTGTTAATTGATTGGTATTTACAGGATTTTAAATTTTTAGCCGAGATGCACCGGGTTTTTACACACACACACACACACATATATATTAGTGTTATATTGTTATTATTTGTGTATTTATGTATTTGTTTCGGTTGTGAGCCGGCCCGAGGCTTCGTTGCGATGGGGGCGGCATAAAAATGTTTTGAATAAATAAATAAATAAAATAAACACAGGATATATGGAGAGGACTGAAGACTTCCATTGGTTTCAACTTTTGAACAGATGGCATAAATGCCACTCCTGTGTAGATACATATGCAAATATTAGGAGTGAATTCATTGAAGTGTATATTGAATAGAACTATTCCAATCCATGTTCTCATTTTTTAAAAGAACCCTTTCTCTTTAATGGTTTCGTTTTGCTGAGATGCTCAGGAACACATAAATTGAAAGTGGGCAGCGTTTAAAACAGATGTCAGTGTAATTTTGCTCACTGAGTCCCACTCTTCTCCCACCACACTTACAGGAGGCTCTGACTTGTGGTGTTGCTGCTATTCCTACCACATTTAGTCTCCTGCTCCCCTTCCACCCCTTAAGAGGGAGCCATGCGGGTGTCTTGGGAGTCCCCAGCTTCATCCTCGCAACCGAGCCTCTGGGGCAAGCGATGCTGAGAGGAGAGCAACCAGCCCAGGCCAGGACTCATCAACTCTGAGGTCAGACACGAATCCCATCCCTTTCATAGCAAATGTAGGACAGAGAATCTTGCATCAGTAGAGCTGGTGTTGTCCCTTTACTGGCCTTTAAAACTCCGCCACCTAATAGTGTTAGCTTGAGATACTTCGTGACTTAAGTAGAAAATCCAAATTCCCCCTCCCACTAAAAAATAAGAATACATGGAAAGTTTTCCAAAGTTAGTAGGGCACCCCATTAATGGGATTTCAGAGGACAAGAAGGAGACCTTAGGCTGAACTTCCAGAGGGCAGAGCGACTGGGCAGGGCACAGACTAACTTGGGCAGCTGCACCCTCCCCCTTGCTGGGTGGGAGGTTCCACAGCAATAGGACGACTGCCTATCGGGTGATGTAACTGAGGATTCCCTGCCAGGAGGCTGGATGAGGTGGCCCACGGGCTCTCTTCCGACTCAGGGATCCCAGGCCCCCTTGCTGCTGCCGCCTCTGGGTCAGCATCCAGTAGGTATAGCTATAACCCATGGCTGAAAAAAATCAGCAATGCTGCACAACCCGCAGTGTCCTCCCCAGGATGAAGCCATCCCGGGGAGTTTGCTTTAAATCAGGCATGGCCAACCTCAGGCCAAGAGGCTAAGTTGCACTCTCTGGGGCCCCTTTCCTCAGCTGTAGCCCCTTTCTCCCAACCACCAATCCTTTGGTGGCTTCCTAGCTTCCGTGCATTTTCCCTGCTTCCATAAGGCTTAGCTATCGGGAGAAAGAGCTTTAAGCTACAAAGTGCTGGTAGTTTTATCTCTTATGTTTTGGTATTTATTTTGGGCCCTGCCCCCTTTTGCTTTCATCCCACCCAGTATGGGAGCGTGGCCGCCGAGACCATCTCTGAAATTTAGTTTGGTCCTCAGGCTGAAGGAAGTTTCTTACCCGGACTTTGAATAATCTCAATGCAGAAGGAGCAACTGAATTCTACATATCTTTCTAAAGCAACTGGAAAAAATATTTGACCTTCTCTGGCTAAATGTGAGCCTAGGCCGCAGATCCTGTCTCTTCTCCAGCTGGCCCTGCTTAAAACATCATGGCTGACATTGATCTCCTTGACACATTAAAAATCCATCTTACAGCAGCCTCTTGCGATGGCAATTCTCTTTAGATACTGGAACTGATACACTCTTTCTTCCATCCAAGAGCAGATCACGCTGCTCTCTGAAAAATTATCACCAGTCAGGCACGATAAGGCCAGACAGACAGTGATGAAGGAATGTGGTAGCTGCCCAGGAAATGTATTAACCCCCCTCCCCTCCAAAGGAAAATGCAGTTGTGGGATAGGAAGTGCAGACAGAACTGATGCAGTGGCTCAGGTTGGCTTGTCCCCACCACCCTCCGATTCTAGCTGTGTTCTTGTAAAGCTGTTGCAACTCTCTGGGAGCCATCTGTGATATGTTGTAGTGGAATGCCGCCTGGGGACGGGAGGAAGGACCACAGTCTGGTGGTAGGATGTATGTTTTGCTTGAAGAACGTCCTAGTTTCAGTCTCTGCCAACACAGGGAAGGAACGAGCAAAGAGGGGATGGAGAAAACCAGTCAGTGTAAATGTCCACAATCAAATGACCCCTTCTCATGGAGGAGGAATGGAAAGATCTAGAGATGCATCATGAGAGTTTCAAAGAATGCCAGGAAAGTCCAAAGATCCAGGCAGCTGTGCTGATCCATACCAACAAACCAGTTTTGAGCCCACCAGAAGCCAGTGCCAGTGCAGGCCTCAGAGGGTACTTGAGCAGGGCCCCAACTTCCATGGGCCTCTTCCCTCATGGAGACCACCATTGCTATCAGCTGCTCTTTCTTCACCTCATTCTCATCCTTGCTTGCTTGCCAGGAAGAGCCAGTGAGCGAGGGGGCCATGGCATTTGCAGCCGCCAGCATTGTCTGCCAGTGAGAGAGGCAGGTGGGCAAGCAGGTTGCAGCAAGAGCAGGAGGAGGAGCAAGAGCAAGAGGCTCTTGTCATCCCTTACTGGCTCCTGGCAGGTGCCCCACCATCACCCTCGATACTGGCCCTCCCTGAGTATCTACACACTGTTTAAGGTGGCTGGTTCGAAGGGTGACCACCCTCTTTGTAAATAGCAGAAAACAGACTGTCCTGGCTAAATTGAGAGAATGGTTGCCAGCAGTGTTTTTTTTGTTAAAAAAAAAAAAAGGTGCTGGAACTCACCTCTTGGGGTCACACTTTTACATTAAAAAAGATTTTCAATTCACCAACTTTTTTTGAAATAAAGAACTTATTTACCTTTTGCACGTAGCCAGTCACTCTACACACACATAAACATAATGGTCGCCGCTGGCAGTAAGCACTCAGCACGCGACCACACAACCGATCCCAAGCTGAGCAGCGTCCCAAGCTGAGCAGCACCCTCACAAGCAGCGCTGACACACACGCAGCCCGCAGGCACTATGTTAATTGATTTTTGCTGCCGACCTGCTACGCCTAACAGGGCGATTCACAATCACATAGAAAAATCCATCAAAAAACGGTGCCGGAACGCCATTCCGGTGCGTTCTATGACAAAAAAAGCCCTGGTTACCTGTACACTGAACCTGAGACTGTGTAATGGCCCTGTGTCCAGGTAAATGATCTCCGCTCAACCCCACAGATTGCCAGAATGCTCCCCTCCTGGAAAGAAGGAAAGAAGGATTGCCCCTCTTTAAAAAAGACTCACCGGCTTGCAACGTGTGTGCATATGCCCATTTGCATTAGAGATGCGCATTCAGAAAATAATTGCTGTAAATTGAAGTACAACTCGCCATGGCAGGAAAGACAGTGACCAGGTGACCTGTGCCTCTTGCCCAGCCTGCTGACCAGATGCTAACTGTTGGCGGACAACTTCACGGATCCTGCTCATGTGTCTTCAGGTTAAGTGGGCCTTGAGCTGGGCTGCCCTTCAGGCAGAGGGTGCCTTCTAATACAAGCACGTTCTCGGACAAGCGCTTCAAACAGAAGACTCCCCTCTGCAGGGGAGATACTTGGCCACCCAAGGCTCTGGTAGGAGGAACATAATTGTCTGGTGTGAATGTAACTAATTCTTGCCCATATTTCTGTGCTCTTCATGGTGATATAAATAGAGCTCGGCCCTGCGCCTTTTGTTGTGATGGGTTCCAAGCTGGTTTGTTATAAACAAGTCTTTGCATTTGCCAAGTTTCTGCCTCAGAATGAAGGACAGGTGGTAGAACTGGAGAATCGTGCCAGGCAAGATGGCCACTTCAAAAACAGCCATGCTGCTAGGTGGGAAACATTGCTGCGTAAGAAATAGCATGTAATCAGTGTGTAGCTCACGAGTACGGTTGTGTTATCCCTTTGCTGTGTGTATGTGCTGAGGGAAGTACCATTGTTGCTAAAAGGAGAAACAGATTTCCATAAAAAATGCATGTGCTAATTTATATGGAGAGGTGCACGTTTAGAAATAATAACAATCATTTAAATGGAAATAGGTTACATCTTACAGGAGATTGTGACCTGCCTTTTTCCTGCTCTGTCTGCCGTTCATCTGCTAACTGACAATGGGCAGCTTCAAGGTCCCTGAGCAATCTTTTCCGACAGTTCTTTATCTTGAAAGCAGACTTGGCTCCACAGCCCTTCAAAGAGCAGATGGTTACAGATAGAGGAATGTCCTCTGAGAAGCTTTAATAGAGGGCTGTCCTCAGTAAAGTAGGCCACATGGCCACCTCACAGCCATGGCTGATCTGAGGATCCCTGCTCATATTCATTCATGATATTCATTCATGGGAAAACATAGGACCCATTCTTCTCTGTACTCACCTGAAACCTTCCATTGGTCTTGCTGTACCGAGAGAAGGAGTTAAGAGTTACTAGATCTCAGAACATGACTCAGAATTCCGCAGTTTTAGCTCTCCTTTCAGGTTGACCAAGAGAAGTTAAATCTTAAAATGAGGGCTGAGAAGAAAGCAGTAACTGTTTCACCATTCCCAAGGGTTTATCCGCAGCTTTCCCCCTCTGTTGTAAACCATGTCCCCGTTCTATCTCTGTTGTGTGTGGTGAACATGTAGAAGAACATAAATGAGTAAGAAATTCTTCTTCCTCGTACCCTGGGTGAACTTTTCAGTCATGGCCAAATTGTATTTCAGAGATGCTCTTGGGACCTGTATTCCAAAAGAGGCTGGAGCAGAAGATGGGACCAGAATATTTTAGCTATTGGCAAGAAGTGCTTTAAGCTAAGCCTTGGGGAGACATTTCAGCTTTCTAGAATGGGAAAAAACATGTAAAGGCTTTATATAGGGTTCTTAGGGTGGACCTGAAGCTCAATGGAGTGCGGGGAGACATGTCTCAGCCCCAAGGAACTTACACTGTGAAAAAGGACACACGGGAAACAAAACAGGATGAGCTGGACGAGAAAGAGAGAAGGATAACTTGAAATTCCTTCTACCAGCCACCATCAGTGCATGCTGCCATTTTGGGCACCCAGATGAGATAAAAGCAAGCCTAGGGATTTTCCAGTCTCTGGGCTAGAGAGGGCCTGCAACTCCGCGGCTGCTTATCTGAACATGGGAGCAGCTTGCCTGTTCCAATGTCAGGCTAGCTTCAGTCAGCTCGGTGCAGAAAGCTCGTTCGTGTGGGAGGAGAGATGACGTCACCCTGCTTTTCCCCGCTGCTCCGAAATCCGGGGCTGCAGAAGCGAGCGGCTTGAGCCATCCGGCCCCTTTGCGGCATTCGGGGGCAGTCACTTCGCCGCCTCCTTCATGGCGAATTAAGAGACTCTCTCCCTCTCCCTCCATTGGATGCACTGGGCAGAAAAGGACAAGCCACTTTGAACTCCAGTGCCAGCCACACACATGTCAGAAATGCAAGCAGTCGCTGCTAATTGTATTAAAATGGCTCTGAGTGCAGAAAAGGGGCTTTGCCGAAAGGGGCCATCCAGGGTGGGGAGGGAGGGACATGAACAAAAAAAGAAGGGCATAAAATAGACATGTGGCTGGCTTTCCGAGGTGCAGCTGAGGACAAAACCACAGCTCTGGCGAGAAAGCAGAGTCGCATTTTGTGTGTGTATGTGTGTGTGTGATTGTGTGCACTTTTCTAATTATGGCCCCAGACAATGTACCTGCCCTGTTTTATTTTCCTTGCCCCCGCTCCCGGCTGAATTGCTAGCTGGGTTTCTTCTCTCTGATGAGAAGTTCCCTGCTCACTGCAGAATCCAAACTAAAGGGATAAAAATATCCCATCACAGACAACCAGCACCAGAGGTCTCCTTTAATTTTTTTCCTTTTTGGTGAGTCACCGTTTTGGGGGTGGGGTGAGGGAAAAGAGGGGGGCTCTCTTGCCAGTCCCAGCTGCTGTCCCATCCCTAATGTGGAGTGGGGAAGAAGTGTCTGCCTGCGTGTAGGCCTGAAGGACAAACACTCCTTTCTCTAGCCCAGCCTGCTCCGCCAGCTGCCTGTGCTCTTTTCTCCTGCTGCAGCCTCTCTCCGTCCTCGCCTCCTCTGATCTTCCTCATTATATTCCCTGAGTCATCTTCTTCCACCTCCACTTTGGGGTGGGTTGTCTGCATCCTTGCAGCCTTCAAAAGACTCCGGCGCTGCAGGGGCCGAAGCGCGGGCAGCGGCAGGGAGAAGGGAGGGATTAACCTGGACTTGCCGCAGGCGATAAAGGATAAATTTATGGCATGGGCTCCAGACGCTGGAAAAGGGGGACGTGGTTTGCTTAGTCGGAGTATGAAGCTGGCTGCTGCATCTGACATCCCTCAGGTTGAAACCAAGAGGGTTCCGGCCAGGTCTTGCATCCAGAGCCGAATAATTGATCAGAGAGACAGAGACCTGTAAATGACCCCCTTTGCTGAGATTCTTTGCAAAGCCTTGTCATTGAAAATTTCCTGGGATCCTTCATTTGCACATCACTTTTTGATTTGTTCGTGAGTCCAAGGAATATACATCAGCTTTTGCACAGTTTGTCTCAGTAATCATTACCCAGCCCCATAAAGCAGGCCAGTGTTATTATCGTTACGATCAATCCCTCGGAGCTGAAGGAGCAAAATTAAGAGACAGGGCTAAGAGGCAGCAATAGCCTCATGGCTAGGCTGTGGTCAAATCTGGGACATTTTGGCTCACAGCTCATTCTCTTCACCACCACAAGGAGCTGCTTGTCTGGCCAGGCAGACAAAGCTTGGGGCTGTCTCAACCCATTCAAGTCTGACATTAAGCAGCTGAATGCCAGGTAGAAAAGAGAGGAGAGCTAGCAGGAGAAGGCAAGAGTTTCAACCATATGATTTTCTCCAGATTTGCTACTCCTTCTTTCCGAATCGGTTTCTATTCTGGTCGTGGATTTGTTCATCTGTGGAAACGTGGCTTTTATCTCCCTCTCTCCCCCTCTTATTACGAGTTTCCCACCATAAGTACTGCTGGGTTGCTCAGAAGATGCATCCGATCTACTGGCCGTACTCTGGGGACTTGCAGTAGATTGGTAAAGATTTCGGACTCTCGGTTGTTTCACAGCAACAAAATGACCGAATTGTCCTGCTAAAATTTTTAAACACTGGGGCTATTGGAGACTTAAGCTTTATGTGGAGGAACCGTAAGCTGCATTTGTTTCCAGCAGTCGAAACAAATCCCTGAGCTCAGGATTCTTTAATCCTATGTGCATGCCTTTTGCACTGGCCCATGAGGTACACCCTGAGGCGGTCCCTGGAGATCCTCCGAGACTTGATAAAAGACTGTGAGTGTCTCCATGGGCAGTGATGTAGCAGAGCAGGGGCACATGGGCACTGTCAGCCACCCACTTCTAGAATTCTGTGCTCCCTCTCAGCATAGTTGCCGCAGGGAATGAAAAATGAGGATGAATTTTCTCAACAATGCGTTTTTCCCTGTTGCCGTGCAAAGTATTTTGCAGTGGCCTGGTTGTGAAAGGCATTCAGACCTGGTTCTTGGCTGAGATGAAAGCTCCTAGAACTGGTTGGTTGACATGGATCAGCCCTGATGCCTGAAGTTTTGGACTTTCCCCAGGAACATGGCTGCACAAATTGACGTGACAAGCACTTGAACTTCAGAAGTTACCACTGTAATACTTCTCAGCAGGAGCTGAGAAGTCCAAGCAATTTTTAGAAGATTCAGAATTGGAGTTAAGACTAAACAGTGGAGCAATATTTGATTATAACAGGTGCAAGTGTTGGAGTCATCCTATTTGCATCTAGCTAGAAACAAAGCCCGTTGCGCTCAGTGTTACGCACTTCCAAGCACGTGGCCCTTGAACATGGTACTTTGCAAATCTTCTGGAGCCCGACTTGCACTGGGTGCAGCCAGCATGGTCCATGGTCAAGGATGATGGCATTTGTAGTCCAAAACACCAGGACAAAGGCTGGGGATAGGACTGCAGCCTTAGTTACAAATGCATTTTGGAACTATAGGATTGTGCTAAAGACTTTGAGGGAAAGATAGGTTTTAAGAGGGTTTTTGGCCACAGCAGTGGTCTTTTGTTAGTTTGCAACTTTAAAAGGCCACATGATCTCCGAACCTGAGATTCTGCCTTTGAGATCCTTGCCCAGATGGCATCAGGGGGAGGTTGCATGTTACAAGCCACGGAGAGAGAAGGAGCGGAGGAGTTGCCAGCACTTGTGCAGATTTCTGATTTATAATGAACTCTCCCAGAGCAAAGCGGCCATTATCTCAATGCCATATAGCAGGAAAATTGTCCAAGTACTCGCAAACACGTGTTCGCAACAGGTTCGCCTGTGCCTCTGGAAGCTAACCTCTTCAGCCTCTCCCAGAGCAGAAATACCATTACACACAGTATGATCACTGGTCTGGGGAGGGCCCTTAGGCCAGGAGCAAGGCAGCGCATGCTAATCAACGTCAGAGGGAGAGCTCCTGGAACGAGCCAGTTGGTGTTGAATGTTGCCCCCAGGAAATTAATGAGCAGATGACGGGCAGTCATTTGTCCCTCTCTATAAAGAGCCTGGAATATTTATGGCCAGCTCTTGGTTCTCAAGAAAGCCATCAAGAAAGCTCAGGAGAAGAATGAGAAGAAAGACATGTTTCAAAAGACAAGGGTGTGGAGCAGGGTGCGGGGGAAGAATCGTAACTGATGGAGGAAATCTTAAATATGCAAAGCAGAAAGTAGTTGGCAGAATGTTATAGTTGTCTTTCTGCGACAAAACTAAGGATCTATGAATCTTTGGAGGGCTTCAAAAATAATACAACACAGTGAGAAAATTACATCCTAAACCTGAATCCTAATATATTCACCTAGAAAGTATGCCCTGTGCAAACGACAGACTTATGCGATATGATTAAAGGGGAGCAAATTGTTGATAATTTAAGTAATTTTCCCCTTTGCAATGTGCAGCTCCAAGAAAAGAACTGTCTTTTAGGGCAGGAGAAGGCGAATTTTGCAAATTGAGCAGTGATCTTATATGAAATTAGCTCAAATTAGGAAATGTGCACAAAAGTGAATATGGAGATTTATGCAAATGGAGTACAAGTGCACATACAGCAATTTGTGAACATTTCAGTGCACAGATGCTCCCACTAACATTTGAACACTGCCTGCTCACAAATTTTGTGAGCAAAAATAGAATTCTCATATATTGCTAGATGCAAGGTTGGGAACCACTTCAGCACACAGGTGGAAAAATCAAGTAGCGGGTGGTAGCAAAGTCTCTTCTTGACGTGCAACTCTGAGGAGCCAAACAGATCAGCCTGGGCAAACAGACAGATAATCCAGGCAAAAGTGAGCTTGCTTCACTGGGGCACAGCAGATTCTCCCACAAGCAGCTATTCAAGACATGAACCTGCTTATTTTTAGCCCCAAAGAACCACCCTCCTTTCCACTTTCCCTTCTCCCATCTTTGCCTTCCTACATAGTTCCCCACCTTCCTTCCCATGGCGGAGGATGCTCAGCAGTTTATCAGTTCTATAACTGGAAAATCAAATTCACTGAAAATGCCAAATGACGACACTTTTTAAGAAATGCTGTTTTTCCCTCCTGAGGAGGCCAGGAAGCCAGATTCCTCATGGCAGGGCAGCTCTCATCTTAGCAAAGGGCCCCACAGCATCTGGTACTTCACTTTCTCCCTGCTCTTTCTTCTGGGCCATTTGTTCTCCCAAGAAGTGAGTGACTGGTGATGCTGTGGTGCTGGAGGGAGGATGCTGAGGTGAGCGTCAGGGAGAGGAGCTGTACCTCTGAGGACCATGTGATGACACCTCATCATCCGGAAGTCTCTCTCTAACAGGGGTGGCTAAGAGGCAGGGGAGGAAAACAGTGGAGGCATGGAGGGTGAAGTCAAAGAGACAGCAAAAACCAGACCTGACGGGATGCCATGACCGGTTCCAAGAGCCATCTGAGGTGCGCTGGATGCAGCTGAGGGCCAGGACTGAAAAACAGGTCAGGAGCACCAGGGCTGAAGGCTCAGCGGGTGACCAGAGACACCGGAGTGGGGACAAGAAGCTGTCCTATCAGGGCCAGTACTTAAGGCAGTGTCAGTGTCTGGCCTCGGGTGGAGCTGCTTCATTGGGCAGGTGTTCTCAAGCTGGGGGCCCTTCCTAGCCCTGCAGGGTGAAATCTGCCCCCCACATGGCTGGGGTTTGTACCTGAGCCCTTTGCCTCTATTTCCTGATTGTGGCACACGCCTGGGCCCGCATGCATGGGCGTTCTGGTGATGCAGCAGCGTCTTCTATTAAAGGTACCTTCTGCTTGCTTCTGGAGTCTCAGGTGCTGGCAGCCACTTGGCACTGGGGCAGGGCAGCCATGGAGCAGCCATCTGATCCGAAGCCCGTGCTGTTCCTTCCCTGGCCAAGTCTCAAAGCGGTGGAGAAGGAGCCCTCCAGGTCTGGCCTGTGTCAAGTTGGCTGCCCTCGGAGGGAGCAAAGAAAGGAAAAGAAGAGAGCAACCTGCTGCCAGGCAGCCAAGGAAAGCTGTCCACCTGTCAGCCGTCTGCCAGGGGAGATGAGCTGATCAGCTCCAGACTGCTCTTTTATTCTCTCTTTCTCATCAGGCCTGCTCTGCACATGCGGGAGAAAGAAAGACCATCAGAACAGCCATGCCAGAGTGGGCCAAAGGTCTGTCTGGTCCCGCGTTCCATGCACACTGTGGCAAAGCAGCTGCCCGTGGGATTGCCCAGGCAGGGTGGGTGCAAGACCTCTGCCTTCCCAAGCCCCTCAGCAACTGCTGTATGCCCCCTCTGGTAGAGGAAGCAACAGACTGCAGATAGAAAGGACTGTACCACTTTGGAGGGCGGGAAGGAGGAGAGGGACCCTTGTAGCTCTCCTGCGTACCACGCAATCTGCATGCCAAAGGGCCCAGGTTCATACTGCTGCCAAGACGTTTTCCTTCCACAACCCAGGAGAACTGCCCCAGTGTGCATGCAGCACTGAGGTGCTCTGTTCTTAACGCCACTCTTGAATGCCATCCCCACAGAAGAAATGAACAAGGTCCTGTAAATAAAAAGCCAGCAACTTTGTCTTTGATATATAAACCCTGAAATGGCTCGGGACCAAGCTACCTGAGGGAACACCTTTCCCCTTATTTTCCTACCTGCCTACTGAGATCTTCCCCTGAAGACCTTTACCACCCCTAGTGAGTTTACAGGGGGAAAGTGGCACCCAGACTCGAACTTGCTCCCCAGGGACTTAGCTGGTGCTGATCTTGCTTTCTTTCAGGCATCAGGTAAAAACTCATTTGTTCCAACTTGCATTTGGTTAATTTAAATAGTATTTTGCTGTTGATTGTTTACTTAACTCTTGGTTGTTTTAATTTAATTGGTTGCATTTGGTTTGTCTTGCATATAGTTCTGTATAATCTTTAATTATGTGGAATATATTTAATGCTTTTTAATTTTTCTTGCTTTTATCTATTTTTATTCACTGTATGCTTGTTCAAAATTTGTAAGAGAGAACCCTTGGGTTATGGGGTGGCATAGAAGTAAAATGAAAAAAAAAAGCAATCAATCAAATTCTGTTTGTTTTTAATTCTGTTGTAAAATTCATGATTGCAGATTTCTGTTAGAAAGCTGCATGTACTAAGGGAAACAGCATATTTCTGGTTAAGAGAAATAAAGAAACTCTGTTTTAGTTATGGAGAGCAGATTCTGAAAATGGCAATTTAAAAAAAAAAAATCAGGTAATGTGATTCTAATGAGCAAGGAGAAGCTGAAAGGGTGAGCTCTGGGGAGTTTTAAAGGGATTTAAAAAGGGAGCAGTACCTTTTGCAAAGCCCAGAATTGTCAATGAAATAGCCAGTAAACTCACCTGCTGGATGTGAAACTATTCTGGGAAAGACCTCTTACCGAGACCCTGGAGTGCTATATTAAGAAGTGGAATTAAAGGGATCTTTGGGCTAGAAGCTGGATTCCAGGGCTCCAAAGATGCACGCGCGATGCGGAAAGAGAGTGCTAGGCGCATGTGGTGGACCAGTGGCCAGGCTGTGACTCAAGTCCCTTCTGGAGTTGCATTCACAGGCCTCATGTCCACGTCTCTCTCGGGGGACCATCAGCTGAGTCTGCCACTTCTCCTCACTGGACTCAGGTCTGCCCGGCTTCCTTTTCTGCCCAGCAGTTGCCACCCCAGGGGATGCCCGTATTTGGGGCATCCAAGGTGAGTGAAACCCGCCAGGCCACTGTTCCCTTTGGGCTGCAGTCACTGGTAAGGATGAGCAAGGCAATGCTAGCCAAGTCCTTGTGAGGCATGGAGGGCCATCAACGTGAAGGCTGAGTCCTGGTTTCACTCAACCAGGAGCATTCTTCTGAAGAGTACAATTCTGCAAAGGCCAGAAAGATACAACCATCCCGAAGGTGCTGCAGAGCTGCCCCCTTGCTCCAGGGGACAAGACCACCAGTGTCAATGTGGGGGAATTTCAGGGGATCCGATGCCAGCTAAAATGGGGAGAAACCGCCTAATGATAAGAACTATTTGACAGTGGAAGGGTTTGCCTTGTGAGGGGGCGGACTCTTCCACAGGAAGTAGCATTTGGACAGAGGTTCAGTCAGTCATTGGTCATCCTGCTAGTTGACCAACATTTCAACGGGCTGCACTAGATGGCCTCTGGGACCCCTTCCCACTCTGACATGCGATGCTTTTAAAATTACGATTCTGCATCGCACCTTCTTTCCTGAGGTGGCAAAGGAGGAGTCCTGGGATGCTCCCTAGTCTTGGCAGCCGGTGTTAGCGCTAACCTTGGTGTTGGTGGGAGCCCACTTGGAATTTGGTTGGGATTTCCAACCTGTCCTGGATGGGGCTGTGCTCCCCCTACAGGACGAGGCTCGCAGCCTTGGAGTGCTCCTGGATCCCGAATTGCCACTTGTCGCTCAGGAGCGCTTTCTTCCACCTTCGGCTGCTTTCTCAGCCACGTCCCCACTTGGATGAGCGGAGCCTCGCTGCAGCCGCCCCTCCTCTGGTAGCCTTGCGCCTGGATTTCTGCAGTGCGCCCTACATGGTGCTGCTCTTGAAAC
This sequence comes from Varanus komodoensis, assembly GCF_004798865.1. Classification (NCBI taxonomy): domain Eukaryota; kingdom Metazoa; phylum Chordata; class Lepidosauria; order Squamata; family Varanidae; genus Varanus; species Varanus komodoensis. The sequence goes on from NW_025335856.1 coordinate 6,354,353, forward strand.
AGCTGGTATCGTCGTGATTGTGTGGCATGCTGTGAGCCGTCGGAGAGCCGTGGGGCGACTGGGGCTGGCATGCAAGCCAGATGGTGACGTGAGCCCCTCCTCTTGAGGTCCACGTGCCGCCTCTCTTCCAAGGACATTTCAAGGGTAACTGGGGTCAGGTAAGCAGCGTAAATTGAGGGATTAATATCAGAGGCAGCCTGCTACAGCTGCTACATGCTCTGCTCTGCTTTGTTTCCCTTTGTTTTGCTTCACTTCGCTTTGTTTCGCTCTTCACTTCACTTTGTTTTGCTTTTCGCTTTGCTTCGCCTCGCCTCTCTTCGCTTCACCTCACTGGACCTCGCTTTGCCTTTTTGCTTTGTGCTTTGCCTTGCCTTGCCTTGCTTCACCTCCCCTTTGCTCTGCTTCGCCTCATTTCGCTTCACCTCATCTTGCTTCGCTTTCCCTTTGCCTTGCCTTGCCTTGCCTTCTTGGCGTTCCAGTGCCGAGGGCCAGTCCTCCCATGAGGTGGAGTGAGCCAGTGGCCCCAGGCAGCAGAGGCTGGGAGGTGGCAGCTGCTCTAAGAGCGGAGGCTGCCCCGTTGCTGCAGTGAGGGTCAGCTTTCAGTCTGGCCGGCTTTGTGCAGGGCATGGGAGTGCTGTGCCCGCCTGGCCAGGGCTGACCCCAGGGTCTGGAGGGTGCAGGGCAGGGCATGCTCATCAGGCCCCCTGCCCCTCCCGGGCCATTGCTGCATGAGGTGTTCTTGCCCGCCAGCCTCCCGCTCCTCATTGCTAGCGCTCACGCAACAGACGAGATGCAGGAGAGCGGGCAGGGCCTTTCGCCCGTGGGCCCCTGCTGCGTCGTGGGCCTTTGGCGGACGCCCAGCCACTCCTGCCCTGCTGCCGGCCCTGTAATGTCCTTCGGCTCAGGCAGCCCCAGCCTTGCCTTCTTCCTCGTCTTTTGGCTGCCCGTTTTCCAGCTCTAGCCTCTGCCCAGCAAGCCCCATTTAAGAAAGCCGGAGTAGCTGCGATCATCTTTTTTTCTTTCCGCTAAGCAAGAAACTAGAAATGGTCCTTTCTGCACTTGGCACTTCACACACAGCCCCCCTCCCCGCACAATGTATTTATAGATCTTTGCATTCGAAATGAGGTGCGTGTGTGGGGGAGGTGTCTTTTTGGATTAACTCCAGGGCTGAGTGAAGGATCGGGATGCAGACGGGCACCATCCGGCTGATTAAACTGCTCGGTGATATTGTTTGGTTCAGCTTTCTCCCGAGTATGGATTTTTTCCCTATTGGCTTCTCCCTCTCTTCCAGATTTACTGCTCTCAGAGGCGTTCTTTTTCAATCCAAAATTGTCATTATTCGTTACATGCACGATGGGCCTCTCAATCACTCCAACTGTACGGGAGCATATTTGTTTCCTTCCTTCCTTCCCCAGTGGCTCAGTAAAGCTCTGGAGGTCTCATACCTGGGTCTGGAAGTAAAGCACAGTCTCCTGGTACACAGTCCCAGGCATTGCTTTGACATCCAGGGTCCAGGCTTGTACGATGTGTAGTAACCGAGTGCCTCTAAACATGTACAGAGTGCATCCTGACCCTCACCTTAACACAGCTGGTATCTAAGCTGGTAATAATGAGATGTAATTGAGGCAGACTTCCAGCCCTTCATCAGTCAGTTAAATTACCCGAAGCTTTCACTGGGTAAAGCAAAACTCAGATGCCAATCAGAGTGAGTGTCCAGAAATTCCTGGAAGTAAAAGATCGAGAATCCCGCTCCTTTGTAATCCATTCCGCCTTTTGCATTTTCCCCTTCTCCAGCCCCTTGACTTGCTAAAATGCTAATGTTATTAGCAGTAATTGATTGTCTTGTATTTCTTCTGCAAATATAGTTGCAGGATGGGAAGAGACAAGTCCTGTCTGAAGTTTTTGGATTGCATTCCCCACACCCTGCACCCAGCATGTCTTAATAGATCACCTTTGGTTCAGTGTTACTGGGAATGTGGTGGAGAGACAGCAGGGGGGACCTGCTTTCCCTCCGGGCATCAGCAGGAGGTGGTACAGTATGAGGTGTGAAAAGTGTCACTTTGGCACATAGACTGTTCGCCAGCTAGAGACCCCTAGACCAGGTCAACAACCTGTTGTGGCTCTCTGGCCAGGGACTCGTCTCATTCTTTGCTTGACCTGGCCTTCACATGGCACCTACATCTGGACAACATGGCAAACCATTAAAAAATTATAGAACTAGCCAAGGCACTTGGGGCGGTTCATAAGGAACCCCTGGTCATACAAGGAGGGTTCACACAATACGCTAAGCCCATCCCTCCTTGGTGGCTGCACATGCTGTGCAAACATGATCACAGAATGTTTTCGTAGGTGTTCTGGGAGGTCTTGCTGAATGGCAAAAAGATTCCCGATGGATTAAAGCAAGAGTCCATCTAGGGGACCGTCTTTTTTCCACAATGCCGATCAAATGCTCCTGGGCCGGCCCCAAGGAGGGCATGAAAGCAGAACCTACTTGAACAGGTTGGACCGGGACTGAGGAGACATAACAAGGGGCACCGACACGGTCGTCTCCATGGAGGTGGCGGATCTGTACCGGGGCTTTACTGGTTCGAACTGTGGCATGGTGGCGGTGGGGACTTGCGTGCTGGAACGCTCTGACCTTCAAATCAATACCCCCCTTTTCAGTTGACAAACTCCCAGCAAGTAGAGGGCCCTTGCTGGTCAGTCTGGCCCTTCTCAGTCCCTCCGTCGAAAGAACGGTGATGCCAGGGGGGTGGAGGCTCCCCAGCCAGCCTTGGCAAGGGCTCCTTTGAACCCCGCACTGTGTGGCGCAGGCTCCGAGCTGAAGGGGGCCAGTGGAGAGGGTGCTAAGCCACCACTTCTGTGCTTTCCTGCGGGAGAGGAGCTGGGGAGCAGAGTCCCGGGACGGCAGGGGGCGCCATGGGCAGAGCCAGAGGGCCAGGCGGCTGAATCGCTCCATTGAAGCCTCAGAGGAGTCTCGGTTGCAGTCAATGCCCCAGCACCAGCAGCCTGCCTATTTATAAGCCTGACAAAAGGCCAAAGTGAAGCACTTGGCAGAGGTAGCTAATCCCAGACACTGTTCCCCATTGTCCGCCGCTCCTCTGGCAGCGCCTTCCTCCCAGCCACGCACATGCTCCCCATTCTAGCCCAGCAGCTGGACGAAATGCTCTGCCAGAGAGGGCACTTGTAGGCCGCCAACGAGCCCCCGAAAGGCACGTGCTCCCGCAGCCGCGCTCTTCTGGTGGGCCTCTGGGGCAGCAAAGCGCTTCTGCAAAGGGCTCAGTTCCTCCTCTCCTCTCCCGCCACTGTCTGGCCAGAGTGGGAGGCAGGCTGAGCCACAGGTGGCGAGGATGCAGCGAAGGGGCACCCTGGGGGCATCTTGTGGGAAGGGCCCTGCTGGCTCCATGCCCTCAGCAAGGATGCTGGCCGTCCAGGGTTGCAAGGAGCTGCATCGGGGCGCAACTGCGGCTGGGGACTCTCTCCCCCTCCCTTGGACTGCTGCTGCTGGCGGTGGTTGCAGAAGGCAGGGGGCACCCACCATGTGTAAGAAGCCCAACGAGCCATAGGATGCACACGGTGATGCACACGGTGCTTTAAGTGGAGCCTGCAGTCCGTTCTGGTGGGTAGGCGTAACTCTGCAGCTCTGATGCTGTTTGCAAGGGTGTTTGCATGGACAGCAAAAGAGAACCTGCCTCGTTTTTAAATGTTTTGTGTTTCGCTATCTGAGGATAGGCTCAGAACTGGCCTGAATCTTACTCAAGCAGCCAGCTGGTACCTTATTCTAGGGCAAGATCTGAAGGGACAGAATGCCAGGTTCTGCCCCCGCTCTGTATGTGAATTGCAAGTTCTTCCTGGCTCTGACTTCTGGCCCCAGTTAGAGCAGCAGTGGGGATCTGAGGGCTGGAGGCCGAACCAGGGTCTCCTATGGACCCCAAACACCATTCCTCCGACCTATTGCCTCTCCCTCCCCACATCAGCTTCCATGCAGCTTTTCCTCCATCTTAAAAGGTTAGATGGGCTCAAGGCTTTTTTTTTTTTTAATTATTGCATTTTCCTCTCACTTTTTCCCCTCTTGCAAGGAGTCCAAGGTGCCTTGTATGGTTTTTCCTCTACTCCTTTTTGTCTTGCAGAAACCCTGCAAGGTAGGCTAGATTGAGAGCATATGACTAGCCAAAGTTAGCCCCCAAGCGTCATGTTCAAGGGGAGACTAGGACCCAGATCACCCAAGCCCCAGTGCAGCCCTCTCACCAACACACCACACTAGGGATTTATTGGCAGTGAACACTTTCCACTGCAAGATACTGGTATTTTTCATTCCGGTCCCTTCTTCCTTGCCCAGCTCTGAGAGCTTCTCCAAAAGCAAATTTGGCCCTTGGGCTGAAAAAATGTCTCCAGTCTGGCTCCAGGGGGTCATTTCAGTGGATGGGTGGCAGAGGACTTCTATTAATGATTGGGGAAGCAACCATGTTTGGGAATCCATGCTTGGCGACTCCCTTTTGATATCTCAGGCTGCAATTTCTGAAAAGTCAGTGTTGTGCTGTGCTTAACCGGAATTCTTCCTTCTTAGCAGCCTGCTTTTCAACGCTGCTCTCGGCCTAGTGACTTACCAGAGGTCACTGTCCTCCCTAGCTCTGTTCTGAAGGTGGCCGTGGTACAGCTTCTTGTTTGCACAATTTAGGCTGACTTTCTCTCTCCTCTGAAAGTGCTGGAGGTTGGCCAATGGCAGCTGGCCCAGTGATTTTACGCTACAAATTGGCAAGGGACAGCCAAGTAGTCTGCTACTAAAGGATGTAGGAGGAGAGAATGGCATAGATCTCTCTTAGCATGTCAGGATTATATCCGGGAACATTGCTTGTCTGCCAAGCTCGTTGCTGCACCAGCTCGAAGGGGATCAATATCCCTGCACTGAGCAATGCAAAGGGAGCAAAGGCACCAACAAGTGTGTAAGCATGTGCGTAAGTACGCCTGAGCACATTATGGAGTTGTGCCTCCCCTGAATCCCCCTGCTTTCAAGAAAAATCTGGGAAGGCACCTCCCTGCGCATTTTGTTAAAGGGACATGATGTGCGGCTGGCCCACAAAGGCATGGCTGCTGCTTGGTTTTTCTACACTTAATTATTGTGCACTGGGGCCTGGTTTGCACATGCAGCTGGCTTGCGGGCTTGTGACCGGTAGCAGAAAGAGTGCCCTGGGAAGCATTGCATTCTGAAGTGCCGGGTCATGAAATGAACATTCTGTGTGCTGGTGTTAGAGCTTGTTGGCCCATTCATGCGTGCACATCAGCCCTTGACTTTTCTGGTAATGCGCATATGTTGAACTGCCTCTTACTGTGGCAGATTAGAATGTGATGGTTTAGAGGCCTTCCAGTTGCAGGTTTGTACCTCTCCCATCATCCCCTTCAATAAACCCTACTGAAACAAGTGATGCTGAGCAAACATGGACTTGATGTTTTGCTAATTACTTATTGAGATCAGACCTTATGTCACTTAATTTAATGACACCTCTAAGTGGCTTTTGTGTTCTCATAGCTGAGGCATCCATTCCTCCTCATCTTTGCCCTTAGCCTCGCTGGACTACTGTAAGGTTTGATCCTGTGCAGGTAATCTTGCTGGACAGAGCATCCCAGCATCACCTCAGCAACCTGAGATGGCACCAAGAGCAAATCCTGTTTCAGACTGGGGGTGGGGTGGGGGCAAAGGAGGAAAATAGAGCTGAGAAGAACAGCAAATCAGGCAAGATTGCAACAAGTATCAGAAGAAGAAAGTGCTTTCTGAGACACCCAGGATATAGACTATCAGAAACACCAGGCTGAATTGAGCAAAGACCTGTTTAATCCCGCATTCGGCTCCCGAAGCAGCCAAACCCCACAGTGGCTGCCATTGTGTTTCTCACAATCCCGCCTCAGAATGATGCTATGCCATCATATATCACGGTGCTGATATATGGGAAAACAGGCATTGCACAGAGCCTGCCTCTCTATCCATTTGCTGTCTTATCTTGCTGGAATGCAGCCGTGCCTCCGATACAGAGACGCAGGTTGTTCCTGGCAACCATGGCAAAGGCTTTGCCCTCCAGTGGGAAGAGACACTGCTATTCAGAAGGCCTGCACTTGTGCGGCCAGAAATGGCTCCCTGCCCTGACCTCCACGTCTGGGGCCTCCTTTTCCCTCCTGCCTGCAGCTGGGATGGACCGAAGCCACATCCTCTGTCTGGAGGGCAGGCAAGCTGGTGAGGACTCGGCACCGAGCATCCCTGACGGAGAGCTCTGCATGGGGAATACAGGCTTCCTTGTTTAAACACTGGGTCCAGGGACCTTTCACGGTTCATCTTTTAAAGGATAAACCAATTAATGTAGGTCGTGACAGTCCCTGGGAAGACCCAGAAGTTGAGTCTCATTTAGCACCAGGAATAATGGCTTGGAGCAACGCACGGTGTGCCTACGCGGAGAGCCTGGGGAAGCCTCCCTCCTTTCCTTGCTCCTTCCTTTCACCCTGCTTATTATTCTGGGCAAGTAAGGCACAGAGTGTACAAGATCTACATACTGCGGCACAAGAAAGTTACCCTTCAGACAGAACATAGGTTGTGCTCAGCGACTTTGCCAGCTCACCCTCTGAAGCCCGAGCGTGCCACCTGTTTGGCGACGCATTTTAAAACCAGCCCCTGCCGATTTATTCTCCCCTCCCTCCCCTTCCTCCGCACCCGGCCCCGTCCTGCTGCTGTCAGCAGCTGTATATTTATTTTCCTCTTTGGAGCTCAACAATGGGCAATTTTTAAATGTGCAGAAGCAGGGTTGCCAAATCATTTTTCCTGCCAATTCTCCTGCGCCTTATGAAGCGTTGCTCGAGGGACCGCAATGGAGATGGCAAATGCTGGAAGACCCTGCAGGGGCAAAGGACTTCCTGTTGGGAATATGTCAAAGCTGAGGAGCCCTTCGGGCCGGCGCCCGGTAACTCGTGTACCCTCTTTCTGCCAGGCTTTTCTTGGGTTTGAAGTGTCTAGGGGGAAAAGCCACAAGCCTGGGGGTGGAGGGGTGCTTTGCGTTCAGCTTTGAGCATGGACATCTCATGAGAATTTGGGCTAGCAAATGATTGGGAAAAACCCTCCCACTAACATTGTCTACCTGTCTGAGTAGGCAAAATCAGACCAAGGGTCGGATTCAACATAAGGCAGCTCAACTTGTCTGCATCTCAGTAATCCTTACAACAGTCTTGTAGAGTAGGCCAGTCTTGTTCTCTCTCCCTACATTGGGGGTGGGATAAGGAGTTACCAACTGAGAGGATAATGCCTTCCCTAAGATGAGTGAGTGCACACCATGACTGACATGACCTTGACTGGAGGCCAGCATAGGATGCTGGGAGCCTGAAACAGGATGGGTGTTCACCTGCATGAGCATCTGTTCCATTCCCACCCTGCCCCTGCACCAAGAGTTTAGACAGCATAGCACCTTTCCCCCTTTTTATCCTCACGATGATCTTGGAAGGTGGGTTGGGCAGAGAGATAAGGACGAGCTCAAGTTCCCCCAGGGAGCACCACCATGAAGTGAGCATCTGAGCCTGCCTCTCCGAACTCCAGTACCAGTATGCTAAGCATCCTGGCCCCCTCCTGCTCTATGAACTGCCAGGGGTAAATTTGCTTCACTGAAACAGAGCAGCTGCTCTTGGTTGGAGCATCCCTGGTGAAAAGTTAAGAGACCAGCTCACCTGTGCAAAAAGGGAACTCCTTAGGGAGGTGTGACTGTCTGTGCACATCCTCACCCCTCCACAATGTGAAACGGTTTGTGCTAAGGGCCGTCGTCTCCATTTGAGTCGAATCTCTTCCTCCTCCTCGCTGTACTGGCGTCCAGGCATGTGCATGCAGTCCTGCCATCTCTCAGCCTTCCATGAGTCCGAAAGCAAGCCGGCAGTGAGAGTGGGCAAGGCTGCTGAGACAGACAGGTGTGCAATGGGGAGACAGGCGATGCAGGCGGCACGCCATTCACAGGCAAATCCTCCCCCCCCCCCCCCATTTTCCCTCTGGTTTATCAGCCAGACTCAGGGATGACATCACAGCTTTCGAGGGGCTCTGAACTGGATTGTGTTTAATTAGCAGGGAACCGCTGCATTGCAGAATTCAAGGACTTTTGAGGGTCTCTCCAGCACACGGGGATCGGTTTGTCGGTTGTCTTTTTTGTCGTCAGCTGCTTGAGATAACCTATATTTGCAGTCTGGTCTAGCCCCGGCTTTAATGGGAAGAAACATGTGGCACTCCTGTCTCTGAAAAGTATTTATAATGTGCTGTCTTTTTGGAAGAAAAAAACCCCTTCTTCTAGTCATTTAGGGTCATAATTCAAGCCATAAAAGAGCACAAATAGGTTTTAGAAGTCCCTCTCACCTGTTCCATTTGCATTAATCTTCTCCACTGAAACACTGCAGGATTATCTTCCATGATAAGTATGCCTGCTCCATTATCTTTTCAAGGGTCTCACTGAATGTGAATGGGGGATGAAATTCTGTGAACCTAAAATACTAATGGTACCATTAGGGTAGGACTTCCAGGCAGATGTCCAGGACCCCACTTGAGCAGGGCCCCCTCAAAAGTGGCCGGTCTAGTTTACTGCATTCTCAGGTAAAGGAAACAACAGATTGCCACCTTAAAGGTGTCCCCTGACCCCACATGCACAACCTGCTGGTAAGACCATTAAATCCGGAGGCTAAAATTATGTCAAGGATAAAAGAGGTCAAGATCTCTCCTCACTGATGCCGGAGTGTAGGACACGGAAGATCAGTTCAAGTTGTGACAACCCAGATTCAAGCTGGACATGAGGAAAAGCTTCCTCACTGTCAGAGCAATACAACAGGGGAACCAGCTGCCTAGAGAGGTGGTGGGCTCTCCCACACTGGAGACATTCAAGAAGAAACTGGGCAGCCATCTGAGTGGGGTGGTGTGACTGGGTGTCCTGCAACAGCAGGGGTGGACTTGATGGCCTTCATGGCCCCTTCCAACTCTACTCTTCTATGGTTCCAAGGCAGCGGGCTGGTCTAGATAGGTTTTTGGGTACTTCACACTTCTCAGGTCTTATCTCATCAAAGGCACACAAGTAATTCAGCGAGCAACCAGAATGTGTATATTTTATTAACATGTATTCATCTTGCCCTTCTTCTTCTTCTTCTTCTTCTTCTTCTTCTTCTTCTTCTTCTTCTTGGAATTCGGAACGGTGTAGATAAATTAACATATTGGGTGAGATTCTATGATTCTATGCAATTGCCTTTCTTCAAGGCTCTGGGGATATAAATGACAACAAGATGGCAAAGTCCCTTACGGGGTGACGTAACAGTGAGGCAATGTTAATAGGGAGAGGTTAGCTTTCCCACCCCATCCACACCACCAAGAGATTTTGAATGGAAAGGAAAAGCACATTAGACACCCCATGGGAATTAGCATTACAAACTCCAGATGCCACCCCTTCACTTTTTAAATGTGTTTTACTGACATATCTTTACCCAGCCTTTCAGTCCCAAATATTTCCCCAGGGTAGCTAGCAACAACAGCAGATGAAATGCAATGAATTTGCAGACTGAACAGATACAATGACTGCTAAAAGGAGCATGAAACAATACAGCAGCAGAACATTTGGTGGAGGACTTACTCAAGAACGACAGAATTATGGAATGGAGAGGTCTTCATTAGATGCTGAAAAGTCAGCAAGGAGCTAAAAGAGCCTCTTGTGGTAAGGATTTCCACAATCGCGGTGCTGCAACAAGAAGAAACCTGCCTTTCACCCTCTGATGACTGTCTGTGCATGATAGGTTGGACCTCAAGTCCCAGAAGTGCCGACCAGCACGCCTCATAGTTAGGAACACTGGGAGTAGGAGTCCAGAGCATTGCACAGTCCTGACCTAAGTGTGCAGGACCATAAATGAGAAGGCAGTCTTTCGAACACCTTGCCCAGGGGAGGGGCTAGGAGGAGAGGGAAGTGTGCCCCTGCTGAGGTGGGGTGGGGGATGCCCAGCAGTATGCCCACGTGAGCCTCTGTAGCTTGGCCCCTCTAGATCCAAGGGCACTTTTCAGCCCAGAAGTGGCACGGCTGCTGTCCTGCCCTGGCTTGGGCCTGAAGGGAAGTGGCTGGCCAGCTGGGGGCCCAGGGAGGCTGTGCTACCAAGGCGCTGCCTGCCACATGTCCCTCAGCTGGGAAGACAAGGGTCCCTGGGCCAGCAGCAAGGCAGAGGCAAATTGTACCTTGGACAATTGCGGGCTGCTAGGCTGGGAAAGCTGCTCATGGAATGAGCTGCGGTTGCAGAAAAGGGTGAAGCGGCAGCTTCTGTAGGCCTGACAGCTCAGGTCTCCCAGGAGCTCCTCTTTCTTCTGGGTTCAGACCTCAGCCTGCAAGGGTGCAAACTCCCTGGAGGTGCTATTTGGCAGAGGGGACCGAGAGCCACTGGGAGAAGCCTTCTTGGAGCCTCAGGTGGATGGGAAGGCCAGGTCCTGGAGTATGGGACCCAAGGGCTCTGCCTGCAGTGGGGGGACCAGAGTCTCATTGGGCTCAGAGTTCTCCTTGGAGTGATGCTGATGCTCCAGACTTGGGTCATGGCATGTTCTTCCTGTTGAAGCCAGCAATATCTGATTGGGCAAGCCTGCCATAGCTCAGAGCACGTGTTCTGTATGCAGCTGGTTGCAATAAGGTGATCTCTGTTGCATCTCTTTCCCCTGCAGTGTTTGCCCAGGTGCCCTTCGCCTCCTGCTGCCCTTCACCCGAATGTTTCTGTCTGGGGTTTTTCTCTGAAAATCTAATAACCTCGTCACCCCTCCACACACCTGTTCTTTCACAAATAGGGGTGTGCTTAGGAGACAGGCTTCTGTACAGGCACACAGAGAGTTCAAAGCATACATAAATTAGCGTTTATATCTGCGCCACAGAGTAGTTTCTGTCCTGCAAGCCGTTGTCGAGGTCAATAGAGCATTTCAGGCTGTGTTGCAGATGATTTTGCCGTTTTCTGCCTAGTTGGCCAGCACCCGAGCCTGTTCCTGTGCAATTCCTGAGATGAAGGAGGGCAGAATTCCCCCGATCACTTTATTGATGTTCTCTGCCGCACAAAAACTGACTGCAAAGACCGGCCTGCACAGTTTGGGGTGACCCACAGAGCCAGACATCAAGCACCAGCCATGGACCACCACCTTCCAGATAAGCTACCTGTTTTCTGGTGCTTTTCTGGTCATGTGCAAATAAAAGGAAAAGAAAAAGGGAATGGGGAAGAAGCTGTCAATCACCAAGTGTATCGTAGCTACACTGGACCATGCGGGATTCTCTCAAGGGCTGGTGTCTGCAGGGATTCAGGAAGCAACAGAAACAGACAGAATAGCCAAAGCAGAGAGACACCCTTCCATGTGCTTGGCTGTCTGCTCCGGAACATATGTGAGTCTGTCTGCTCCAAGCCTGCTGCTTATCCAATTCCTCGCAGTTAACTTATGTTCCCATTCCTGCCCATCTGTCTCTAGCTCATCCTCTTCTATCTCTCACCATTTTTTTTTTTTTTACTTTTTGGTGGTAGTTCTTATTATATTCTTTTGCTCTTGGCTTGCAAGGAAGCGGTAATTTCCAGGTCTGTTCCTGCAGTTCGGGCACCTGGATGTAAAACTACAGAAGCCTCACAGACCGTGAATGGTTGTGTGGAAGAGAGAATTCTGGACGTTCTCAGCTTTGTGCAAGGAATTGTATCAGCCCAAATTCTTTCTTCTGAGCAAATATTAGACGTAAAAAGCCCATCCGCCCATAGCCCCTCCCCTCTGCTATTGTTAATGCTGCTGCCATTCTTGATCTTAGACAGCAAAATGCCTGAGATTTAAGCCTTCACCAGGATGCTGCTGCCCCCTTTTCTTCCTGCCTGGGCTCCTGTGAGCTGTGTGATGGACAGTCTTTCTCAGAATGGTGATGACCTGATCACCCAACGCATTCACCTGTCTGGCTCAGATTTAGCATGCTAGAAGTTGAGCAATTGCATGATTTTTCTTGGAGCAAATAGAGCCTCTGTCTGGATGAGCAACACAGTGGAAGCAGGAAAGAGGAACTTCCTGGTAAAGATAATGAACTGGCCAGGTGCTATCCCGCTGGCTGCTTAGATTTCCGTACTTGAAAGGCATCCGGCATCTCGCAAGAAGGAGAGAGGGGGTGATAACGAAATAGCAGCACTGAGCATCACCTCTACTGGACAGGTTGAATTCCGAGTTGGATTGCAGCTGCAGGCATGCCTTGCCCTCCCTTCCTCTTGTAAATGCTGTGACCTTTAAGCTTGTTTTAAGGTGCAGGCTTAAAGCCAGCAGAGCTTACATGGCAGAGTGGGACTTGGGAAAGCCGGGTTCTAGATCCCACTCAGCCATGGAGCTCCCTGGGTGACCTTGGCCCAGTACAATCTCTCAGCATTGCCTACCTCACAGGGTTTTTGTTGTGAGGATGAAATGGAGAGAAGGCGAACCTTTGAAGCAGACTTTGGTTCTTGCAAAAGGAAGAAAGGTGGGGCATCAATGCAGTGTGATAATAATGGTGTATCGTTTTGGTGAGCTGTAAGCCAGAGTATCTCCTGCAGGGACCTACACTGTAGCTCTGATGGACTCTCTGATGAGGAAGTTAAAGTACTTCATGGCTTCTTCCATTAATTCTCTTGAATCCCCACCCTGTGTTTTTGTCCTGTCCCACCAACTGACCCATGCGGCTCCCACCCAAGCCTTTGACTTCCACTTGATCTGTGGAAATCAGGAGGGGAGGACTTCCGAGGGAAGGTACGGGTGTTCCTCACGTCTTGACATTCAAGTCACTGTTTCATCTGGAGACCCCAGAGAGGCTGCTTGCTCTTTCAAGGGACATGTGGCTGCAGGGACTCTTAACCGCATCTCTTTCTCATCTCTACTCCTCTTCTCCCTTCCACTAATCAAAATTACAGCTTTCCAGAGGGGGCTTAATGGCAGCTCCTCTCAGTTGCAGATGCAGGTTTAGCGTAGCTCTCAGCAGCTAATACATTTACATGTAGAGAGATTTATAGCTCCGGGAGTGGCTGGAGCTCAGGCCTGGAATTCAAATATGCCTGCGAGCCTCATCTGCTCTCTGAGGTCGGGTTGCTGGGCTCTCTTCCACGGACCAGGTGTCATTCGCCAAGGACTATGTGACGGCCTCCCTTTCCACTGGGGCTGCATCACAGGACTCCCACGAGGCCAGGCATGCATATTGCAGGGGCTGAAGGTGGGGGGCAGATGCTGGCACTGGTACTCTCTGCAGCCTCCAGGGGCCCTTCTCTCTTCCCCCTCTTTCCATTTCTGTCCATTCATTTGCCCTCTCAGAGCATGAGAGGAATGGCGAGAGTTAGCAGATGAAGAAGTCACTCGACCCCACTTCCCTTGGGATCTCGATGGGGAAGGTGCGCAGATTGGGCCCAGTGGCAAGGCAAGAGAATAAGAACCGGTCCCCAATGGAGGGGGTGCTCTACTGGAGGCACCTTGCTCAGGTGCCCCCCAAACCTGACGCAGGCTGTGCCATCCTCCATCCCCCCATCCATCTTCTCCAGAGAAGGACCATCGATTGTCAGTAATGCAAAGGCCTGCTTACCTTTGGCCTGCCAGAAAAGAATCGGATTGCGTGTGCCTTTGGTTGGCTGTTTCCTTCCCCAGAGAGGCCAGCTGGATGCCCTGGGGAATCTCACCAGCAGGGTGTGAAGGGAAGCTTGGCTGTGTCCAGCGCCAGCAACTCAGTGGCAGAGGGGGCTCAGAGACCTATTCTGCATCCATTCTTTTCTCAAACGTCATCTGAGTTCACAGCCATCCTCATCTCATCTCATCTCACCTCACAGTAGTGGGTTCCCTCATTGAATTCTGCATCTCCCTAAAGTTATGTCTCTCCCTGCCAATTTCTTGTGCATCTGGTTCAGCATGCATAGATTCCCTGCAAGATGCCCCCCGAACATAAGGATATTAAGAATTGCCGTTCTGATCCATCTTGTCCAGGAGGCAGCCAGACGTCTCTCTGCCCCCAAGGCGAGTCATTAAGGTGATGGTTCCCCCCCTAGGTTTGCTCCAGGCACTACTGGCATTCAGTAGAAAAAGGCACCATTAATGATCATGGGGCCAAAGCATCTCCCCCTTAAGGAAAGGTTACAACACTCAAGGCCTTTTTGAAAAATGATGAGTGGGGGATAATGATAGACAAGCATAAAATTATGTAAGGTGTAGAGATATTGGATAGGGACAATGTTTTCTTCCGTTTTTATAATGAGAACTCAAAGCCATCTAAGCTTGCTTGCTTGCTTATTTATAGGCATGCCATTTCTATGCTGCTCAATATAATAAAATGTCTAAGCATTATTTATCTGTTTAGTTATTGATTCTTCTATTTCATGTCTATTTCACCCAATAGCCAGAAATCACTGGGCGGTTTGCAACAGTTTATAAAAACAGCACAAGAAAATACAGTGAAATGCCATAAAATCTTATTAAAATATTTTGTTTTGTTTTGTTTAGTTTAGTGGCGAAGTCATGCCCGACCCATCACGGCCCCATGGACAACATTCCTCCAGGCTCTTCTGTCCTCCACCATCCCACCCAAGCCCACACCCACCTCCCCAGTGACTCCATCCAGCCACCTCATCCTCTTCTGTCCCCTTCTCCTTTCTCCAATTGTTCCCAGCATCAGGGTCCTCTCCAGTGAGTTCTTCCTTCTCATTGTGTGGTCAAAGTATTTGAGTTTCACCTTCCATATCTGGCCTTCTAAAGAGCAGTCAGGGTTGACTTCCTTTAAAATTGACTGGTTTAATCTCTTTGTATTAAAATATAATACCAGCAGAAAAGCAGAAAATATAAGCAGAAAGGGTAAGGACAGATTGAAAAAAACAGGGAAATTGTATGGGAACAGGACAGCAGTAGGAGGTTCAAGATAGAGAAAGGGATAAGACTTCCTTGGACAGCATATATTCTAGTCATGGGATTGGCTCCCACAGGATGCAGTGATGGCCACCAATTTGGATGGCTTTAAAAGGGGAATAGAAAAATTCATGGACGATAAAGCTATCTTTAGCTAGTGTATGTTCACATGGAGACCATATAGCAAGATACGGATATATAGAGAGAGTAGGTGCAAAGGAGTGCTAGATGATGATTCAGGAGACCTGGGTTCTAATTCCCACTTGGGCAAGAGGTTGACCAGGGTTTTTCCTGACACTCAGGCTTACCTACCTTATAGGGCTGTTGAGAGCATAGAATGAAGAGGAGGAGGAAGGAAGATAATGTAAACTGCTTGACCTCAAGCAGAATGCGCGAGAGACTTCTGATTCAGCATGCCTGCTCTCTTCCTTTATTGGTCTTAGTTTGTTCTTCTCTACTTATACTATTCTATCTGGGGAGAAAATGGAGATGCCAAAGAAAATTTTTGCCTTTGTAATTCATGCTCTTTGCCATATCTCGCAGTTCTTTAGACTAGGAAAACAAAGCTCCTGGGGAACATAGCCACGTTTCTGAATAAGAGCTTGTTTTCAATGGCATTTTTCCTGCTGCAGAACTGATTCTGTTTCACAGAGTTTTGCAGCAGCTTGTTGTTCTTTTAAGCAAACATCCTTTTGTGCCTATTGCTTAATTTTTCTGTGGATCAAACTGATACCTGCACTACTTCTTTCTTGTGCTTATTTGGCGCTGGGTCACAGGAGACACAAACTGGCATGATTGGACCTTCACAGGACTGTTCTACTTTTGCCATATAATAAATTGCACAGACAGAGCTCTCTACACATAAGAAAATCAGAATCTGGGGAGAAGCATTCTGACATGCTCCTTGTTTTCTGGCAGTGGAGAACACCAGAGGCAAATTTTGTTTTGGCTTTAATTTTGAGGAGTGCTGAAAAATACAACCCAACAGCCTGAACTCTGACGTGGCACTGTCCATTTCTACCTCTTTCTTCCTACTTCTTGCTGTATGTGTAGCACAGACCTCAGAAGTGATGTCTGGCTATGAAGTCCCATTCAAATGGCTACACCTGCTTCTCACCTGCAGGACAGGTGTGCATCGCACGTTGGTGCATACAGGAGGGGCAATGAAGAGGAAGCAGTGGAAAGCAAGTAGCTCTTCCTCTCTGGAAGAACACTTTACTTCACACTGTTAAGCAGGTGTGTAAGAGTTTCTCTTCTTTTAGTACCCACTAAAGAGCTCAGTGAGGCACTTGCTGCCAAATAAATCCTGCTGGAATGGACCCTGCCTAGCTCAGAGGGGGTTTCTGCTTGCTTGGATCCCGAGGACTTGATATTGCAAAGCTCATTAAGTGAAACTACAAACCCCCACCAGCAAGGTTCTTCCCGAATTCCTTTTCACACTCAGAAAGTATGGCTGGCCATGTTTACCTATGTGGTCATGAAAGACCATCCTTCTTGGGGGTGGGATGGAGGCAGGATTAACCTCCTTATGGGGTTGGTCTCGGTCTAGAGCTATCAGGGGTAAGGCAGCCACAGAGGAGCTGTTTGCAAGGACACAATTGTCTTGTGTCGCACTAGGTATTGCCCAGGTGGGAGCACCTCACCTGACCAGCAGAAGGGGGCACCTTGTTTGGGTCAGGGGTCCTCACTGATGGGCTACAATCCCATTTCAGGTGTTCTGCAGGAGGAGGGATTTCTGCGGTCACACCTTTGCATTAATCTGGGGCCAGCCTGAGAATCTTATCATCTTTACTGCATCTTTACTGCCTCAAACGAATCCTCTCCATTTGGGCTTCCTACAATCTGGACCTCTCTGGGCATCCCTCCAGTTCAGACTCTTGTACCTTGAACTTTATGTTCTTAAGAACCTGCCATGAAAAGTACCTTTAGAACATGACATCTTGTTTGGAATGGATTGTGGAGTGTTATCATTGATATCTCAGAGTTTCCAAATAGTTTGGACTGCTCTGCCCTTTCTGGGTCACCAGCTATGTAATCTTTGTAGACTGTGACCAATAACCTTTTGCCATTGAATTCAATCCAATAAATGGCTCTCACTGATTCGGTGTGTCTTGTGTCAGATGGCAGGGTACATGCTTGAACAACTGGGCTCAAGGTGTCGGCAAAGCCCAGGAAACCTCTAACAAGAGCAGTATTACTACAGGAAAATTACAGTTAAATATATTTCAATGATCTGTCAAAAGGTGAATGAAATGGAGGTTTAAAAAGTGATGTTCTCTTGTCAGTGATCTATTGTTATTCCTTTAGAGACACCTCTAGAGCTTTATAGCCATTCTATGTAGGCTTATTTAGCAATATACCTCAGTTCAGTCCCTCACCCTCTGATAGTTGGGGACTGTGGTGTTCTCTCATTCAGGCTGTTTCCAAAGGAGACCTTTATCATACTGTTCCCAAAATGTTATGGAGGGTCAAGACAGTCTCATCATCCATATGTCACTATCCTGTGTTTTTTCTTATCATGGAAAATACATAAGGAAAAATGGTTCCACAATGCTCTCAGATAGTAACCTTAGGACCTTTCCATCAGAAGCCTCCTACCTTTCCAAAAGGACGCTCCTTAATTCAATTTCCACACTCTGATTAGGTACTGAGTGGGTTCAGACAGCACAATAACCCACCATCAAGGGCTGAGTATAGATTGAATGTGGGTTATCATTCAAACAATGATTTTCTTGTCTTCTGAAACCAGCCACGCTAATAAACCATGGCATCTTAACCACACATAAGTCCACAGTGCACAGCCGAACAACAAACCATGGGTTCTCTTCATGGATTCTTTATTGAGAAACCATGGGAGTTTCTTTAACATGGCTGGGTTCAAAATACAAGATAATCCACCTTTCAACAACAAACCATGGTTCATTGACAACCCAAACTAAACCTAGCATATGGGCTATCATGTTGTCTGAACACAGCCATTGCCTCTATTGCAAGCTGAACTGTTGCTGAGATCCTTATCCAGAGTAGTGGGACAGCAAGCTCAACAAGCATTTTGTCTTCTCCCTGTGCCAGCCTAACTGTACCACCAGTGCTGCTGAATGCAAGCATTTGTTGGCAGCAGCCTAGGAATTTAAATGGAGTCTGATGTTTTGTACAACACCCTTTTCTTTTGCTCTGCTTGTGCCGTGGATACATCTGCAGAGGCTGAATTTCCCAGCTGAGGCCATCATTGCTCTGTCCAAGAGCAAGCACTGTGCATAGCAACCCTCCCAAACTCAGTGCCTGGCAAGCCTGTTCAAAGGTCCTGAGGGGGAAGGGAGAGAAGGCTTCTCCTGCCCATGACTGGGCAACTGGGCTGCACATCTGAAGACAGTGGGTGGACCAGGGACTTGGCTTAGGATGGGGAAACATAGTTGATTTAATCATAGTAGGGTCTAAGGTGAAAGTGTCAACTAGAATGCAGTGGAAATCCCATTGGTTTCCATGAGACTTAGGTTAGTTCTGAACAGACCAAGGAAGGAGCAGTCCCAAAGCAAGCAGTAGGACCTACTGCAGCAAAGTCATGTGGGAAATCCAGCTGCTTTCGTCATGTCCAGCTGTGTCTCGCTGCACATGGGGGCCACTGTAGCATAACTGACCTATTACTCCTACTCTGCTAGTAACAGACCAGTCATGGCATCATTATTTATTTCATCATTTTGGTTTGTGCTTCTCCCAAGGATCTCAGGGTGATACCCATAGTTCTGAGCATCCTTCTGTCATTTTGTCCTCACAACAGCCTTGTGAGGCCATTAGGCTAAGAGACAGTGGCAGCTCCAGGTCAGCCACTGAATCTCGTGAGGCTTTGAATTCAGGTCAGCCTGATCCTCCAACCAGCCATTGCTTTCCTGCTGTTGGACTCCAGCCCTTCCGGTTCCCAGCCAACCAACCCATTTCCTCTCAATCCAACACATCTGGGTGACACTTGCTTACAGAAGACTGTTCCAGTTGCTCTACTGCTTAACCACACCAGCTGCTGCAGTCCACTGATGAGCAATATGGGACTAGCCAGAGCCCGGGTCCCATTATCCTGCCCACATAAACGGACTTCTCCGGAAGCAATGAAAAAGCAAATGAGGGATCAGATGTTGCGAGTTGGTCCAAGTTTTCCTAAACTGGCTGGCACGCTATATCCCTCAGTTACTCAAGAGGATTCTGAATTAGCTGCTGGGATTTTTGTGAAAGGGAAAGGGAAATGCAGCCTCTCCCTCACTGTGACTCTTCTCTGGGCTCCCTGTCTCCCAAGTTGCACTAATCTGCCGTACTAACGTGGACCTTCTCCACCTCATTCAGAGTATTTTCCTACAAGTTGTTGAATGTGCGTGTTACATGTTTTGGCAGCCCTGCAAGCACCCTTTTCTCTCTCTCCCTCTCAGCTTTAGAAATCTCTCCATCCCTCACGTGCAGTGCCTTCATTCAGGATTTCGCTTTTAACAAAGCCATAAAAAGAGGGAGAGGGAGAGAAGCAACCCTTCTGCTGTTGTCACTGACAACCCTCCTGCCACTGAGCTCAGAGTTGGGTCTTGCTCTTAGGAATGCCCTCCATCTCTATCGCATCGGACCGCTCTGAGCCCCACATCCCAAACCCCCAGAACACCTTTTCCTCTCACTGCCTCACAAAGCTCTTTGTGGCAGCTGCCTTCCTCTTCTGGAGTTTTATTTATAGCCTTGCCTTGCCCGCACTTTCTTCCCAGTGCAGCTGAGCAGCTGAACTCTTAATATCTTGGCAAGGCTTCTTTGTCACTGGCTCAGCTGCATGTGGAGCGCTGTGAAGAGAGGAGGGTTTTTCTTTTCCTTTCCCGAAAGCCATTCGGGGAGTTTTAAAAGTCTCCTCTTTCCTGCATCATTCATCATGTCCAGGGGTGCCGGCCTGTGCCACCCACCAGAGACTGCAGAGGAACTGCCACTCCGGTTGCCTGGCATAATATCAGGCAGTGCTGGCTCTCCTTCCCGAGTTCCTCCTCTTTCTCCAGGGTGGGCCGCTTGCTCCTCATCCCCCTTCTCATCACTGCTACCACTTCTTGCATGGCCAGCAGGAAGCCTGGGTGCAAGCAGCGGTGGCTTCCTTCCCCACCTCGGCTGCCAGGGCCAGAGCAGAAGGCATGTGGGCAAGCAGGTTGAGAGGATGAAGAAGAGGAGCAAGTCCTTTGTCAGAGGCCACCAGCGGGGCCTGGCCGGTGCCTGACCTTGCTTGCCCTTGTTTCTTGCCCTAGTAGTACATGCATGCATTGGCCAAGATTATGTTGGTTCATTGGGCATAGTTTTATTTTAATAACATTTCCAAAATAGCCCAAGGTGGCCCGGGGAAGCATCAACGGTGGTCTCTGCTAGGTTGCCATGCGTTGATGCCAAGCCTACTTTGGAAATGGACCAGTTTCTGTCACCATGCTCCTCCAGCCAACAGGGGGAGGCAATCATCTCCCTGTACGGCCTGCAAGTTTTTGGAGACATTCTGCGGACTTTTGTATGATAGGGAATGCAGACTGAATGGAGCCTGGTTTGGTCCAGCAAGCAATTCCTTTATAATTCCTATTTTATTCCCACTTTCCCAAGAGTCGGCAAGTTCCAGGATCAGGGCTATTGGGTCTGATTTTCTAAGAAAGAGAGAGTACCAGAAGCTTAAGACCATGTAAGCTTCGGCAAATGGGGCGGCATAGAAGTCGCCTAAATAAATAAATAAATGAGTGTAATATTTGCCTTATTTGCAAACCTACGGACAGAATAGACGTAAGTGAAGGAAAATAGCAGCCATTCCTGCAAGGTTGCATTGCTGTTTCTGCCTTGCCACCAGGAAAGAGATAGCAAGAATGAGAGATTTCCAGCCTCTGAAAGAGCCCTGCAGTGGACCTGTTTCACTGTTACGTCTTTGGTACATCTTGAAGAATGATTTGAAAGGACATCCCTTAAAAATCTGTGTGTGCCGCATCATGCACTTCAGGGACTGCCATGAAGACATGGGCTGTAGAACCAGCATGGCATAGTGGTTATACCAGTCAAGCCAGGAAGGATGGGAACTGTAGTCCAATGTATCCGGAGGGCAGTAATTGGAGCAAATCTCTTCAGAGCCTGCCTTTTTCCCGGGCCAACTGTGCAATGGCTTCCAGCCAGAGAGGGAGAATCATGAAGCATCCTCAAAGCAACCTGATGGCATTGGACCCTTTCTGAGAATCTCTCTGTCACCAGTGACCTTGGGCCAATCACTCCCAACCCAACTCCCTTGTGATATAATATGGGGAATGGAGCTGAACCATGCATTTTTCCTTGAACTTTTTGGAAGGAAAGTAGAATATTATTGCAATGCATAAATAAAATGGACCAGACATTGGCACTATGCTTCGTTTTTGTTTTTTGTTTTTGAAATTATTATGGTTGAGTACCAAGAGGAAGGAATACTAATAATAATAACAAATGATATTGTCTAAAAATAGAAATGAAGGCGAGGAACCTAGGAACACCAGAATGAGGGTGGGGAGAACACACATCAGGAAGCATCGGATGCCATGCTGAGAGCTAAGATCTATTCAGCCACTGCTGCAATTGAAAAGGTCAAGAAGTTTGATTATGCTGGCACTTTATTAAGATCAGATGGGAGGCTTAATGAGGATATTGGAAGATGTGATGCTGTCACCAGGAGACTTGTTACAGCAACAAGAATCATACTGATAAATAACTGCCTGTGAGTTGATGGAAAGGATTGGACTGAGGAAAGACACAGAGATGCCATATGAATGCTCAGTGTAGAGATAAGCAAGCCCATTGGAATGTGAGCTTGGGACTGAAGTCCCTTTTTGCAGCCATTCTGTGGCCCAGCGTTCACAAGGGGCCTCCTACCCAGCCCAGCTGTTGTGCACACAACTTTCCTGGCTCAGTGGCTCAGGTCTGGATGTGCTCCTTGGGTGTGGCACAACTTACCTGCAGCCCATTTGCTTCTGTCTGACTCCTCCCACTAACATGAATGTCTAAACCAAACCAGACATGCATATTGTGACTGAGTCTAGGATCTTGGCTTTTTGCTGCATAAACCAGGACCATTAATCAGTTTATTTTCTCAGTTTGCAAATCCTATTTGATTTGGGAACGATAATCAAGATTTTTGCTTTGTACAGAATGCAGAAGAAGCCACACATGTTCCAACTCGTTCATGACAAATTATGTTCCCCTAGAAATGGGGCTGTTTTCTGAATTAACCTCTTAAGAATCAAGTGAAGTAGATCAAATGTTTAATCGCCTCCTCTTGCCAATGAGGGACTGGAACTGAGAGAACAGGGGCTTTAAGGAGCCATAGATCTTGTTTCTGTTGCAATAGACTAACACACCAACCCACCCTGCCCTAGAATTTAAGGCTAACCAGTGAATTTGTAGCAGAGATAAGATTTCAAGTGGGCCTCATTCTTTCTAATTTGAGGAAGACAGAAGCATCTGGCTTCTATTCCCCAAAGCTATTTCCATAATTCTGACTTAACCTGAGTTTGTCTGCTCTGAGGTAGATTGTGTAATTCATTACAATCCTGCTAGCATTTCTAGATAAAATGGAATCTGAGACCCCTTGGCTCAGAAGCAGTGCCACTGGTTGAGGTCATGGAGCCATTCTGCACGTCATACAGAATCAGATTTTGGGCTCTGTTAGTTCACACGGTGGAGCTGTGTGAAAGGCAGAGGTCATATGTGGGAGTGCTTCCCCTGGTGGAAACCACCGCTGCACGTAATAGTCCATGACTTCAAGGAGAAGGTGACTCTGAACCTTTCTCCCTGATTCACTCTTTAGATCCACCCATCGAACAAGACAATATATTTACAAAGAAGACTCCCCAGCTGTATTCTGAAGGTGGAATAGTCCAGAATCCAGCCAGCTCTTCCTGCAGGAGGCCAGAACAAAAGGAGATTGAGGGACCTGTGACAACCAGCCTGTCATGACCATCTCCACACAGGGTGAGGCTGAGTGCTGCAGTACAGATTCCTGGACACACGCTCCTCCTGCATCTCTTCCTCTGCTTGATCTTAGGACCCATCCAAGAACCAGGTGACATTATCTGGCTGCAGAGCATCCATTGCAATGAGGAAGAGGTATGGTGAGCCAGGAGCAGCTCTTTCCTGGGCTTGTCCTTCTGCATGTGCCCATCTTTCCTGCAAGGGAAGATGCTTGCTGGGAATGACTGGAACGGTTCAGCCTCTCTGTCCACCAAGCATGAAAAGCATTGTTGCTGCAGACTGCAACTCAGAAGCTGTCTCCCTGGCTCCCTTTCAAGCATGTTAATGGTTTCATTGAGTGCTGTCAGAGTGATTCCGGCATGGCTGTGGCTCATCAGGGGATTCGAGGCACAATGGTATTTGCTGAGCCATTGGCCAGGCAGCTCCTTGGGCCATTTCTGCCTCCTTGGCCCATTTCCCCAGTGGATCAGAGCCAGGGCTTGTGCTGAGCCCTTTCCAGGCTGTGGAGCAGCTAAACTGTGGCCCAAAGCATGATTCGCTGTGGTCCACAGCACATGCGGAGAAGATTTGGCCCTGTAATGAAGGGAAATATTGCCTTTGCAGGGTACTGGGATCTGTTTGGGGACACCCTTAGTTCATTCAGTGCAAATCGACCATCACATCTCCATAGTGGAGCTCCAGAAAAACAAGAAAGCTGTGGCTGTACAGAAAAAGCAGCTCTGGATAGCACCGGTTGGCTAGCGCCCGTGATATCATCACAGCATCCTCAGCCTTGCAACTATTTTTTAATATAATGAACGACAAGCCCATGCAAACATTTATACAGCGCTCTTTGTGCCATTCCTTTCAATATCACTTTAGCTGTCACCTGTATCTGCCCAGCTGAGTGAGTTAGTGACTGACTGATACCGGGGAGCTGGTCGAGCAGCTAAAACACCTGGAGCTGGGGGTCAGACTAGATGGGCCAGGAGGCCCCTTCTGACTCACTTTGTTTCAATATTCCGTCATGGACACCCATGGAATCCCAAACAGGAGCAAGCAATGCTGTTACTGTGTATCTCAGGGGCGGCCAGAGCGAGGCATGCAAACTGCATGTGGTTCTTTGTGCTTATTTTGCAGCTCGATTCATGCTGTCGCTGCCCATGGGTGCTCGTTCACAGCTCTCACACACCTGACATGTCCTGTATGTGGCTCTGCCATTGAGCAAGTCTGGCCACCCCTGATATATTTGTTGAGTTTCTCTTCCTCTCCCTACCTGCAAATGAGAAAAAGTCAACCCGACATAGATTCCTGGTCAGGTGGCAAAACTGCCAGGGGGCCCCGTGTCCTCCAAGAGATGATTATGGGGTGCTGCTGGTTATGGGCTTCATTTGCATGCCCCTCTCAGGCAGATGGAGAACGGTTTCTCTCTTTTCTTGCTCTAATTCAGCACAGGCTGGTTTCTGCTTCTGCCGGGTTCGGGGGAAGACAAACGAATAAAAATAACAACAAAATATGTATATGCGTGTGCACGTATGTAGACACACACACACACATATACCCCGAGAAAGTGATAGGCTGCCCATCTGTTGTGTGGGCGAGAGAGCACGAGATGCGCATTCTCCTTCTCCTCACTGCTGAAGCAAGGGTTCTGCAATGCTTTCCCATGCCAAGTGACTAAAAGCACGCTGAGGCGGGGCTCTCCCTCGAGATGCCTCATTTCTGGGTTTCGTTTTTCACCCTGTCTCCATGGCAGAAGCGTGGCAAAGCCAGCTCTCACGAAGAGCGGCAGAAGGGGAGCCAACACCGCTTCGTGCATCCCTGCCCTCTCGGGTTCGGCACGCGAGAACGGCTTTGCCAGTGGCCCAGGCTGGCCTGCCACTGGGCGGAAGGAGGCAGCTGCACCCACCGCGGCCAAACTGTACTTCATTCCACGTTTATTATGCATGTCTGCATCACATGCCCAAAATGTTCTCAGGCCAGTCCTACATGCTGAAAATTCAGAACGTAACATCACCAAACCAGCTCAGGGAGGTACAGTTACCATTTTCCTTCCACTCCATCTCCCGCAACTTCCACCGTAACCTTTAATGAAATCAAGAATTCCTTCCCCCGACAATTCCATTAATTGATCACAGGGTCACTGCAGTAAATGGCCGATCATGGCAAACACCTTCCCCAACCTGGTGCTCTCCAGATGTTTTGGACAACAGTGCCATTGGCCATGCCAACTGGGTGATGAGAGCTGAAGCTGCAACCGCTGGAGGGAATCAGGTTGGGTGAGGCTGATGTAGCGTATAGTATCACGTCGCTACATGAAAACTACGTCTGATTTGGCTTCATGGTGACACCATGGAGGATAAATGACACCAGCTGAGAGCCAGAAAGAGAAGGCCCATAATGGCAGAGCAAGTGCTGTGCAAACCAGTCTTGGCTTCAGTTCCCCAGCACCACCAGGCAGGTCTTGGAAAGAGACCAGCCAACCCCGGGGAGCTGCAGCCAATAAGTACAGTCAGATGAACCAGTGTTCTTCCTTGGTGTAAGAGCATCCTCCGAGAGAGAGACTGAGGGACAGATAGAATCAGGGACCGGGGGTGGGGGGGCACACAGAAAACTCTTACACACACAATTATATAAAGAAATAGGCGAATATGTTTACATTGCAACCCTCAACCCCAATCCCCCCACCCTGTTGAACTCTGCTGCCCAATTAGGCAGGGACAAATTATCAGTTGATCAAAATGTTGCTGACTGATCGTTCTAATCAGCTTGTGGACTAGATCTTGCATCTCTAATATATGGTGTTGTCAACGTAATAAGAGTACCAACAGCGCAGAAGAAAGATGCCTAGTCCAAGGAGGTTTCATTACAAATGTCAGCTGTGGGGAAGACAACAAAGGAGGAGAGATGGGAAGGGAGGAAAGGGAGCTGCAAGGTTAATAATGGATGAATGTGAACAAATCTGATGATTCAACATCTTTTCACCCATCTGTAGAGACACACATTTGATCCAGGATGATAAAATTCCTTTCCCTGAAACCTCACACACACCTTTCCAGTGTCCACTAACCACCAATTCTTCATCTAATTACCCAGCAGCCCTTGCTGCCCTTGTCAGCAGCTCACAGGAAATAAATTCCAACTGGTGTCAACCCTTCGCACCTCAATTAGTTACTTTTTAAAGGAAGTGCTATTGAATATTTTTGTAGGAATAGCGTTTCCATGGCACCCAGTCGACAGAAGTGATTCCACGAGCAATCAGCACTCGTGGAAGGTTGGCCTGTGCTAGCTCTCTCTCTCTGCCGCCACACAGGTAGAAACTGAGACAAGCACAGGTGTGTGTTCACATACCCAGACGGTAGATGCCTTCACATGCCTGTAAAACCAGTAGAACTACAACCTGCAGTATATGTTGACCTCTTGAGATGTTCTCCTTACACACAGTTTTGTGTGTGCATGAAATAACACTGCACACACAAGTCTATAGATGAGTAAGTCAGTCATTTGACTAAGGGGTGGTATAGAAATAAATACATACATCCATTGCTCCAGGTAAGCTGCACCTACCATATGTGCTAGCTCACAAACAAGGAAGCAGTGCCTTCGTTGTAACACCACTGGGCCAACATGGCTGTATACATCACACAGAACCTGATTTCATGATTTGTGAACAGTTGGGACTGAAATTAGGCTTGCCGAATGAAGAATCATAAATACGCTTTCTGCTGTTCTAAGGTTTTGAATGATGGTTGAACATATGCAATACCAAACTGCCTCTTAGACATGTAGCATCATGTTTCTGTTCTGTTCGTGTGCATCATGACATCTTGTGTCAGGAAATGTTTGTTCTCTGGTTGTTGTTGAATATATTTTGTTTACAAACTGTTAGATAAATATGGGGCAACTAAAGGGCTGACATCGCTATGTATGGATGTGAAAGCTGGACATTGAAGAAAGCTGATAGGGAGCAAGTAGAAGTGTTTGAAGCATGGTGCTGGAAGAGAAATTTATGAATAGTCTGGACCAACAGAAAGACAAACAAGTCGGTCCTGGATCAAATCAAGCCAGAATCTGTCCTAGCAGCAAAAATGACAAAATGGAGGCTGATATACTTCAACCAGATCAGGAGAGGGTGATACTCACTGGAGAAGGCAATAATGTTAGGGGAAGTTGAAGGCAGATGGAGAAATGGATTGATTCTGTACAGGAGGACACATCCTAGAATTTATAAGCGCTCAGAAGGACTGTCGAGGACAAGTCATTTTGGAGGGTGTTCATTCATGGAATTGCCAAGAGTCAGAGTTGACTTGATGGCATATAACAACAAAGTGTTAAAGTAAACCACATCTGAGAAAGTGAAAAGGTAATCATGGATAGATATCGACCTAAATTTGGCTGCTTAGTTATGCCAACTGCACAGACTCACAGGCACAGAAAGAGACATTCTCATGATACATCTATTTTTAATTATGAGCATCATATGATTTCAGTGCATCAAATTCAGGGCCCAAAATAAATAGGGAAGTGGCAAGCAAGCTAGAGTTTAGAGACAGACTAATTAAAGATTTTTGCAGCCTGACAAGCCAGGGCTCAAGACCACAGCAGGCCTAGAACCCAGGATATCCCAGGCAATGATTCAGTCTGTGCTCTACCTTCAAACTCTGATGAAAGCAGGAAACTGTCATGGTCCCAGCATGAAGCTGAGAGCCAGAGGAGGATGAGTCATCTGGGACCAGAGCGGCCATATCACCAGTAAGGAGTCAGATGGAGTTCCTGACCCTGCGGTTAGTGCCTGTAGACCTTCAGAGATGACTTCATGCACACATAAGGTCACAGAAAGAGGCACCCAAAATCAGATCAATGGTCCATCTAGTCCAGCTTTCCATTCAGTCAGCGGCAAACCAGCTGCCCCAGGGCCTCTCAAGCACTGGGGTACGAGGACTCTCTCCTACTCAAGCTTTTCAGTTTGTCTACACAGACACACTGTGCTGATGTTGGAGAGAGCTCCCAAGCATCAAGATTAGCAGCCTTCTTCTCCATGAATTAGTCCAGTTTTTTGAAGCCATCCAATCTGGCAGTCATCGCTATTTCCTGTAGCAATGAATCCCAGTTCAACTATGCACTGTGTGAAGACATTTTCCCTTTTACCAGAGGAGAACTTAATCAACAGAGGCCCGAGGGAGGGACTTCTAAGGTAGGGATGGGCAGAAGGTAGACCTCCAGATGTTCTGCACATCTGATTATCGGCCATGCTGGTGGGGGCCTCTGGGAGTTATAGCCCAAAGCATCTGCAGTGCAGCCATCTATCTACCTCTGTCCTAAAAGCCTCATTCCCCTCCAGCTCTCATTGGAGCAAATTGCCTATTTGGAGCTTTCTGGGGTGCTGAAACCTCAGCCTCTGAGTATCTCAGATTAAGCAGAAGCTCCAAGGCAGTGGCCAGCTAGACCAGCAGGGAAGCTGCAGCTGGCAACTGTTGCCGGGGAAAACAGCTGGGAGGCCATTGTTGCTGGGAACAGCGTTAGCAAGGTCACATGGTGGGAGCCATGGCTTCCTGCGCAAAGCTTCCCCATCAGGCTCATGTGGCAACCTTTGCTGGTTTTGCTGCTGTCCTGAGGCTGGTGGCAACTTTTTGATCTCCCTGACAACTTGAGAGGACATGGGCCTGCTGTGCTGAGACTCGGAGAAAGCTGAATCATATTCGAATCCCTTCCCCATCCGAAACTTTTTCTGACATGTCATCCTGCCCTTTCTCATCCATGTCTTCACAATGACATCAGCGTGACTGTGTAGAGCTGATCTCCGCTGGAAGAGCCCTATTCCTCCAGGAATCTGTTGTGAAGGCTGCCTTAGTCATCCCCAGGGTGGGTGGTGGTGGTGGTGGGAAGAGGCACACAGCTGTCAGTGACAGAATCTGCTTAGTCAAACATCTATTTTGTTTGGCCCTCTAAAGATTCTTCCGACTGGAGTATCTTACCCATCTTCCCCATCCTTCCCACTCTCAGGGTACTTTTGCATGTGACAAAGAGCTCTGCTATACCAAAGAAAGGCTGGGATGAGCAAGGAGGCTGAGTCAGCTTTTCTTGGGCCCTTGAGCAAGGTGAGGGGGAGAGGAGGCAAGTTACGGAGCAGCACTTTCCGCCCGTGGAGCAGTCATGGGGCCGGGGGAGAGGGGTGGGTTGCGTGTGGGGCCCCCCCATTCTGTCAATCAGCCAGGGGAGGAGGGAGGCAGCAGCTTGCCACGCTCTCCCACCCCAGCTCATTAGAAATGCTAATTGGATGTGATTAAACCAAAGAAAACACAATTGCAACTGGTGCTGACTAAGGCTTTGAGCAATCCTGGGAACACTCATCTGTTTGAGGCCCAGGATGGCTGTTCAGTGGGTGAAAAATACCTGCTGCAGAGTTGATGAAAAGTTTGTGCAGTCTTTGTGTGCATGTACACACGTGTGTGTAAAAAGCAGTTGCTTATGCTCAGCTGGAGAGGGCCATTCTTCCCTGCCCTGGTCCCTTCCAGGTCATTGCACACACTGCTCCTCTCCCTGCCCACCGAGATGCAGGAACTGCTGGGGGTGAACTAAAGGCTTCTTCCAGCCCCCAGAAATTGCTAGGAAAGCTACAGCTCCTTTGCTGCTATAGGCAATGGGAAAATAGTGCACTCAAAAGGCCAGGAACATTTGATGGGTGTTTGGGCTGCGGTGAAAAGCTTCAGGGACCACCCAGGGAGTGGCCAAGGGTCTATAGCATTGTAGACGACTCGTGTGCAGATGATGCAACAAGTGACACAGAGCCAAACTGGGCTCCTGAGATTCGTGCAGGCCCTGATGAGTGACCTAAGCTCTGCTTTCCAGAGGTGACCAGAAGATTGTTCATCTTGGACTGACCTGTGCTTGGTGCCCGGATGGCTGCTGAAGAACTAGTGCACTGTAGCTCCTGCCCCAACCTAACTGGAGGCAAAGCTCTGCAGTGCCTCGGCAGTGAGCCAGCAGTGGGGCCATGGTGGACGTCAGAGGTGGCAGGGAGGTGTGGGTCCACGGTGTAGCCAACAGGGAACCTTCCTCCACCTGAAGACTGCTGTCACAGCTGCAGCACCTGAAGGCTATCTGGGTGCAGGCTCCGTATTCCTTGGTAGCTTGGGGTGAGGAGATGGGATGCAGGGATTTCAACCCCCTGCGGGTTCAGCTCAGGCTGCTGCACTGTTTGTGGGTCAGGCAGACCCCTGCCTGCTACAGCTTAAAGTTCACAGTGGTGGAGCAGAGCCGAGGGTCAAAGGGATGTCCTGCTGGCACGTTTTGTTGTCTCCAACCTCATCTGCCGCCTCACTCAGACTTCTCTGCCCCTCATGAGCTTGGCTGCAAGTCACACAGTAGCTGCGGCAAATGGATTTTCCCAACCGCAAGTACTGTGAAGTATTTTGAAGTGACTTGGTCTTGAATGGCACTGAAGACCCAATGGATTTACAGAAGACCTGCTCCTGGTGGAAATGAGGACTGCTAAAACTGGTTTGTTGATGCAGATCAAGACAGTTGCCTGAATTTTTGAACACTCCTTGCGGACATGGCTGTGGGAACACCTCTCTCTTATGCAACTGACTCTCTGGGAGAAGCAAACAAGGAAGATCGGATATTTCCAAACTCTTTGTCCTCTGCCAAACCAAAGTGCACACCGAAGGGGATGCTGTAGCTATTATTTATTTAAACGCCCAGGCTGCACTCTGCTCCAAAAAGACATAAATAATGATTAAGAACAATAGCACTTTTATTAATATAGCTCACAAAGGTGCCCATGGCACCACACAATGAATAAAACCAAAGGCAGCCTTATAACAAAACAATGTCATATGCCAACGTCATAATACGCAAATGCCAGTAGCATAAACAAGGTGCTGGCATGGGAGAAGATGATAAATGTGGGGTTGAGAGGAGCTCCATGAGAACCATTGGGAGGCCACAGAGAAACAGGTGGTCTGTTGCCTGATTCCTTTGGATCACACGGGAAGAAATAGATTGCAGGGTGCCAAGTAACTTCTCTTCCCTGGAGTCTGGAAGGAAAGGCTTGTAGATCTCATAAACTGTAAGTTCAAGAGCCTCGTCCTGAAAGCATGCAGCCTTCGATTCTGTGCTGTCTGTTGAACATTTCTCACCAGGTGCCGGGAGATGGGAGGGGGAATTGGAGTAGTTTGTTGCCACAGATTGTCCTGCGTCACAAAGGCAGCCTCTTGGAAGGCAGCCTCGTTTGGTTTAAAAATAAAGACCAGTAGGAAGGAGAGCCAGTGGGGTATTCCATCCACAGCTGACACCAGAGCAGAAGATTGAGCAGGGAGTCATGTCTTCCACAATATGGTAAGATGTTCTGCATAATGACATTGTCCAAACCTGATCAGTACATATCAATTGACAGATGCAGACGTGTGGACATCTGTGTCTTCTTTTATGGTCCCATTTTGATTTTGGTCTTGCATAAGTGACCAGTCTGTGTTGCCTTTATGCCTTCCTTGTGAGCTTCTTGGAGACACCTGGCTGGCTTTTGTGGGAAGTGGGAAACTGGAATGGATCACTCTGCAGTCTGATCTAGTGGGGCTCTTCTTAAGATAGGAACCCAAGAAACCATCATTAGAATGGTTTTAATTCTAGAACACACGGACCGACATTTTGGGGTCCAAATGTGGACTGATTTCTTTTACCAGCTTCCAGTGAAAGAACAGAAGAGTGCCTTCTCCTCGGGCAACTTGTGAATGGCCATTTCTGACCCAAGTGGAGGGCATCAGGCATGGAAAACCAGGTATGGAAGGTTACCGCTGCAGAGATGGCAAAGCTGCTTTCTGCCAAGAGAGAGAACGGGCAATTAAGGTTTTCCATTTTTACCAGAAGTCCATGCTGCTTGTTACGGACATATAGTCTCTTTCATACACTCTCCTCCCTCGCTTTCATTAATGGGCTCCGACCTCCATGCTGTGCTTATCTAATGGCTGGCAAAGTGTACCGGATGCCACTTTTCCCTGCTGTGTCCAATTATTCCAACAGAGCTCCAGGACAGATTAAAGACAAACAAATTGGGTTCCAGCACAATAAAGCAGTGATTTGGGTCTTGGTGGAACAAAGTCTCTCATTCACCGGGGATGGGATGGGAAGAGGGGAAGGTTGCCACTGGCCAGCAGCTCACCAGCTCTGCAGTTCACCAGGTATTTTTGGCTATTTCATGGCCCAGCAGTGTAGCCCAAATGGTCCTCTAAGTGCCCCACAGCAATACGATTCTCACAGTATTGCAGAGCTGGGGAGGTGCACAGACAGAGGAAGAGAAGCGTCTTTACCTCCTGCTTTTTGGGATTCTGAGATGATTCCAGACAGATGGCTGCCATTCTGAGCAGGTCAGAAAATGACCTGTAACAGCATCTGAAGCAGGAAGGGAATTTGGAAACGTCTGTGGCAAGCATGGGGTCGCTGCCTACAGTATCATGGAAAGCATTCAAGAAGCACGTTAGAGACATCTTCCTAACCCTGTAATTTTGCTTCAGAGGAGCTTGATGGTGCAGAGCCAATGGTCTGTTAACTTCCCAGTTCCATCATGCTGAAGAGGAGATGGCTCAGGGGAGGAAGTGGCTTCCATGAGAGCCTCTATTACCTGGTACAGGTGCAGGCGTACTCCAGTTCGGCATTGCTTGTTTAGATCCTTTCTGCAGGACCCTTGCTTGGATGAAAAATTCTCATGTGATCGGTTGCATGAACCTTGATTTAACAGATGAGCAGCTAAATTTGCACCACCCCAAGTGGGCAGAGTGCCCGTGGCAGGAAGGGATGCTCAATGGAAGAGTGCTGTGGAGGAGAGCTTGTATTCAGGCTGATGAAAACTTGGGCCAAGTAACACTGGAGAGCCTGGTACAGGGCCTGGAGACATGGCGCCAACCACCATGATGCCAGCAATCCAGTACCAGGCCCTGTTTGTCTGGGCTGACCCCAGTCTTGCGAGGGCCCTGGGCTATCACAGTTCCACATCAAATGCCCCCTCGTAGGCTCATGGAACCTTCCCCTGTTTTAATGTCCCACAATGGGCCTTGATCTGATATCTCCCAGAAGCATCAGAAGAACAGGCGGGTCAGACCAAGGCTCCATCCTCCCACTATCCACACAGTGCCACCCAGGTGCCTGGGGGGCAGCACCCCTTTCCCGTGTGTGTTCTGCAGCACCTGCTATATAGAGGCCCACTGGATACCAAAGGCAATATAGAGCCATCATGGCCAGTAGCCGCGATGAGCCTTCTTTTCCATGAGTTTGTCCAGTCTCCATTTCAGACCATCCTTAAATTTTGTGGTAGTGAATCCCGCAGTTTGGGTGAACAAGTACTCCCTTTCTCTGTCCCAAATCTCTCACCAATCAGCTTCACGAGATGGCCCTGATTTCTGCTAATTATGAGAGAGAGACGTCCCCCGCTCTAGTTTCCCCATACCATGCATAATTTTGTAGACTTCTATCATGTCTCTCCTCACTCTGCTTTCTTCTAAGCGCCTTTCCTACCACCTTCCAGTGGCAGTTATCGTTCCTCGTACAGCAGTTGCTCCTGCCCGTGATCCCTTGGGACGACCTTTTCCTCGCCTTCTCTTGGCCGGCCAGGGCAGGCGGTGGGTCTTCCGCTTAAGAGCGTCCGAAGGGGCTTGGCCGCCCCTGCAGGTGTGCCAGGCATGTTGCACAGTGACGCCAGCACAGAGCCAGCCGTGTGACTTCACCCCCTGATTGCCGTATGCCTGCTGTAACTTGCATCCCTCTTAGAATTTGCACCTGCACCTGACAAATTCGTGGATGGATCTCTTTCTGCATTTAGAAGCTTTACTCATCATTTTCCCACCTTCTGCTCTTCTGTAGATCCAGGCAGTGAGTGCCTGACTAAACGATCTGATCATTACCATGCAACATTTAAATTGGTGAGTGGCGTTTAATTATCCTGTGATGGCATCTTGGCTTGCACTCGGTGTAGAGGGAAGGCTCACATGTCATTAGTCCCAGTTCCTGGCTACCCAGAGTCCTTTGCAACATTGTGGGCAAATTCTGGGATATTCTTATTGCTCTTTACCATGCGTCCAGCTGCTCTCTGCCTCCTCAACACTTGTGCTTTCGTGGAGCACAAAGGAGCACAAAGGAAGGAGCACAAAGGAAGACAGAAAGCTTCCCTGTACCAAGTGAGACCTTTGGTCCATGTAGCCAAGCACTGCTGACACGGACTGGCAGCAGTGGCTCTCCTGGGCTTCAGGCAGGAGCAAAATCCTGAGGAGGGAATCTGAGACCTTCCGCATGCAATGCAGGTGCTCCACCACAGAGATGTACCCACTCCTGCCTGTGTCCCTCACCACTGCGACATTCCCAGCATTTGTGGCAGCATCAGAAAAAGGCAGGTTGACACTCAACCCGGTAGCAAAGCACTGTGGATTTTTAAAGCAGGGAAATTTAGACTGGATACTGAAGGCTCGGCTTCCAGAGTGCCAGCAGTGTGGCTGTCATGGCCTTCGGGCCTGCCAAGGCTGACCACCCCAACTTACTGCCGACTGCCAAAGGAGTTTTCGGTGCCATGTTGGCCCCCAAAATGTGAAGCCACTCATGCTCAGAATTATTCTGAGTTAAACATTCAACACGACACCTTCTCCTTTTTCTGCTCATTGGGGATGGCAATATAATTGCTGCTTTCAGAATAGGCAGGCAAGAAGGTCATGTGTCTTTGTGGGCTGTCAGACGATGATTCTCACCATTTGCTTTCCAGCAGCCAATCTCCTTGGTTTGCTTATTAGAAAGTGAACTTCGCATTATGCAAGCAGAGTTACACCTCTCTGCTTGCATGTCCCATTTCCTCCCAATCCAAGGCTGATTCAAGGAGGCCCAAAACTTCCACAGCCTGCTCTGCCATCCCAGGTGGCTCCGTCATGCTGGATCCAGGGACAAGGGTGCACATACATACAACATGGAGAGCATTTTTTAAATTAATTTGAACAGTATTTATTTATTTATTTATTTAAAGTTTTTGTATGCTGTCCCCTTGCTATATAGCCTCGGGACGGCTCATACAATTTTATGCCCCACCTGTATGCTTGCTAAAGTCTCCCTCAAAGTGGCTCACAACATTAAAAATTCAATGAGCAATTACACAGGTAAAGGTGTAATCCTATGCACATTTAGCTGGAAGAAAGGTTTGCAATTCCACTATGCCCCAGGCAGACATGTGGAGAATTAAAGTCCCTTTTCTGTCTAAACTTGCATAGGATTGAACCTTAAAGCATCTTCTGTCTAAATGTCCTGCCTGGGGAGGCAGTGTGGCACAGTTGTTAAGTGCATGGGATTGGGACTCCAGTGATCTGGGTTCCATGCCCTGTTCAGCCATTCAGTATACAAGCCTTCTGGATGGTGAAAAGTAAAACTGACTGATATACTGGAGCAAATTTTAAAACCCCTTGACCTGACCCCCGAAACTGAAAAGTGAAGGGGCCCGGTGAGCCTTTCTTGGCAGAGCATGCCATTGGCAGCATCCCAGTCAACAAATCCCTTTCTCTGTGTGCTTCTGCCTTTAGAGGGTAGATGGAAGGCAGCTGAGCAGCCTCCAGACTGATCTGAGTAGAACAAGATGACCTTGGCTTCAGCAACCCCATTCTTAAGCCATGCAGGGCTTTCGTGGTTAAGATCAGCACTCTGAATTGTGCCCAGAAATGAACAGGAAGCCAATGAAATGGTCTTCTGGCTAGGGCCAGTCAGGAATGTAGCCACCACAATGAGCATAGCCAGGTGGTCTTTGCTTGGATCACCTGTGCTCCACATTCCAGGTCTCTGGTCAGAGCATCTTCATATGGATAATTTCATTTTTGATGCTTGTCACAAGGAGTCTGCATCTTTGCACTGTAAAGGTCTGGACCTCCTTGGTTCTCTCAGTGGACCTTGTACCCATGTCTCCAGCAGTCACTGCATGAACGTATGTGTGAAAGAGGGCAGGGTTTGGGCAGTCCTTTTGCATAAGCAGGATCTTTCAGAGAACAGACTCGCTATTTTTCAGAGAACAGGCGCGCGCACACACACACACACACACACACACACACACACTCACACAGAGCCATGGATATCTTGTGCAGCCATTCGGAATGCATCAAGGCCCTAGACACCAATTCCTTGCTGTATTGCAGGAATCCAAATTAGTACCATCTGTCAACTGAGAACTGATTATTTCTCTCTTTCTCCCAAGCTGGATTTTCAGTCAGATTCCATCAGCCAGAAGAGAAGAAGGAGCTGCCTTTTAACCCTCTTGTTCTGGCCTGATTACCTGCCCGTGATGCTGCAAGGGAGGGGCCTTAGCACCGTGGCAGAGCACTGGCTTTGGATGCAGAAGGACCTGGACGCAGCCCTAGCATGATTACGTAAGGCTAGTCCATGCTGAAAATACAGACTCAGACGAAACCTGTTTCCTGTGTTTCTAAGGTCTCCGACTCAAGGCTTCCTTACCCTTCTGTCTGCAGTTCTTTTATGTATTAGTAACCCAGTTAGACGCAGTGGAGAAGAGCATTCAGATACCCTTGATAGCTTGCACAGAAAAGAGAATTTTAGGCGATACCAATTCTCAGTCCAGCACAAAAAGCTATACCTGCCCAATTCACACCTGTCCAAGCCTGCTTCTTCCTATGCCTTTGGACAAAAACTCTGAGATCATATTTATACATGCAAAAGATGGTCATGAAGAGTGAATTTAAGTTTTTGAGAAGCTTAGAGAGCAGACATACGTGCAAGATTTGATGGGGTGAGGAAGAGTGGTGTGTGGAAGAGTATATTTTTACTGCTTTCGGGTGAAAAGAATCCCTTTTTCCTTTTAGTTGGTTTGCTTGTTGCACTTGCTGTGTATATCTTGATGGTGGACTGTACTGGCTATTAGAAACCCTGCTTCTGTTTGGTTGGGGGTTTTGGTGCAAAGCATTTGGGAGCTGGAATGTGTCCTGTAAGGAGGACAGCACAGCTTGCAGGAGGCTGGAAGGTGAGAGCAGAAAGGGATCATGCCATTTTGCTTTCAGGGGCAAGCTGTGCTGTGTCAAGGGTTTGGTCTGCTTGTCTGGATAACTGCTTGCAGCAATGCATCCCACTTGGATGTTTGCAAATAAGCAGATACTGCCAAAACAGACAACAAAAATGGCAAGTCTCTGGAATCCTCATAAGGAATGTGGCCAGGTAAAAAGACAGTTCACCGTGAAACACCCTGTTGCTTGAGGTGGTGTGAAGAATCTTATTTACTTCCTAAGCTGCTGTGTCAGGCTTAGTTCAATGGACTTTCTGCATCCCTCCAAGACAGGGGGTGGAGCAGTAGTTCCTTCATGACCTGCAATAAACCCAAGGATATCTTATTGATTTATTCTAGGTAACAAATCTGGCTTCGCATGGCTTGCAGTCACTCTTAGTTTGATCAAACAAAGGCGAACAAACTCATTGCTTGATGCATCTGCACAGCCTGCCTTGGTGCAGTCATACTCACGGGCACCCCTAGCTATGGCCTCAGCCATGGTGCTCCCCAAGGAAAGCGTCCATATAGTCAGAAGTGCCTGGTCCACTGTTGGGCCCCTCATTACAGGAAGGTTCCATTTGGGTGCCAGGAAGCGCTTCCGGACAGCTGGGACCCCGAGGGTGTGGAATGGGCTTCCCCGGGAGGTGGTTGAGTCCCCATCGGTGCAGGTGCTCAAGGATAGGCTGGACGTCCACATGGTGGGCATGTCGTGAGCGGAGCCGGCTGGAGCCGGGGGTCAGACTGGATGGCCCGGGAGACCTCTTCTGACTCGCTCTGTTTCTATGCTTCTAAGCTTGGAAGCTAAGCAAGGTCAGGCCTGGATATTATGTGGATGGGAGACTCGAGTCCTGCATTGAGCAGGGGGTTGGACCTGATTGCCTTCTAGGTCCCTTCCAGCTGTATGATTCTATGGAATGGTCTGTCCATTCCATCCCACTGAAGTGGGCTGCCAGTAGAAAGAGTACGTCCTTTCTGGAAGCTAGACTGGGACTCAAGTGGGTAGACTTGGCTGATGCCCTGGAAGATCAGCACTCTGCTTGATCATACCTATTCTTCCAACAATTCTTTCCCAAATAAAAGCACATTTGCACAGCTCCCATTGGTTTCAATCAGCTTTACACAGGAGAGACCAGGCTGGTGGTGGATTGTGCCAACAACTGCATTTTTCTTCCAAAGCTTTGCATCCTATTATTGGGAAGTTTGGTGAGGAAGTCGTAATTGCAGACTGTCATCCTTAGCTGCAGGACAGCTCCTGTTTTCTAATCTCAAAGTGTGAGAGACAAATTACTTGGGTTATAAAAACAGCTGAAAAGCAACACATTTTGTTTTGCAATATTCATAGCCCTCTGTGCCAAAAATTCTTGTTTTTATTGTTGCTGAATACATTTATGGTTTACTAAAGATAGACAGGCACTCCCTACTGGCTCATGCATGGTGTGCATTAGGGGATTGTTTTCGAAACTCCCAAGTCACTACACAATCCCACTTGACTTTGAAGCATCTCATGCAACAAGAGGTAAATTCACAAGCACCACACACCAAGAGAGAGTGAGAAGAAGGTTGACGATTCAGACCACTGGCCTATCAAGTCTTACATTCTGGTCACACAAGGATCAGAGGTGGACTGGGACTTCGGAGATCAAGAGATTCGGGTCCCAAATCTAGGGATTTGGGGCCAGTCACTAACTTTCAAACTGATCTAGCTCACAGGGTTGTTGTGTGGATAAAATGACAAGATGTAACTATAATAAACAAACAGCACCCTCCTGCTTAGGTTCTTCAGGAACAGGTACAGAGAGGTGCACTGCCTCGGATAATACTAGAGATAACACCTAGCTACACGCCCAGTAATCGCTGACAGCCTTATCTTCCTTCATGAATTCGTCTAATCCCTTTTTAAAGCCAGCCAGGTCAGCAGTCTCCATTACTTCTTGTAGTAGCAAATTTCATAATTTATGCTTCAGGTCAAGAAAGCCTTGCTGTTATCATGCCTGACTCTTCTGCCGATCGGTTTCATGGGATGACCCCTTCCTGAGAAAGGGGGAAAACTGTTTCCTCATCTACTTCCTCCAAACCATGCATTATTTTTTATACCAAGTCTCCCCACATTTAGCCCACCCCCTTTTTTCCTTTAAGCTATGCAGTCCTAGATACTGTACCCTTTCCTCATTGGGGTTTTGCTCCAGCTCCTTGATTATTTTGATTGTCCTTTTCTGAACTTCTTCCAACTCAACAATAACATTTTTGAAGTGTGGTGATCATAACTTATACACAGTATTCCAAGTGGGGCTGTAGCATCGGCTGTAAGGCAAGCAGCGTCTTGACTGGGAGACATGCAGCATGCTGCAAACCACGAGAGGGTGAACTCCAAAACCCCTTGGAGCTGCTTGTTGTTGTTGTTAGTCATGAAGTCGTGTCCGACCCATCACAACCCCATGGACAACATTCCTCCAGGCCCTCCTGTCCTCCACCCTCCCCCGGAAACCACCTAAGCTCATGCCAACTGCTTCAGTGACTCCATCCAGCCACCTCATCTTCTGCCGCCCCCTTCTTCTTTTGCCCTCAATTGTTTCCAGCATCAGGCTCTTCTCCAGGGAGTCCTTCCTTCTCATTAGCTGGCCAAAGTATTTGGGTTTCATCTTCACTATCTGGCCTTCTGAAGAGCAGTCAGGGCTGATCTCCTCTAGGACTGACCGGTTTGATCGCCTTGCGGTCCAAGGGACTCGCGGGACCACGAAGTCCCTCGGAGCTGCTTAGTCTTCTTCAGAACAGCAGCTGCTAGGGGACAAATCCAGTTCAGGACCTGCAGGGAGAGGTTGCAGTTAACCATGTCTTCCTACAGGACAAAAATTGGGCAACTGCTCCAACTCCCCCATAGCTGTTTTCCGTGGGAGAGAGCAACTGCAGCTCTGCCTGAGTGTTCCTTCCAGCAAAAGGTCTAGAGAAGTGCCAAATAAATGGTCATTAGCTAATGATGGGAAAGGAGCCCACTTGCAAACTGAAGGCATATACATTGTGAAGGCAGTCAACTGAATGACAATGGAAAAGGCGGTTTCCCTTTTTGCAGTCTAACCTGGGTGGCTAAAGCTCCTTCAGCTCACATAAGCATTAGCCTGTGCTTGCAAATGCTACACCCGCCTCTAAGGAGAACCGCACAAAGAGCTCCTGCCTCTAAATGAAGGCCCAGCCTGCCCTGGCAAGCAGAACCGATCACACAAATATTATGATTATTAGCTTAGTTGATTATTCCTTTAATAATAACAATATATTAAAATAACATTGATTAGAGGATTCAGTTGCAAATTCATTCCCACCACATTCTGCAGTTGAAATGTATCGGCCCTTGGGATTGCTGCATAGTCAGTCCAGAAAGACATTGGCCAGCTGAACTTATTTTGAAGGATCTCTTCCATGCGTTATGCAGTGGCAGAATCCTGCATGGTTTCGCCACAGGCTGCAGGTCAGACTGCATGCTATTATTGTTGTTATTTTATTGTTATCATTGGAAATCTGCCCTGTCCCCCATTACAGCTGGTACTGGGTGGATGATTTAGCCAGCATAGGTGACTAGTACTCTCTGTGCAAGGTTGGGGCAGGCTTATGCTGGCTAAACTTCAGGAGCCAATGGCTAGCCTACAAGCTAGTTTGCATGCCCTTTGGGCAAAGGGCAGGGATTGGACAGATTTGGGAATCCCTCCAATTTTTTCTCTCCCTTGATGGCATGCCAGCTATTTGAAGATCCATCTTTCTCACTCTCTCCTTCTGCAGAAGGACGTATACGACCAGAGTAATCCTTCAGTTTCAGTTTCTCTTTCTTCTTATCTTAAATTCACGTTGTCTCACATATTCAGAATTTGTCCGGTTTTAAATTCAGTATGCCTCAAGTTTTTTAAAAAACAGTTCTCATTACATTTTGTACTCGGCGTTGCAACTTTCTTCTCTCAATAAACAATACCCTAATTTGCACATTGATGCAGATAGTTTTCTTAACAGAAAGTACTTTTAAAGTTACCTACATGAATACATATGTGTAGTTCCCCTAATATGAACATTTGCTGTGCAGGTTTGATTGTCAAATTCCACTGCAAACTTCAGAGCACTGCAAATTCCAGAGATAACACAGTTTTGATTGTCTCATAGTTTGAGACAAACTAAATCTGATATAAATCAGATTTAGTTTCATTAAGTGTGAACCTAATGAATTTCTCCCCCATTTCTAAGGGAGAATAATTCCCATTTCCACAGCAGTTTCGACCCATTCTTAGTCACTATGGACTATTTATCTGCATTATCTGTAACAAAAGAGATATTTGCCTGGGCCAATTTCAGGCAGACCTGCTGGTTCAACCTAGTTTACCAGACTTTGTTGAGCAGACTTAGACTTTTGGCTATTGGGCAGTATAAAAATGAAATAAATAAATAAAAATGAGCATAGAATCCTACATTCTGCTAAAGGGTGAAACCCAAGAGATCCTTTAGGCCAACCCCCAGTCTTACCAATATTCATAACTTTGCTTTGACTTCATCACATTTGCCATAGCAAAGGGATGGTACCAAAGAATAGCTATAAAGGATAGCCTTATTCTGTGAAAGTTGAAGAGAAACTTAATTTAGCAGGTTATTGATCAATGACAACCAATTTAACCATTTTATGCCAAATGGTTCTGGCATTTCTGGTTTCTCAGTTTTGGGTAAAAAACCCAGGCTATGTGACATAGCCAGCTTGACTGTTTGTGTATTGGCTTCTCTGGTGGGTTATGGGCAACATGCCAAATTCACTTTAATGGGTTTGCTGAACCCTTTGTTGCATTGTGCATGCATGAGACCTATCTAGGCTGGACATGCACATGGTGGGCATGTTGTGAGCGGAGCCAGCTGGTGCCGGAGGTCAGACTAGATGGCCCGGGAGACCCCTTCTGACTCGCTCTGTTTCTCTTTTTCTCTGTTTCTATTTGCAACCCATGTCGGCTCAGCAAGCCACTGCAGATAATCATGCACCCTCCAGCCTTCCAAGTCAGCGTAGGGAATGCTGTGTAGGTCTGTGTGGTATATCAAATGGAAGTTTAAAAATAAAAACCAATAAATGTGAGATCACTGAAATGTGATTAATATAACATCAAAAATGCTAATGGGATTTGGAGGCTTGGGTTGAGGATTAGAGGGATCATCGGAATAAATCCCAAATACTGTACAAGGTTTCCATTGTATCTATGTGTGGGGGTGGGTGGGGGGGAGACAGACTTGCATTCAGGAGGAGTTGGGGGAAGCTGCCAGGTGGCACTCAGCCATACGAAGGGGCTTTTGCAAGATTGCAGGGGGTCACAGCACTGTAAATCCAGACCACACAGCCGATTCCAAGACTGGAGGGTCCTTAAACAATGCGCTCTCTGCAAGCCCTTAATCCAGAAGAGAGCGGGCACACACACATGTGGATGCTGGCCACCTTGATGGTCCATGCAAAGACAGGTGGCTTTCCTGTGGTGGGGCCTCCTCTCGTTTGTTGGGCCTAAGTGAATGGCTGGCCTGGTCCTTCTGGAGCCCCCATTGCCCTGATGTCTGAGAGAGAGAAAAATGCTGGAATAGGATGTCCATGGAGTCATCCTCATGAACAGCAGGCACAGGTTTGTTCTTCTCTTCCAGACGTCCTTGGTGCAACCTGAAATCCATTTTGTATTTTCTATAGCCTATCTAGTTAAGTGTGCATACTTTTTAAAATGCAAAGTTTTTTTTAAAGTAACCTTTTCCCACATTTGTCAATGGAGGAAAAGGTGTGCTTTGGAAAAAATGCCACACTTTCCTCATTGGAACAAACTGAAAAACCAGGTTGTAAATGAGAATGGCAATGCACAAAACAGACCCTTGAAGAGAAGTTTTGAGAAGTTTGGCAAGCTTGAGCCTCTCTGGTTCTCCCATCCTTGGTAAAAACTAGGCCAGAATGAAGAGGTAAGCCTGAAAGGAGTGTATTATGTTTCTTAAACAGCTTTCTTTTCATCTTCCAGAAAGAGAAGAAGGGACAGGCAATTATTAGTTTATGATTCTTCTGTTCATCTCATTCCCAAAGTCATGCCTCTGGATTACTGAATGTTTATACCCAGTCTCAATTTATTTATATTCCATCTGTATGGCACTCTGTGGCACAGGTGGGTAATTTGAGGGTCTCCAGGTGTTTGGCCTCCAACTTCCATGATACCTCACCTGGTTAGGGCTCACAAAAAGCCCATCCCTGCTCTGTGGCCTCCTCAGCTTAAGTGGTGGACGTAAAAAGGGGGCAATGCCAGATGGCTCCGAGGATCCATGTCCACCCCACCCCCATTGCATCCAGCCAATGCAGTGGGACTTGTCTAAGAAAAACAGTGGAGCTGGGTAGCATATCAAAATCAAAGCTCGATTGCTGGTACACACAGACAGTTTTTTCCATCCAAAGATCTCCCTTGCTGGACTGGGGCACATCTGTGCATAGAACAAATGCACAGACGCTAAAATGCCTCATAGCTCATGAGCTGCATGCAGGTTCTCTTATATGGAAGTTCCTTCGGGTGGAGAGAGAAATGACACATGGGAAATGGCCCTCAGGTTACCAGGTTGCTGTTCCTGAAATAAAAAGGGGTGGGGGCAGGGAGAGAATTTGACTTTCCATAGTATTCATAGGCAGACAGGACTAGATTTTGCGTATCTCTTCTTTCCCCCTTACATAAAGCAGAATGTTCAAATTCACATCTTATAGCCTCTTTCCTGTCTGGCTGCTGATTGTGTTGTAACTTCTCACTGTCTCATTCTTGCTGGCAGAGAAGGATGGGCAGGAGGGTTTGACCCCCATGAAAGATGAAGAGAAGTGAGAGAAAGAGGAATTGAGGAGCAGAGAATGAGAAAGCAAGATCGGCCTGCAGACAAATACCACTCTCTTCTCCCTTTGACAGCTGGGCTTGGAATCTAATCCCCTGCCCTGGGTAATAACCAGTGCCTGTTCCCAGCTCAATAATCTTAAACATTGATTCCTGCAGGGGGACTGATCTGGCAGCTGTGGGTCAGATTAATTACTCTGGGGGATGGGAGATGAGGTTGCTACCTCTTCAGAGATTCCAGCTTCAAGGGTATCTTGTCCTGCAGCCTTGACTGGAAGCAGAAGAGCTATATGGTAGCTTGACCTTGTTTGCTCTTTGAACTCAAGTTCAGGGAGGACTCAGTCAACAGGAGCAATTAGATTTCCTTTGCAGGTGGGGGAAGACCTCTGTTATAGTTATGGGTGTGTCAGAACAGGTCCAGGGATAGCTCTTCTGAATCACTGGCCAGGTTTTAGGTCCCTCCTTCACACCTGGTGACAGGTATGGGACAATGGATCACTTATTCACCAGTTGTCATTTCTGAGCTGAACTCAAAGTGCTGGTTCTACCTTTGAAGCAAGGATGAGAAATCTCTCAAGGACCACATCCCCTGCTCTTGAGGACCCCTTGTCAGTGATGAGCGGCACCAGAAAGTGAGAGGCATTGCTGCTTCTCTTTCTCTCTCTAATACTCACCCTCCTCTTTCCCCTTCTCTTTCATTCTTTCATCCCGTTTAGCAGGGCTTCCTTTGCTGTACATCCCTCATCCAAAGGGTTCTCCAATGTCCATTGCACTGCACAGAAGTAAATTAGGACAAGATACCTCTGTGGTTCTTGGGAAAATAATTAATCCTATTCATTTATTTCATTTCCATGTGTCGCAATAGCCAAAGCTCTCTGGGCAGTTTCCAAAGAGTAAAACTCTGAAAAATACAGTACTGTACATATTATGGAGCCATTTACATTGAAACCTATAAGCAGACACCACATATACCCCCTCCAAAAAAAGGGGGAGCACCAGGTAATTTCTGCTTTCTGCAAATCAAATCGGTTTCCGACAGGAGAGACCACCCTG
This sequence comes from Varanus komodoensis, assembly GCF_004798865.1. NCBI lineage: Eukaryota > Metazoa > Chordata > Lepidosauria > Squamata > Varanidae > Varanus > Varanus komodoensis. The sequence goes on from NW_025335856.1 coordinate 6,399,078, forward strand.
TCAGCTGGAAGCACTGTCCCCTGCCCCCCACCAGACTTTATAGAAGCCTTTTATGTCTATTAGCCTTTGGGGAGCAGGCCATCTTGAAAGGTCCCCTCACCCTTCCAGGGGTTAAAAGCTGCCACAACTCTTAACAGGACTGTGGTTAGGCAGATGACATGCTGGGTCAGTTCCATGGTTGTCATGGGGATCTCAAAATCCTGGGCCACCCCAGGCCAAGGGCTCTCGGCACGGATGTTGACGTTTCCCAGAACTGACACTCTTGAAAGTCTCAACAGCACCCATGAGACCATCCACATTGGCCCAAGGGAGGAGACACCCATGGACACTGTGCCCCAGCCTGTCTCATCTGGTCAGCACAAGGTAAGGAATTCCCTCTGGCCACACCAATGCCCTCACTCTCCCCACTCCAACCCTCCAGTCTCTTTTGAGGCTGAACCAGTCACTCGAGTGGCCGAACTGGGAAAGACCAGCTCAGTCACGCATGCCAGAATAACTGCCTTATCCACTATTAAATCATGATAAACAAGGCCTTGCTTTCAACGGACTCCAGCATCTGGAGACCTGAGGACAGGCTGATAAGGAAACCATCAAACCTGCAGGTAGAGGGCCAGAGCATGGCACAACCATTAATTTGCTAGACCATGTTCCCCTAACCTGGCTAATCTTCTCCCCATGTTATTTTCCCAAGAGCTGTTGACATTTAGGAAAGGCTGGTGTTACCAGCAGACGCAATGAGTTGGGCATCTAAGGCAGCTGATTTGAAGTGTCAGGAAAGGGCAGCAAATAATTGGCAAACTGTGTTGTTTTCCTGCCAAGGAGAAGAGATTTGCTACTTCCGGTACCCAAAGAATCAGGCTTGTGTTCTGTGTGCTTTGACTTTTGTGGGAAAGAGCATTTATTGCTTCACTTAAGGCAGCAAAAAGTCTTGGTCCTTCCCAGGCATCATGGGTGGGGATGGAGGTGGGGTGACACATTTGGCCTTGTGTGGAAAATAAGCTCAGTTCCTTCTTGATTTGGGGGAATGAAGTCACCGTTCCCTGGCCATCGGGCATTAATGCTTTCATTTAAAGATAAACAAACCGTACATAGCTGTTGTACAATCAACAGCTCAACGTGGAACAGGCTGAGCGCAACGTCTGAAAGAGGGTTGCACACTTGACAGAAGCGCTGCAGCTTGATTCAAAGAGCATACTCCACCCGCCTGCCATGGGAGATTTCACCTCTAGGAAAGATGGCCCCACACTTCAAAAGGCGGCCCTGAATGGGCACCGAGAGAAAGCATGATGAAATCACAGCCGGGGGATACCCAACGCCTTGTGATTCCGGAGCTCCTCGTCTGCATATTTTTTCCTTTGATCTAGTAGCAGTCTCTGCTGGATCGTTCAAAAGAGGCTTTTAAAAATGCTACCAGGCCTCCCTCTGCCCACCTCCCCCTCTTCCCAGGGCACACCCGGGTGCCAGCTCACCCTCTCAAAGTATCTCTTAATCACCTCTGCATCTCCCAGTTTATGGTATTGTCATCCCAGTTAATCAGCGACCCTCACCATTAAGGATCATTAAAGCTTAATTCACTGCCTGGGGAAACATTTTCATTATCAAGCGGAATTGTTGATTAAACGGTCCTGATTATATGAGTATTGTGCGGGTGGGGGTGTGGGAGATAGAGTGGACAGCCGACATAATGGAATCAGATTGTAATAGAGGACATGTGCCTTTCAAGGTTTGTTCACTGCAAGCAGGCAGATGTGTGGCATTAATACTGTGATAGCACCAACGCTATGCAAATGTGCTTTGCAGTATAAGTAAAAGCAACAGGCACCGACCCAAGAAGCTTATAGCCGCACCTGGAGAACTCATCCTATGTCTGATGAACACCAATGCACACAACTCCCCCAGGCATTGGACTGTGGGACAGTGTCCTCCATGCTTTCTCTGCTTCTCTCCTTCCTGCACAACCCTGATCCCCCCTCCAACGCTCTCTCTCTGCTGTTCGTTCACTTTCCCCATCAGCTGATTGTGCATAATGCACAAAAGGAACACAGGCAGCACTGATGTTTGTGTGTCTTCCCTGGCACACCATTTTGGTCTCTGCAAAGCATATGTTGGCGCAAACAGGTGGCAGGTGGCTGTCCCCCAGTCTCTACCTTTGCCTCGATGGCATGCCTAGACATGGACTACTGTGCACAGTTGCGGTTGCCACTCCTAAAGAAGGATGGGACTCCAGAAGGGAAGTCAGAGCTTTCACAGGGGCTGAGCAGGGTTGCTGTCAAGGATGCCATTCATTCATATGGTTGCCATGCATTGAAGAAGGCTTGCTAGCGTCTTCACAACCACAACAGCACCAACGAGTTAGAAAGGTGCAGAAAAGAGTAACCAAAATGATCAGGGGCTTGGAGCAACTCTCCCATAAAGAAGGGCTACAAACATTTGAGATGGTTTAGCATAGAAAAAAGTTGAGTTACAGGAGGTATGATGGAGGTGTGGAGAAAGAGGAGAGGGAAACTTTTCTCTTCCTTTCTCATAAGTTTCTGACCCAGGTCTAGTGCTGCAGTGGCCCTTATCGTTGTTGGCCATAATTGGATCTGGAGTGGTCTGGGTTTGGGCCTGTTCGGTCTGTGGAATGTCAGACTCAGGGTGGGCTTGCCTCCATCAGGATTTTCACTGGGGGCAGACAACCTTCTTCCACCCTGATGGCCTTGGCAGGGAAAGGGGGTTGGCCATCTCTCTGCCAGAAACTGACAGGAGAGGGAGTGGTGCTCAGGTATCATCCAGGTGGGAACGCCTCACCTGATCCGCAGAAGGGGGAACCTTGTTTGGGTCAGGGGTCCTCATTGATGGGCTACAATCCCATTTCAGATGTTCTTTAGGAGGAGGGATTTCTGTGGTCACACCTTTGCAGTTAAACTGGCGCCAGCCTGGAAGCCTTGAATGGGAACCTAATTAGATTTGGCATGTTGCCTCTTGAACTTTATATTGTGAAGAATTTGCCATGAAAAGTATGCTATATATATCTCTATACACACATATATTAATAGAACGTGAATTCTGGTTTGCAATGCATTGTGCAGCTTCATCCCTGATAGCCCAGAGTTGCCAGATGGCTTGAACTGATCCTGACTCGAGAACGTTTCTGTGGCTGGCCCATGCAGCGCGGAGGCATCGAGCTGGAAAACAAGGCTAACAAAATCGGTGCACTTTTGGCATTCCTCTGGGTTTACTTGTTAACCTGTTTTAAGGATTGAACATGATAGGTTTGCAGGTTTCCATGAAGTTTTCCAGGTTGGATGAGACCTTTGCATGTGTGGCTTTGTTTAGGTCATTTTCGAGAACCTTTGATGTCCTGGAAAGTCAACCTCAGGAATCTTGCAGCCTCTTTCTCTGGCAACTTTTGGATTGCAATTAGAAATGCAAATAACCTAGTCCTGCTTTGTAAAACTGCAGGTGAAGTAGGAGCCACATTAAAGAAAAGGGAAGACGTGACCCATCTTGGCTTGATTATCCTCCTCCTCATCTTACTTGCTCTATGGAATTTTCCCCACCTAGTGGCCTTCCAGCAGATTGTACCACGATGCTCACTTCCTGGTCAGTGGCCATGCTCACTGGGAATGAAGGGAGTTGGTGTCCAAAACTTCTGGAGAGGTGTGTGTGGAAGGTTGCTGTATGCCAATCTGGCACAAATGACGGCACAATTTGAAAGCCTTGTTATCACCTTATTCACTTGCTCTGACTCTGGGAGGGGGGTAAAGGGTCCTGGAGCTGCACCCCTCCCTCCTATGCCAGTGGACTTCATCTGTGCCTTTTACGAAGTAGGTCAGCTCAGGAAATTCCCCAACAGTGTGAACAACCCCCCCCCCCACTCCTTTTGCCTATCCTCACCATCTGGCATTCAGAGGATTCGTGATTTATCTGGTTGAATGGAGGGGTGCAGCTTTGGCTTGGAGTGAGCAAGAAAAGAGTTGGGCCTGTAGAGCTCAGGGAAGAAGTAATTGGGGATGCTTCCTGGGGTGGTGGGATGCGTGTGTGTGTTCCCCCCGTGGTTTTCTTGAGGGGGGCCCCACCAGCGATCCTGGGTCTGGTGGTGCCCCAGTTGCGATGGCTGCATTTCAACTCCAGATGTTGATTGTGGTCGTCTCAGAAGCAAGCACCACATCACCACCAACGTTCACGCAGAAGCATCCTGCTGACAGCTTCCCGCTGTCTCCAGATGCAGGTGCCAACATGTCCTCTCCGGTGGCAGTGAGCTGTGAGCAAACCTTCCCAGAACAGAACTGGGCATTTTAACTAAGCCGGAAGAGGTGTGAAGGCTGGTTCTATATTTCTAGACAAAGCCAGAGCCCTTGATTATTTCTTCCAGGTGTAGAGGGAAAAGGATTGCCCCCACCAATGCCCGCTATGTGGTCTCAAACATAATTCACCCATTCCCTGCAAATCAAAATTTAAGTAGGTGGGAGATTCGGCCATTGATCTCTGCTGTCTCGTCTAGTTCATCTTCTAGTAGGTACCATGGATACCTAGTTCTAAGCATAGCCACAAAGGTTAGAAACTTGATCTTTAAAAGGGAAAGGTGAGGTTCTCCCGAAGCTGCAACCTGCAGTGCCTCTTTCTTTCTTTTTCGTATTGGCACAGACTTGCGGTGCAGATTTTCCTCTACATGACATGAAAGCCAACTCAGACTCGAATTCCTTGAGTCACTTGTTGCATTTCTACCATTCGGTGATGGGGCTTCTGCCTCTGGGGTAGATGGTATGGGAACATGCTTTGCAGCCCATACGGCACAGTGGTCAAACGAGTGTTGGACTGAGCTTTGTGAGGCCTGGGTTCCAGTCCTCATTTCACCATGAAGCTCCATGGATGATTTGGGGCCAGCCATAGACTCTCCACCAGGCCCACCTCACAAGGTTTATGTGAAGATAAAATGGAGAGTGAATGATGTAAGATGCCAAGGGCTTTTTGTAGGAAAAAAGGGGGAAATAAATATAATAGATGAATGACTAGACAACACGACTCAATTTGACTTCTATTGCCTTTTTCTCTAACCTGCTATCAATCTAAATACTGGGAGAACAACAGCATGGTAAATAATATTTTAGATATAAAATACTCACAATTAATCCCCAGGTGCTCTCTGCTGTGCAAGGGATCTGCGGGTTCTGGTTAGGAGCAGAGCGATAAATCCAAATACTGGCTGACTCACACCTTCCCAGGGAAAGCAGTTACTGCTTCTACGTTCCCAGACGCCTTTGCTGTGACTTGAACTCCTTTTTGCATCTAGCATGGTCTAACCTAATTAAGTCTGCAGAACTCTTCCCTGATCCCATTTTAAGACTATTAGAAAAAGCACACAGGGCTTTTGCATCATGCCTATTAGCACTTCTACTCTCCCCCACCTTTTCTTTTTCCTGTGCCCAACATTTAATTTGAGACATTGTTCTGAAGAAACTCAAACATCTGTGCATGTGATACTTTACTTTGTGTATTTTATTTAGTGTGATCCTGATGATGGGTCTGTAATTTTTACTTGGTTGCGTCTCCCATCACCACAAAACAACAACAGCAATGAAATGAAATGCCAATCTTAATTTCATTCCTGCTGTAGAAATTCTAATAAATATTTAGAAGGGATCTGGCTTGAAATTCCACTAGCCAGGAATGGGGACTTCTGACCTGCTTCCTACCACACTTCTGTAAATAGACTGAAATCTTAGAAGCCATCTTGTGTGCTAAGTTATTTTTTCCAGTTTATAGATGAGGAAGTGATGGCTGAGAACATGGGGGAGAACAGATTCACTCAGTTCTGTTCTGTAAGTGTTCCAAGATCCTGGCACTCTTTTCCTCCAGGGATTTCTCAATGGATTTTGCTCATGCACCTGAAACAGGGGAGGGGGCAGGAGACAACACACAAACTATAAAAAAATACAGAAAATGAGTTAAACAAAAGACTATATCCATGTTTAAAGCATTGGGAGATATATTTGATTAGATATAATGTTTAAAAATCTTTTGTTCTTCACATTGTGCCTGCACTAAAAAGGAACTTTTGGAAGGTAAGTGTTCATTTTTAGTTTAAATGTGGTATGTTCTGAATGCAGACATGTATAAAAAAGCAGGCATTTGTCACCTGTCCTCCATAGCATGCAAATGTCTAGCAATGTACTTCCAGAAGAATTATGGTCATCTGGTAAGGTAGAACCTCAACATTCAGAAAAGGCAGGGTCCATGGGCATCCCTAGGGAAATCCAGCTTTTCCAAGGCCACCAAGCAAAGTACTCGCTCGTGACAATCTTTTGCACTCAAGGCCTGCTGCTGCCCCATTCTGACTTCCACTTGTGACACCCCAGCGCTAGTGACAGTGGTAATATTTGTATCACAAAAACAGAGGTGGCAGACTACTTGGGAGGGTGGGGATGTGAATTTGTCTTCCTGATGCCTGGCTCAATGAAATCGATCTGCAGGAGTGATGAATCAATGGTAATTTGGTTGAAGGGGCTGCTGTTGTAGCAAGTACTGAGTAATTAGAAGGGCAAATGATATTGTGAACAGAGGCCTTTGACGACTCTCTGTCTGCGTTATGGGCTCATTAATGAAGTTGGCAGCCAACTGGATTCTTAATTTGGGGGAAAGGGGGGCTTCCTGTGTGCCTGTGTGTGCACATGGACATGCGTGCATATTTGTCAGCAAAGGCAGGGTGGGATATTGTTTCTGTCCGGCATGACGATTTCCCACCTCTGGCTTTTCCATATGGTTGCAATTCGGGATCTCTGCTTTTCAAGTACCATTTATGAATCACCAAGGGGGAGGGGGCTGAAAGAGGATACTGTTGCATAAAATTTGCATATGTTAACCTGCCCCAGTGCTTTCCACTGTCCCAGTGCTGTGGATAGCCAAGGTCAGGGCCCCATCGCTTTCCTTTTGAAGGTGCTTTATCTTTATACCATACTTGGACTCCATAGTCATTCTGCAGAGAATACGTAAGAGTCAGTCTTGTCAGGCCTACAAGTAGAAGAATGTTTCTTTACTTTCTCCCCACTGTCAGCAGCCTTTTTCTGACAGGCCCTCCTCCTTCCTCCTCCTCCTCTTCTTTCCTATCAGGGGAGGGACAGATTACTCTTGCCAGACATCTCAACTGATCACATGCAAAACTCTTTCAAAAGAAGGCTGAGGGCTGCAAGAGATCAGGCTGACAGCGACAGCTTGCCCCTTCCTGATGCAGACAATACTGAGTTACATGGAGCAGTGACTTATTCTAAGGCAGTTTCTTGGGTTCTGAGGTTGTGGGCAAGAGTTCATGGGCAGCACGGATGCATTTTGTCTGTCTGCTCACAGGTCTTTGGATTTGGGTCCTTATGTCTCATAACAACCATGAAATAACAGTCAGTGCTGAAAAGTTTCTGGTACATGACCTGCAACGTAATTTTTAAATTAGCTCCATTCATTTCATCAAGCCAAGGAACTGAACTGCAGTGCCAAGTTTTGGTTCTGAAATCCAGCTGTCACTTTCCCAGGTTTCAGCAATAAAAGCTGCTCTGTGAAATTTTGTGTATTTTTTGTCGAGCATTGATGTTCAGATCTTAGAGGAGATGTTTCTTCTTTTTATGATCTGCCTTGCACAACTTCTTTTCCAAAGATCAGCACTGTTATTTCCCAACCTGCCCACCAGCCTCTAAGACTTATCCTAGCCTCATTTTCCTAAGAGCTAAATGAAAGACCTCAGCAGAGGGATGTGGACGTGCCATACAGTTCTCTCTCTCTCTCTTTTGGTCCAAGGTCAAAAGAAACAGTTTGACAAGGAAAATAGAGGAAGAAAAGTGTATGAATCATAGTGAGATTTTGGAGGGAGTGGTGAAGGGGTATTGTGGACAGCCTGGGGGTTTGGGATGGGAGCAGCATGGGTGGGGGGAACTTCATGGTAGCAATGCAATATAACAAAGCAGTTGTCCAGTGTGGCTGATTTTTCCCCCTCTCTCCGATTTCCTGGTAAATTCCACCACCCACACAGCAAAAGCCTGAAGCTTCCTTGAGCGCTTGATGAGAAACAGCAAAACAAACATAAAAACAGCTCCTTCTGGACCAGAAACAGGGCCCGTCTTGCCCCCAACAGAGGATGCCTCCCAGACATGCCTGAAAAAACACAATCAGAGCACTAGTGAGAGAACCAACCCCTGTTGCTCCACCACCCCCAGCATCTGGTGAGCAGATTCTGTGGAATAGCACTGCATGGTCACAAGTCGTGGATGCGTCTATCTTGCACAGCTCTGCCTTATAGTTTCTCCTCTTAAATCCAGCTAAACTAGAGGACATCAGCACTCATTGTGTTATGCAGGGGTGCCGAACACTGGGCCTGCAGCCCAGATTGAGCCCAGCAGGTGCCGCAGGCTAGCCCTCCAGAGTCCCAGGGGAACCATGGAATCGCACTGTTGGAAGGCGCCTAGAAGGCCCAACCCTTTGCTCAGTGCAGGACTCAGGTCTCCCATCCAGATTCTGCCAGGCTGGACCCTGCTGAGCTTCCAGGAGGCCCTTCCAAGAGACCCCTTTCGTGGCTCCACCTCATTTCCTCTACTATCAGCTGCTTGGCTTTCGCATCCATTCCCCCTATTCCAAAAGCTGGAAACGCTTCTCCCGAGGCTTGGTTATTGGCTGTAAGAGCTTTAAGATGAATGTGTGGGGATTTTTGACCCTGCCCTGTCAGCCTTCAGCCTTGCCCATTACTGGAACGTGTCCCCCAAGGGCTCCTCTGAAATTGAATTTGGCAGTTAGGCTGAAAAAAGCTTCAGCTTCCTTGTACATATTGCAGGAAGTAGGAGCACAAAAGCAACAAGCAAAAGGATCAGTGGACTGGACCATCTTCCCTAAGAGGAAAGTAAAATGGCCTGGTTCCTTCCAGATGTTCTGAACTACAACTACCACGATCCCAACAATTAGCCATACTGGCTGGGGCTGATGGGATTGTAGTTTCTGGGAGGTGCCAGGTTAATGGAAGACCAGGATAAAAGCTTTGTGACTTTTTAATTTAGCGAATTACGCATCCCATGTTGTTGGATCCCACCTGATGTCTGAAGAGCTTGTTGGGTGTTGAGGTCCAAGGACTGTGACCTGAATGGATGATTAGTTGAAATCAGGAGCCTTCCTCAGCAGCAAATTGGCCGGAGCTGATATAATCCCCAAGGCACTGTGCCCAAACTTGGAATTCCTGCACATGTATGGGTGGGATATGGGGCCAGGTGCACTTGCCCTATGCTGACATCACCACAAAGAATGGGCCCGCCTTCTCCTTACTGCTCCATGCCATGTTGAGCATGAGCTTTCGAAGAGGTCCTCCATGCATGTTTGTTTGAGTGTGGGAAGAAACCTCCAGTTATTGGAAATCCCGGTAAAGCTGAGTTCCTGGTTTATTTTCTTTATTTCTATTTCTTGATTCAATAGATTTATAGATCACTGATCCTATTTTTTTAAAAAAGGCATGAAATTGTTGGGCCCAAATGTAGGCAAGCACACAGCCAGACAGAAATTGCATGGAGGGGGCTATTCACATGCAAGAGAGATGGCTTTAAAAGCCCCCTTCAAACCAGTGCACTCAACACAGGAAGGTCAGGGACTCTGGGGATGGCATGGACATCTCTGTGTCCCTCACCCATGTTGCAGTGTCCAGAACAGAGATCCAGGGAGCTTTTCCTCAGCCAGGGGCAGCTGACTGGCCCTGCCTCCCTGAGCCAGAAATATGAGAAATGAGCTGGAGCTGCTTGCAGTTCTTCCTCGTGGAGAGGAGCTCTTGCAGGAGAGGGAGCACGAAGCTGGCTTCTAATCCCTTCGGGTTTGGCTTCAAGCCCACCATCTCTGCCAAGGCTGGAGATCCTGTGGTTGCCTAGATGTGGTTGGATTCCAACGCTCACATGCAGCTGTGGGACTTTCCAGGAAATACGTTGCCCTGCTCACCCAAAAACGGTGCTTTGGGCCTGAAAATCAGACTCAGCAAACATGTGGCATAACCTTAATGGCTACAGGATTCAAAGCTTACTGGTCAGAGAGAGATGGAAGAAGAAAGGGTGCTAGAAAATTAGTGCCTTCTCCCCTGTGACCAGGGCACAGGATTATGGAATTCTGTAACTGTTTTCCCAGTCTCCCCCACAACTGCCTTGGTGGCCCATTGCCGCCTCTCGGGATCGAGACACACTCATTGCAAAACGGAATCTCAAAAGCCTTCACAGTGCTCCCTGCCCTACGAAAGGGCATGTGAGGGGAGCAACAGAAAAGGAGCTGACAGAATAGGAAAGGCCACTGGATTTGCTCCCTGTATTTCTGTGGCATTTATTTTCTAGGCCATCCATTCCTAGGGGATGGGAGGAAGGCGAAGAGAAGAGAAGTACAGAAGTGCTCTTTATAGAACGAGAGGCGAGAGGCGTGGCCCTTGCTGGATCTCTCTCTATTGATCTCAGGAAGCGTGCCACGGCGGACACAGGGGCTCGCTTTGGATGCATAGCAGTCTTGTCAACCCAGTGCCTTGTGGCTGTGTTGGATTGCAGCTCCCAGCATCCCAGCATCCCATGCATCTGGAGGGTGCCATGTTGGCAAAGGCTGTTCAGCAGATACACAAGCCATCGCCCCCTGGGAAGTGCCTGTTTGCTGTAGACAGTGGCAATGATTCTCTCATAGCGTGTTACTCAAGCTGCCCCTGCTCTTTTTCTGCTGCTTGTCCCTATCCATTAGAAAACACAAACTGTAAGCTGCTTGCGGGCAGGGAGCATTTATTTGACTTGGTTTACTCTGTCAAGTGCTATGGTAGTTGCATAATATACAGAACACATGTGCAGAAAGGCTGAGAAATTCAGGTGCGGTGTAAGGGTCTGTTTTGGCTTGAGGAAGCTCCTCATAGCAGTTTCTGGGGCCAGAAATGCAGCCCTCAGTGTTGAGTTTCTGCTCATAGAAGCACCAAAGAGCAGCAGAACACAGTGGAATAATCCCATTTTATTAGGCTTCGTTGAAGAAAGTGCCAGGGCTCTCACCCTACATATTCCCACTTGCTACAGCAGCGTGGAAGAGCCAAGGGACTGCTCTGCATTAATGACTACTAAATATCGATTCGCAATTAATTCAAGGTGTCGCGCAGCAGCCTCTCCTCGTCCCGTTGCTGCTGTGTTGGCGGTGGGCTTGCCGAAGTCGAGCATGCTGCCTGATCTTGCCAGTGGGCTTATAGGGAAAGCCATTCCTTCTTTATGAGCTATTTTTCCCCTTACAGAGGGTGAATCAATCATTTTTCCTGTAGCCTGTAACTTAGATCCAGCTATGTTACTAGACCTCAAGGGCTGGAGGCGTTCTTTTACTAGGCTACTTGCTATTCTAAATATTCTCCTGCTGTCCTGGCTAACTACAAGCAGTGTGTGTGTGTGTGTGTGTGTGTGTGTGTGTGTGTAATAATATGGTTCTCACACATGTTGTCTGAAGTGGTACAGCCCTCATTCTGTGCCATCTGTCAAGTCTCAAAGCCAAAATTAATGCTCCCCATCGCCCCAGTGAGTACTATGCCATCTGTGGTATTTAACACAGGTACTCTGCTGCATGTCAATGGAGGCCCTATATTTAAAGGTCTCTCTGGTATAGTCCTACCCGGTGGGCTAAGGATTCAGCCACTCGGAAGTCAGTGGTATCCCTCTGAGGTATTGTGAGACATTTAAAATGAGGGGCAGCCTCAACCAGGTAAACTGAGGGTGGGGAAAGAAGGCAGGCTCAGCCATGATGGCCCGGCACCCGCCCAAGGGTGTTGGAGCTTGGCAACACATCTGCTTCTTGCACTTCACGGTTGAAAGTTCTGCTACACTTCTGCGCAGAGGAGTAGATCTTTACTCTGCAGCTCTTCATCATGCAGTAGAACACAGTGGACGTGGCCCAAAATGATAGAGTTAAGGGCTCGGGCAGCTGCCTGCCTCTTGTGAATCACAGGTTCTCTGTCCCTTCCCACCACCCTGCTTGCCTTCACTAACCCACTTCTTGCCCACGGATGGGCAAATTATGCTTCTGGCTGATCCTTCTCTCCAGTGAAGCATTATGCTGACATTCCGGGGGGAGGCAGGTGGTCATCTGGGCATGTTCCCCTTCCTCTGTAGCCTGCCTTCTCCCCCAGGCACCCCCCCACTAAGGTTCACAGGTATGTGCTTGCTGCCTCACCTGGAGGAAAAGTAGAGACAAGGGAAAGGGTTAAGCATCCTCCCAACGACTCCATTGCTTGCAACTTGTATTCTCCCCCTGCACATTTTCAGGAGAGACGTGGCAGCATGTTTCCATTCTCTCACATTCAGTTTGTTTTTCTGAAGAATATCTTCTGCTCTGGGATCAGATTCTTCAGCTCCAAACAGCCTGCAGGCTTCCAGTCCCTCTGTTCATTTAGAAACACGGCTGGCTCCCCTGCCCCACTTTCTGCCCGGGGCTTACAGCAACCCAAGCAAGGAGCAAGCCACTCAGCTGCCTTTCCCGGACAACCGAGGGCCACCAGCAAGTCAGAGCACATGTGCCCAATGGCGGCGGGGGTGCCACTTTCCAGACTTCCCTGCTGATCATTTGCAGCCTCCGCTCGGAAGAGTGTGAAGTCGCCTCCCAAGAAAAAGGGGGAAATGGCTGCATGGATTCCACTGCACTGCGAATCCACGGAGATGGGCTCCAGGGCTTCATCCTCTCCACAGCCCGCCTGCCCTTTGCAGTCCTTCAACGGATCCACCCTGGTGTCAGCAAATGGGGCAGATGAAGCGTGCCTCCTCTCTGCCCCCTGGATGCAAACAGAAGTTTCAAGGAGGCTTGGGAAGTACCATTTTTAAAGAGCAAAACCTGAGCTCAGTTATGGGACTTCCTGTGCAGCTTTGGGCCACGCATTGCCTCCTTGTTTGTTCTAACCCACAGGATCATTGGGCAAGGGAAGTACCACGCACATTGTCTCGAGCTTCCTAACGAGCGGAGAACAGATTCCTGCTCCGTGTATTCATTTGTGCATTTTAGGCAACCTGCATCGCTCTGCCACAGTATGCCCCGGCGTATCCTGAGAGCATCTCACATGGCATCGCTGACACCAAATCTGGTCTGTGAGGCTTTCCTCAAACTCATCCCCACCCAGGAATACCCCGCAGATGGTAAGAGCGATGAGCAGAGAGACAGAGCTGGGTGAGGAGCAAGGACGCCACAGTTCACTTCCCAGCAGAGCCTGCGGTCTTTCCCCCGCCTTAACCCCAAGGGGGAGCAACATGTACCTTGTGCTGACCTCCTTGGAAGTGCTGGTGGGGGATATAAAAAGAATGCAACAGAATCAGCTTTTAAATAAATTAAAGCACAATTCTGTGTGTGTTTAGATGGAAAGAAGTCCTACAAAAGTCCAGCTAGGAAGTCCAGCTGGCACTTGTAGGAATTTTCTATCTAAACAGGAATGGGATTTCACCCTTAAGCTATCAGTCTGCCCATCCATCCATCCATCTGTCCGTCCGTCCTTTAATAGTGTTGAACCTGACCCCCACAACCCCAATGCCAATCATTGTTATGAAATTTATGATTGTGAAATAAAGAACTGGGGTGAGGGGTGGGGAGAGCAGTGTAATTCAACACTGCTGCTAATTGCTGGTCAGTGTTATGTATTACATGGCTAAAAAGGGGGAAAATGCAAAATACATGAATGGGGAGAATTAAACACATCTAGAATAAGGACGCTCTCTGTGTAATGGACATGCTTGCATGCTGTGTGGTAAATGTAAGAAGGGCTTTGTGAAGACGTTGCTTGACTGACTCTGTGAAACATCTCTGGGTTTCAAGAGTCGCTTGAGACAGGACTGTTCCTCCGGAGAAGTAAGTTCATATGGCAGGGCCTGTGTCTGAAATGACTGGTGGAGGCTCTGGAGGGTTTCAGGCAAGCGTTTCAGGCATGCCTGGAGAGAACCAGGACTGAGCCAGGCAGCCTGCGCCTGCTGAGCTATGCCAACTCCAGTGGCCAGTGGCCATCTCCTGTGGCCAGATCCCAGGGCAACCATAGGCCTTGGCTTTGATGGACACGGTCAGCTTGTTGACAGACAGGAGCATGTGCTTTGCGTCCCTTGAAAAATCGGAGCACAAGATGGTCTCTCAACACCGAGAAAAGGAAGATCCTAGTCCTTATTCCATCTCCTTGCAGGGTTTTCCAGTTTTCGAAGATTGGTTAGCTGTATGTGATTTCCGCTGGCGCCACCTGCTGCTCTGCAGTGCTTTGTGCTAGCAAGCAAAGCGTCCATTGGGTACACCACCCATCCTTGGGTATCTCCAGAGGCCTCTTCATTAAAAAGAGAGAGAGTGGGGGAGGGAGGGAGGGAGGGAGACAGAGAGTCAAAGTCAGTAGACTGTATAAATAGAACTGAAAGAATGAATAGAACTAACGGTCCAAGATGAATTGCTCAGTGCTCTGTGCATCAACTCATCCGGGATCACAGCGTCAGCCTAAAGCCCCCATCTGTGCTGCCAACTACAACAACAAGAACTCCAGGGGATATTGGCTCTGCCAGTGCATCTGTTCCATAGGTATGAATTCATTAAATCGTTCCACGCACACCACCTACACTTGCTGATCCTCTGTGCCCACATGCATGTTTTGATGCTGGCTGCAATGATTAAGAGTGCTTTATGCTCAGCAACTTCGGCTTCAGTGTTCTGAAGCGGGTGGAAGTCACTGCAAAGGGAGGGAGATCACTGCTGGAATTACTGTATCGCAAGATATGTTGGGAACGGAGGAGTAAAAAGGTTAATGTAGTACAGCCAGACTTGATCCATGTTCCAAGGAAGTTTGCTTAGGATTGGAGAAGGACGGCTGTTGAAGCCAAAATCCATACCAGGGCATTCAGTGGAACATCCGTTCCCTGTTTCAATCAGTACTGATCAGTACCCTTCTATTCTAGCATGCCAGCATGCTCCAACACCCCTTCTTCAGGAGTTCCATGCAGCTTCTGGTCACAGAAAAACAGGAATGAGATTGCAGGTTACAAGCAGCAAGAAGCGGAATGCTAATGGCTTGCTGATTAACCTGCATTATCTTCTTTAAATCCCTGTCATTCAGTTTGCTTGTAATAATGCTAAGCTAACTTGCAGGATAGTTATGTGGATTACTGAGAAAATGTATGTGGCCCTGCACTTGAGGCAAGCAAAAAGCAATAAAAAGGCTGCGAATATGTTAACTATTATCATTGCCAGTAACTACACGAGAGAGAAATGGATGTGAATGTGGCAATTCAGGGCTAGCACTTTGGCTGCAAATGAAGAAATTGATCAAGGGCAAAGGAAATTTTCTATAATGTTTTAATTGCTTTGACTAATTTATTATGTGCTTGTTCTGCCCTTTACCTAAGCAGCTCAAGACAGGATACATGCTGGTCTCACCTATCCCAATAGCAACCCTGTGAGGTCAGTTATGTTGAGGCACAATGACCAGTCCAAGATCACCCACTGAGTTTCATGGCTGAATGAGGATTTGGATCCAGATCTTGCAAGCCCTTGTCTGGCACTCTAGTGCAGCCTTCCCTCCATTGGGGGTGCACCAATTCCCAGCATTCCCAGCCAGGATGGCGGCTCTCCTAGTTCCCAGCCAGCAGTACATCTGAAGGATTAGGGGAGGTCTCTATAGCCCTTGCACTACACTGAATGAAGTCCAGATTGACAAATCATTGGCAAACACCTATCAGAAACTTGACAGGGATGCTCACGTTTGGATTTTAATGGGTTTTCTGTATCCCAACTGTGTGAGTGGTTTTCCCTCCTAAAGATTACCATTTTGGGGAGAAATGCTAAATATCATTAGTGTACTTTCCACCCCATATATCCCACCCCCCCTTAATATCTTGCTGTTCTGGCAATGATGGTAACGTGATCATGCTGAAAACAATCCTGCTACAGGTGGATTGGAATTCACCAGACAGTCATTCTAAAGGGGAAAAGGACCAGGGGGTGTTTGTGACAGAACATGGCGTTTGCGAAGAGCTGTTATGGCTGCACAACTTTTTTGGGTGGGGGCAAGGGGGCGGAGGGCATCAAGGATTTAGGAAGGATATTAGGAGAGCACGTCCATCCATGCTTTTTCAATGGAGGTGTCCTAGTAAAAAAATGTTTTTCTCCGCATTAGCTAACGGATAAAATTAGGCTCCACGGTTGCAATCATTCTATACTTATTTGGGAGCATTGTCTCACTGGGTTCAACACGTCGCTGGGAGCTGTTTGCAGATTCTGTGTTAGAGAGAGGGGTGCATGGGCTGGAAAGAGACAAACCTTGCACTGAGGTGTGCAACTTCCTTCTGCCTGAGCACCAAAGTTCATTTTAGACAAACTCTTGGAGGCTGCATTCCATTATTTGCCAGGGCCAAAGGCAAAATAATAGGGAATGGCCAAAATACCAAGGCATTCCAGCATATTTTAGCTTAAAGCTCTAATAGCCAATAACTAATACTTAGGAGAGGTATTTCAAACTTTTGGAACAGGGAAAAGAGGACAAAAAGGCTGGGGCATCACCAAATGAGAAATGGCGGTGGGACCAAGGGAAAGGGGTTAGGACTCTCTGGGGACCTACAGGACACCAGATACAGCCCTCCGACTTGAGGTTCTGCACTTGTACAATAGACTCATAGATTCAAATAGCATGTTTTTAGAGCTGAGAAGGATCCGGGAGGTCATCTAGTCCAACCCCGACTCAATGCAGGGATCTTGCACCCAACAGCATCCCTGGTAGATGGCTATCCAGTCTCTTCTTAAATGTTTTCAGCCAAAGAGACTCCGTTAGCTATTAAGGAAATTTGCTGTTCTGTTGAGCAGCTCTGGAATTACAGAATTGTAGAGTTGGACAGCTGACACAAAATGATGGGTGTCACTTGATGTCAAATTACAGAGCTTGTTATGTCACAAGTTACCATAATCAATACCAACACTTCTGTTTTAAGAACGAATTAAGAAAATATGCAACAAGCTGCCTAAATGCAAAGTATGGCATGATTTATCCGCAGTTCAGCATTTCTGCAGCCTGACCCTATGCATAATTGCTTGGAAAAACATTCTGCTGAATTCAATGGAAATGCCTTCCAATAGGAATGCTGCGGATACTTTCATTCCATTTATTTCACTAAGAGCATGCCTTTAATTTGCTTATTGAAAAATCAATGGGATGTAGCAATACTTGAATTTGGCTAGTATGGGCAATTACCATATGATGTAGTATACAGACATGGGAACTGCCCACCCCCTCCAGCCCATGTACACCTTGGGAGAGAAATAAGGCAGTGTGATCTAGTGGTTAATGTGTTGGACTGAGACTCAGAAGGCTTGGGTTCTAGTCCCCAGTCAGCCATGAAACTACTGGGTGAGTTTGAGCCTGTCACTGACTCAGCCTAACCTACCTTACAAAGATAAAATGGAGAGGAAGGGGACTACCTAAGTCAGCTCAGGTTTCTTGCAAGAGGAAAGGGGTGGGGTATCAGCATTGCTCTGGTGGTCCCCAAACTTGGAGCCATTGCTACCTCCTGCACTGACACTGGACCCCCAAAAGGGGTCCCTTTTCAAGCTTCAGGGAGGTCCGGCAGCCCCCTGCGAAGGTTGGTTCTATGACCGGAGCAGGTGCAGGGCGAAGAGGTGCTGGGACTTCAGGGGCAGCGCTGCCCCTGTTGGAGCAGGAGGCATGCCCCCACCGCCCGCATGTCTGCCCTGCAGAATTCCTTGTTCCCTCTGAGCTGAGCTGCAGTGCAGGCAAGCTGCAACCGGAGTGCGAGGAATGCCTTTCCTCCACCACAGAATGTGGTTCTGAGTCCTCCCTGCTGTGGTGCGCAGCAGTTTGAGGGGTCCCTGTCTTGCATGGGCAAGGAAGACCCAGTGGCTTTACAAAGCAATCTCCAGGATTTATTTGTTGGTCTGGATTGGCTCTGCTGCCTGCGCTTGGAGGAGCAGTGAAGGGCCCTGCCATGAGAGGCCCATCGCTGCATCACGATGCGTGTGCACGTGTGTTGCGAGAAGGAGAGCAGCGTTCCCCGTTCCATCCCAGCCCTGCCAGTTCATGCTGCAACCCTCAGCGGCATGGCTGGGGGAATGCGAAGCTCCGCTGCCTATCCCAGCCCTGCGTTCAGGCACCTGGGACAAAGCAAGACACCTGCCACAGATCCTCTCGGTCACTGTCCACCGTGAATCTGCAGGGCTTCATTAAGGGGAGAGATAACATTCAGCGCCTCCCTGTTCTGCTAGCTTCCATTCACTCCATGCCAAGCCAAACCTTGGCTGCAGTCCCCACTGAAAAGCCTCGTTTGTAGCCAACCAGATGCCCTGCGGTCACGGTAGCTGCAGGAGGCAGGCAGCGGCCTCAGAGCAATTCCTGTGCATGCACAGACAGAAGAGGCAGAGCTGCCTGGGGCACGGAGGGAGTAGCAGGCTTTTACGTTTTGGTCTAAACATGCGTGGCGTTGCTCCTTGAAGGACTTTTCTGCCTTCTGTGATGCTCAGGAGCCCTGGGAATACGGGTCAGGGCACTTGCAATGTGGCTGGCTTCCCTTGCTGTATAACCACCTAATAATACAGTCAAAATTGAGGAGGGAAGGCAACATGGTCAGAACAGTGGCTTCAGGTCTTATCTGAGGAATCCTTGGGACTTCATGAAGCCTTGCTCGAAATATTTTGCTTTGTGGGGTGAAGAATAAAATGGTACCCTGCCTCTCACCCATTCCACATATGGAGCTCACTGAACTGATACTTGAACCTTAGTTCAGGCATGGAGTGAATGGGAGCTGGCAGAAAAGCGGGGTGCTGAATGTTATCTCTCTTCTGTACCCTTTCTAGCTGATCTGCATTTTTTTAAAACTGAGGTTCCCAGAGCTGGACACAGGACTCCAGTATGGTGCCCATCTCAGAGTGCTGGTGCCCAGAATACACACCTAAATGGCAATATCGGAAGGAGCAGCTCCACAGAGACTTACTGTGAGAAGGCCAGTCATTTAAATGCTCGTGTATCACAACTGCTGTTACAATGCCTGCATTTTGCCGTTTCAGCCAATGGATGTCTTGCATTAGGGTCTGGACATGTGAATTTTCCTTTCTTACAGGCTCTCGTAAGAGTTACTGATAGTATATCCAAAGTAATTCCAGCATGTACAAAATGGTTATCATTTACTGCAACAGCTGCGATGAATGTATCGCATTCACCAGAATACCTCCAGATGTCTGAAAATGCCTGAACTGACTTTGCTAAGGCACCCAAACATATTAATGTTTCCTTCCAATTCAGGAGATAACTAAGGCCAAGGGTGGTGGAAGGTTCATCGAGATCAGCCAATATATGATTTACAGCAGATCAACAAGTGTTTCATTCTGGCTCACACCTGTTTAAAAAAAGCAACAAAAATGACCTTTTCCATCTAAATTCAGCTGCTGTAGTGATGAAGACTTGCAGTAATCAGGAGAGAAATTGGTGGAAATTCAGTTCAGCATGAAAAACAAACTCTGCATATTCCAAAACCAAATACTTGACTCCATGCAAGGGGGGTGAGGGAGGGAGATCTTTAAAAAAAATGTAGCAATACTTTTTCCATTGCTTAATGTTTTAAACAAGAGAAGAACAAAATTCAAGTCAGTGTTCCTTACCAAGTCTCTGGCAACTGCTTCCAATTCTTTATCACTTGGAATGAAAAATTTGCAACTGTTCCACTTACATAAAATTGTGTTATCTGTGACCAGGAAGACTGTATACAACTCTAAAGATGCCTGGTTCTTGCATTGCTATATAAAGTATACAGCACAGTTCTCACCCTTCAGAATAGTATGCATATAAATGATTCACGTACAGCAAACTTTGCCCTGCTCCATGCACTCCACCTATGATGGCACGTTGGTCCCACCATCCCCAGCCAGACTGGCCTATGCCTATGCTGGCTGGCAGTGATGGGGCTTTAAATCCATAAGGTGCCAGGCTGGGGAAGGAGGCCATGTGGAATGACATCAAGCCTTCTTTCTAGAATAGTTGAGGGATAACACTGTTAACCACTCTGGCCTGTTCCTCTTCTGTCCTGTGCAGAGGTTGCACATCTGGGTGCGGCCCCATGTAAAGTATTCTGCACAGTGAGAAGCAGAGGGAAAACTTTACCCTAGCCTTCTCCCCACTATCGTCTGTGCATCTTTGCTTGCTTTGGGTATTTTAGGGTTTTTTTTAAAGGGAGAACATTAAGGCATGTGATTCAGCCTTCCCCTGCAGTAAGTACCATTTTATTCTGCTTGATGTATAGATCAGTGTAGGGTTGTAACAGCAGTGCAGCTAAACCTGGACCTGAGGGACAAAAAGCCGGATCCTGGAGCCCTAAACACCCAGCTCACAGGTGACATGTGGCCACTGGGACACCAGAAATGAACTACATTTTATTCCATTAGAGAGAGTTCCGTGACGTGGTGAACTGCACCTGCCTCAAATATGTGTCCCCTTTTAAAGCTGGGTTTTGTTTTGGTGTTCTAACATACAAGAAATGGGGAAGCACAGGTGGGTGGGGAGGGGGGAAAGAGAAGCATGAGTTGTGTGTTTCACAACTGAAGTAATGCACAAGGCCATTTAAAATCCTTCCCGCCCATTTAACATTATGTATATGGACTAAAATTACCTACCTACCACAGCTAAGAGGTAGGAGAGACTCATGACGCTTGTTACTTCTAAAATGAATAATTTCAGATGTCCACAGGCAAGCTTCGCTGTGCTGTAGATGCCCCTGAAAGTGGAGATGATATACGCGTATTGCTGCAAACCTGGTCCTATAGGGCTCCAGAGATCTGGGGCAGTGCTGGGTCTTGGAAAGATCCAGGGGTTGAGCCCACGGGGCGAAAATAATGCATGAATTTGCATATGTGAATTTACGTATGCTCTGAAGTTTCGGTATGTCTTTAAAGGATCCTGTCTCCTAAGAAAGCCCCTATTTGTACAAACACCCAAGGACAGGCGAGGGGATGGCATTTGCTTTCAGGAAAGCAAACAAGCAAGCAAGCTAACGAAGTCTGGCAGAAAAATTCCAGGAGGGGGCAGCAGGGGGTGAAGCACATGTGGGCAAAACTCCAGCTCACCCAGGGGATCGGATGCGGCTAAGAACACTAAGGGCTCCAGAACCTTTTCTTTTTCAGCAAGCACCTGAGAGCAGGATGGTGGGACAGAGGGCCTCCCAAGGATTCTGGGTTCAAAGTTCAGCTTTGGTGCTGCAGTGCTTGTAAGCTGCACCCTAATCGCATCTCAGCTCAGCATGGAGTTCTCAGGGCAGTTAGTTGCAACAGCAGCAACATGAGTGCAGGAATATTGATTTAATGCCAGGTATAAACACCCACACCTACACGGACATTTCTATCTCGATCAGTCTATGAATCGGTATGATCCCTTGGAAGAAAGTCTTAATAAGGTTGGCGATGCAGTTCAACATCAGCAAGGGTAGAGTAATCCATGCAGGGGCAAACGATCCCAGCTTCAGGTATACACTGATAGAGTCTGAACTGGTGGTGACTCAGGAAGAAGGGGATCTGGGAGGATGGGGGGGGGGACAACTCAATGAAAATGTCGGCGCAGTGCCCAGATACTGTGAAGGAGGTGAATTCCATGGAATGGAATGGAGCTGCCAAAATCTTACATCCCTTAGGGAGAACGTTGGTGCAACTGCACTCGGTATATTGTGTTCCGTTCTGGTTGCTTTACCTGAAAAGGGATGTTGCTGCATTGGAGAAGGTGCAGAGAGGGGCAACAAAAATGATCAGGGGCTGGAGAAGCTCTCCTGGGGGGGTGGCTGTGGCAGCTGGGACTGTTTGGCTTGGGAAGAGGTTGGGCAAAGGGAGATATGATGGGGTATTTAAGATGGTGCATGATGTGGGAAAAGCAGACAGGGAGACATTTTTCTCCCTTTCCCATTGCACTTGACCCCAGGGTCGTCCCATGAAGCTGATTGGTGGGAGGGTTAGAACAGACGGAAGGAAGGGCTTCTTCACCTGGCATATCATTGAACAGTGGAATCTGCTGCCATGGGCAGCGGTGATGGCCACCAATCTGGATGGCTTCAAAGGGGGATGGACAGATGCATCAGGGAGGAAGCTCCCTGTGGCTACTAGCCTTTCTGACTATGTGCTGCCTCCTTTAGCAGAGGTGGCCTGCCTGCATACGCCAGTTGGAGTTCTTGCACCCATCCTGCTGGAGGGATCCTGTGCGTAGCTGATTTGCCACCAAGTATACTGACTGCTGGACTAGATGGACCTTTGGTCTGATCCAGGATGACTTCTTCTGATGTTCTTAACAGGACTAGCTCAGTATTGTCAACACTGACTGGCAACAATTTCCAGAATTTCAGCGCAGAATTTTTTCTTGCACTACCCAGAGATGCCAGGGATCAGTAAATACCAAGCAAACTTCAAGTAAAGGTCGATTAAATAGCAAATAAACATCATACATGATCTTTAATTAACCACTCAAGTTTTTTCACATGTTAGAAGTTTTACTTTCTATTCTTGCTACTAAGGAATAGCCTGGGTAAGAAATAAGTCTACTCTTATATTTAGATTCCTAAAGCTAAACCAGTCTGCAAATGATGTCAGCACATCCTATTTGTTTCCTTGCACCTGTGCTTGGATTTGCCAGTCTTCGCGGCAGGCTGCATACTTTGCATATGTAGGTAGCAAGTGCTGTCGCTGTAAAAGCTTATGATATGAGCTGTTACTTGGATAATGCTATATATTTTCTCTTGCATGCCTGGGAGAGGGAATAAGCTGATGTCACTGATCACATCATTTTGTTTGGCTGGTGCTTTTCCTTGGCAGCCAACTGACACTGTTCTGCCTCATCCCCATTTTAGTCAGGCCAACAGCTTTGAGCTCCCTGTGTAGGTGCAGCGCCTGCTCAGATCAGGAGGAAGGCTCCAGATTTCACGCAAGGGCATTGCAGGCCTTTGGACACACCAGCAGAAGCCGCAAGATTTACTGTTCTGCTCCTTGTTCTCTACTCATTTTTTCAGCTTGGCTCTAGGCTTCTTTCAATAGCTCCTTCTATGCAAGCTTCAGATACGTTGCAGAATTCCCATGCAGAACCAGATCCAGGTTTTAGAGGTCCCTTGGGCCTCAATGGGTCCCTTCCTGGCCTGAACCTACATTCTTGCTGCAATTGTTTTGCCACTATCTCTTTCTCTTTCTCATCATTGCGACCATTTGCTTGGTTGACAGGCGGGAGGCAGAATCGAATCAGGCTGCACAGGTTCATGAGGGGCTAGGGCTGTCAGAGTGTTTCAGGACCTCGGACAGATCTGTGCCTGGAGAAATGCTCTCAAGAAGAGCTACTGTTTCAGCAACAGGCAGAGGCTTCCTAAGGGTTTATGAGGACTGACTGATCTGGGCCTGCTCTTAATCCCACCTCCTCCAAGGAGCTCTGTATCGCTTAAAAAGTCATTGCCTTCTCTCCAGCTGCTGGCTCCTCTGGCGAGGAAGTGCTGGAGAATGCATGAGGAGGTGCTCTCTGAGTCCAAAGGGTCTGGCCAGGCCATGTCTTCAGGCTGGATGGGCAGCCGACAGTGGCACATTGGATGATGGCCTTTCTACTCCTGAGTCATGCTCTGAGCCAGAGGGGAAGTTGAAGCCAGAGAACAAGAAATCTGGTCTATCAGGAGGTTGAACCTGGGTGGCAAAATGCTAACAGATGACCAAGAAAAGGCAGAAGTGCTCAATCCGTGCTTTGACTCATTCTTTTTCAAAGGAAGAACTCTGGCTTATGGTATTAATGGTTTTATGTTGCTAATTGCTGCTGCCATATGATGATTTTAGCACCAGATTTTATCTTTTGAACTATAATTAATTATGCTTAGATTTGCCTTATGTGTTAAGATTATTTTAAATACTTTAATTAATGGATTGTTCAATTTTATGTTTATTTTTAGGTCCATTTTTATTACCAATTTTATTTCTACTGTTGGTTTTTATATTATAAACTGTATTATGAACTTTATCATTTTAACTGTCGTATAACATGTTGTGAGCTGCCCAGATAGCCCTTATGGCTAATGGGGCAGCATGCAAATCAAATCAAATTTTAAAAATCTAATCTAGTCAATAAATATAATATTTTGGGAAATGTGCTAAGAGGAGGAAGAGTTGCTAGTAAGTTTCGACTGCATGAGTCGCCACATCATTGTATTACCATGTTCTCCTCCTTAAATGAATCCTGCCAGCTCATAGGTGGATTGTCCTGACTGGTACTTGAGGACCAAAAATAGATTCCTCCTTCAAACCAGCTGTGACAGTTAGTCAGTGATAAACCATTCATCATCAGAAGGGGAGGAGGCAATATGCAGGCTGCTAAGATAAAGCCTTGATGCTTGCTTGATGTGTCATTGTGACCCTGCTGGAGGACACCTAGAGGAAGAAGAGCTGGAAGACCAAGGACCACCCACCAGCAGCATTGGCCAGCAGGCCAGAAGTCGCCCAGACCCTTGGAGTGACTGCCATGGGAGCAGCACCTGTGAAGGACAAGGATTCTGCCTCAGAGAAGACCTAAGTTCAGTGTCAGATTCACATTTATTATTGCTATGATTTAATCAAATCTGAAATGCAAAACTGCATATGCTCAGAAGATCTCTTTCCATGTCTTGGCATATACTATAGGATGCATTGTTTGGCATGCCTTCTTATGTCAGCATATAGGCTGGGTCATTTTGGATGTTTTGCTCTGATGTATCAGGAATGTACAAGCACTTGTTCAGCATTGGACAGTGGTGGTGTGGATGCTGAGGGGAAGATAGAACAGGAATCTGAGTTGTATGCTACATAAATGAAACACTTGTGGCTATCAAGAGGGAGGCCCCCTAAGACCTTTGTGCCCAGGGTCAAAACTTTCTGAGCTGCATCACTGGAAGGCAAATAAACTCCTACAATCACCAAGCAGGTTGTGAATCACATGCAAGCTTATTGAAGCTCAGTTGTTCTGCTGTGGTAGTCTTTATTTCCTGCCCTTGTTCAGGTGCAGTTCAGAGTCAGTCCCCTTTTATGGATCCTTCTTTGATTCCTGCAGTGTTACTGCTGCTTCATATTCCCATGGCTCAGAATATGAACTTCAAAGGAGGGGAGCATTATAGTACCTCCAAGTTTCCTTCCAGCTCAATTTGTAATCCAGGCTAGAAATGAATTCTTCCCATGTTCGTTTGCTCAGTCAGGCATGTGATCCACCAGCCTAATTTTCCCTTCCCTATCCTTTTACTTAGCCATGGCAGTAGCAAGGTCATTCTCTAGCATGTGGAACATGGCTATATCCAGCTTTAACCTACACTACTAGAAAAGGGGGCTGGGTTGACAATAGGAAGCAGTTGTCCCTTGAGGCCACCTTTCTCTGTGTTTTGATGTGACCATGTCTAAGAATGGATTTGGATCATTGTTCCACTCCAAGGTGATGGAGC
The DNA here is from genome assembly GCF_004798865.1 of Varanus komodoensis. Lineage (NCBI taxonomy): Eukaryota > Metazoa > Chordata > Lepidosauria > Squamata > Varanidae > Varanus > Varanus komodoensis. Next base: position 6,424,472 of record NW_025335856.1, read on the forward strand.
ACCCTTTGAAGTCAGGGCCAACCTTAAGCCAAATGGCAATCAAGAGGAGAGTCATCTTCTGTGCCTTGCTTCATTTGTTCATCTTCCAAAAACCATTTAAAAACAGCATTTCTAGCCCATTGCATGACGTTGCAGCTCATTTGCATGCATGATTTGTCTCTGTCCTGTAAAATGATAAATTTGCACATTGGCATCTGATTCTAATCAGACGCGCGCACACCATTTGTTGAATCATCACTGACATGATGAATCTTCCTCCTCTGCCTTTCTTACATGTACGTGTTACACACACACACACACACACACACACACACACACACAATTCTGGCCATGCAAATCAGTGTTGCCTTGCCCACTGGCCAAAGGGAGATGTTTATCTCAGCTCTTGAATGCAAAGTTATCCTGGAACTGCAGGTGCCCAACTGCTCTCATACCTGGCTTTGTCCAGGTCATATAATTCAAGGTCACTCCATGTGGGATTTGGATTGTCACAGGTGAAGGTCTGTAGCAGCTTTGCTTGTAGGAGGTTCCACGTTTGATCTTTGTCATCTCCAGCCAGGGCTCGAAATATTCCATCCAGAAACCCTGGAGAGCCGCTGATAGTCAGTGACAACGCCCTGGCTATACAGATTCAAGTTCTGACAGCAGGAGAGCTTGCAGCTTCCTATTTGCAAATGGGCATCGAAGACTCACAGGTCTGATTAAATTTCCAGCCAGATTCTGTGCTGATAACTCTGGAGTTCAGCAGCTTCTTGGCTGCTCAGATGATCCTTCCAGGTGCAGTCTGATGTACGCTTAGAAAGTTGTAGAACTCCCAGCATCCCCCAGCCAGCCATGTTGGCTGTGGAATTTGGGGAATTTTAAGACTCCTTTCTGTGTAAAAATGCACAGGATTGCACCCTTAATTGACTTTTTGACGTATCTTCTGTTAGGGGACGAGGCTCGACGTGAAAGCAGAAAATCTAAATTATTAAAATTTAGTTCGCATCAAACTGCAAACTCTGCTCCTCGCCTCTGCTATTTAAAGGCCAAACTTGATGTCATGATAAATGTATCATTATCAACTCTGTCCAGTTTTTCTTTAATAGCAAGTACCGTGGGGGGTGATTTTGGTTGGGACTGGAGTCTGCTGGGAGTGAGAGTTTAAACTTTTCCTCCCTATAGGCTGTCTCACCCAGAAGAACTTCCTAGCTATTAGCTGCTGAAAATAAGCTCCCACTGGCAGAAAAGGGGCCTTTCTTTCTGGAGCTATTAACAGCATGGCTGGTGCTCAGGGTTGGGGGAGGAAGGTTTTAGAAGGTAAGAACATAAGAGCCCTGCAGGATCCTGCCAGGGGTCACCTAGTCCAGCATTTGGTTTGCACAGGGGCTAACGAGATACCTATGGGAAACTCACACTCATGTTTCCCAGCAAAGCAACCTGCCTCTGATACAGGGGACAGCATATTGCCATCAGGCCCAGTAGCGGGTGATAGCTTTTCCCTCCAAGTCCCTCCCTCGCCTGTTGCAAACAAGCTGTTATGGCAAAAGCTTCTCTGGCCCAAACTCCCTTTTCCAAGTAGCTCTTCTTGCTACGGGAGCCTTCTCTTCTGCTTCTTTCATTCTAAATCCTTTGCCAGGCATTCAAACATGCACACACATGAGCAATGCCAAATTAAGGGACTATGAGGCTTTCCCTTTCTACCATCCTCTCAAGGGATTTAGGCTCCGAGGTGGCTTGTGCCAAAGAGCGTGCTGTCTCTCAGCTAAACCCTGCCTTCCCTTTCCTATTTCACCAAGGGAATGTCTTCGGCCCCGCTTAGCCCTGCAAGCAAACTTAGGGTTGGGGGAGTGACTTGGAGCTCCCTGTGTTGGCTGACCTGAGCGCCTGCTTTGGCTCAGCGCCAGCAGCTGGGTGAGGCCCCCTGCTGCAAGGGTTTCCCACATGCCATGGGGAGGTTTGTACGAGCTCCATGTGGTTGGAGCCTGTCAGGGATTGGAAGAGGCACGGGCTGGTTCAACATCCCTGTGCCTGAAACTGTGCCAGTTCTTTACTACTGAAGGATGTCTCCTTTTACAGTGCCTTCCTTCCAACACAGAGCAATTGCGGGACTCATTTACCTATATGTACCTCATGTCCTGAAGCTCTGTCAACTGAGGTCGCTAAGTCCTAGGAATGCAGGAAGCTGCCTTTCACTGATTCAAACCATTTGTTCACCTAGGCCAGTACTGGCAGCACGGACTGGCAGCATCTCCCAAGGGTGTCAGGACAAAGTTTTCTATGCCCTACCTGGAGATGCCAGCCCGGGACCTTCTGCACGCATCGGTCACTGAAGATGGGCTCTTCCTAGATCAGCCAGCCAGATATTTTGCTGCCTGAGGCAGAACTCCAGAAGTTGTGTCTCCACACAATGCCAAATCAAAGTGCCCTGCATGCAAAGCTGCCCACATCGACTTGGAACCCGAGAGAGGGAAATGTGCCTCCCTGGGAGCAAAACTGGATGAACGAATAAATAAAATCAGCATCGACAAATTCAGCAACTAAGCAATTGCTCCCCTTTCCCGACTCCTTGAGCCAGTTGCCCCAGTCTGGCTGGTTGTGGAGCCAGTCGGAAGGGTGTTCCCAGAGGCGGCGGCACAATGCCTTAGAAATCCTGGGGGAGAAAGCCTAGCGCTGCGCTTGAGGATCCTGTACTGTGGTCGGAGTCTGCCTTCTTGTTCCCACTCTGCTCAGTCCACGAGACGGTGCGCTTCGTGTGTGCGTGTGTTGAAGAACGGGTCCCCTCAAGACCCTAGAGTGCCCTTCCAGCCCTGTCTGTCGCCACACCAAGTGCACGTGCCAGGTGGCCCCTCAAAGTCAAGGCTACGCTTTATGGCAGCATCCCACCTTTCCGGGGCGCCCCCTCCAGGACGCCTGTGCGCGCTCGCACGCATCGCGTCAGCCCTCTCGCCCACCGTGGTCGTTGGAGGCAAGGCGAGGAGGCAGGCAGGCAGGCAGGCCAGCGGCCGGTGGGGAGGGCAAGCGCTGAGCTCCAGCTGCGAGAGCAAAGGCGAGGAGGGAGAGTGGGTGCGCAAGCTGACAGCTGTCTCGTCCCACTCGGGACCGGAGAGTCATCGGGAGTGTGGGAAGCGCGTGAAGTCGAGGGAGAGTGCCTCCGAGATCGGCAAAGGGGCATCTCCTGCTCCCCTCCCCTCCCCTCCACACCAGCTGCATCGGGGCGCTCTGCGGAGATCTCCCTCCGTGAGCGCTGCGCCCTCCCGGCTTGCCTCCTTCTCCCCCGCCCAGCCCGGCTGCACCTCCTCCCTCTCCTCTCTCCCCCGTGGTCCAGGAGCATCCTCCTCTTGGGGAACTGTCCATGCAGTGTGAGCAGGGCGGGCGGGAGGGAGGCGCCGGTGGGGGGGAAGGGGGACCAGTCCCTTCTCCATGGCATTGCGCATGATTCTGCGGCTCTGTGCCTTGCACGCTCCAACCCACCTTGGCGGGAGAGAAGGAGGGGGCGCCTCTTGCTCTCCCCCCGCCCTCCCCGCCCGCCCTCCCTCGCCGTCAACCGCTCCTCGAGCCAATCCGGGGGGGGCTCCTTCCCTGCCACCCAATGGGAGGCCAGCGGGGGCGTCGCCGAGGAGGCTCAAATGGTCCAGGCTAGGCTGCGCGCCCGGAGAGGACTTTGCCCGAGCTCTCGCTCCCGCTCTCTCTGGTGGTGCCTTCCGCAAGCAGCGCAGGTGTCGGTGCTGCGTGCCTGGGAGAGGCGGAGGGGAGGCGGGCTGCGCGGGGCGAGGAAGGATGGAGAGCGCGGCGGGGAGGCAGCCAGGAGCGGGGCTGATGAGGGCATGAGAAGGAAGAGGAGGCGAAGGGGAGGCAGCGCGCCTTTGGCACTCACCCCGGGCAGGGCTGGGCTGGGCTGGGCTGGGCGATGAAAAGGTCTCCGGCACGAAGGGCGCTTCGCAGCTAGGATGATGCTCCGGTTCGTTGGTCGGTAGTACTATGATTTGGTATGTGGCCACTTTGATAGCAAGTGTGATCAGCACCAGAGGACTGGCAGCAGCTCAAGGTGAGTTGAAGTACAACGTTTCCCTCCCTCTCTCTCCCTCTCTCGCTCCCGCTCTCTGCGGCTGCTTCGCCCCTTCCTTCTCACTCCCGGGCTGCCTCTTCGGGCAGCGCTCCGGTCGGATGCTTCCTGTCTGGACCTCCCGCCCGCTCTTTCCTCCCCTTTTCACCTGCATCCCTTGGTTTGCGCAAGGATGCGAGGCTTGGCATCTTTGCCTGGCGCTGCTTTTCGGGCAAGGAGTTTCCCCTCCAAGTAGCGAAGCGCAGGGGATTGCAGAGGGGACTGCAGAAACTTGCAAAGATCTGAAAATCCGGCGTGCTCTCGGAGAGGGGCTGGGCTGGGAAACAAATGTGGGCAAGTGATGCGGCTTGAGATGTCGCAAGACCGATTCATATGTCAGCAGGGGATGTACGTGGAAGACCCGGACAAGTCTTCCGTGAGACGTGGTGCCAGAGCAAAGCTTATTCTTGATTTACGCTTTAAATGGAATGTTTGTGCCGGCTGATTTCTGCAACGCTTCCAGAATAGCTTTTGGAGAAAGTATCTCAACATTACCAAGCAGAAATGTTTGAGTCTGGCCAGTTCATTAAATCCATATCAAGTATGGTTTTGTGGTTCAGCAAGATTTATTTACGATTATCAATTTTTGGTCTGTGTGGCTAACATTGAAGTTCCTTGGAAAAGTAATCCGTCTGCAGCTGCAGTCCTTTGCATGCTAAGCGTTGCCTAAGTGCCAACTTTGTCAGGGTGCTCCTGACCATATGCAGGGAGAAGCTGTATGCGAGTGTAAGCGATCTTTTTTAACCTGATCCAAAGGACTGGTGGGGAGAAGGGAAGGATGACAGTTCTTCGGTGAAGTACTGTGAACCCCTGTTGTGCACACCTGTGTGCATGCATGTGTGAGTGTCTGTCTGTCTGTCTGTAGTTAGAGGCTCACTATATTTTCCTTGGGGTAGAGAGATGGTTTCCTGAAAGAGATTTCTAGTCTGAAATGTTATTTGGAAACCAATCTGAGCAGAGCTAGTTTAGGAGCAAGTTGTAAGAGGAGGTTACTTATTTTATCTACACGCACTTGTAGGCGGATGAAGGATTCCTAGTGCACTTAAAAAGCAGGTTTTCTGCATGCCTTCCAAAAAGGTGGGTGGGATGTTCCAAAGGCAATTCTGGTTGTGCTATGACGCTGTTTCTGAGCAAATATCAGCTTCTTACTATTGCACCCCTTCATGTTCTGAGCATAGAATGCATCTTATTTCTGGGCACATGTCTATTGATTATGCATGACACTAAATATTTAAATGGCTTTGAACAACATATGGTTAAGCAGGGCTCTAAGAAGAAGGAAAAAACCCTTTAAGGAATATGCAGGGGAGACGAGGAAACTACAACTGCCCACAGCATTTTATGAAAATGCTAATCATTTTGTAAATGACTTTCCTGAGGGCAGTCGACTAAAACTCATGATGTTTATGAAACATTAGCTCACAAATGGGGACTGTATGTTGTATTCTCATCATGGAAAGCAACTGAATGTTGCCAGCAGTTACTCTGGGGGGCTTTGAGATTTTTCTTGCAAGAAGTTAACCAGAGAAAGGTAGTGGGTGAGTAGAGAAAGGGAGAACTGCTTCGAGGAAGCAGGAAGGGCTGTGGTTGTGAGTTTCCTGGCTGGATTAAGTGATGGTTGAAGGGAAGGAGGCTCATCTCCCCACTTCTCAGGAGGTAGGCAGACACCTGGACAGCAGAATACGCACTCCTTAGGTGGATTTTTTGGAGAAAGTTTGTATACAAGCCAACTTAGTAGAGAAGTGCACCAATAGCCCATCCACACTTCTCCTTCTCCTCCTTAATTTGCCTGTGCAAGCTTGTCACTTGTGTAATGTTCCCATTTGGAAAAGGAGGTCCAACATTCATTTCATTGCAAGGAAATGGTCCTTCCTGGTCAATGGGCAGTGATTCTGCTCACCATAGGCAAACAGGTGTGGCTTCTCACCTGTCAATCATAACTCCTGTGTTGCTTTGAGTCAAGGATCTCTTGGTAGCTCTCCTTTTTTGTTTTGGAAAGGATGTCTCTCAAATAATTGTAGCAAACTTTGGCTGAACATAAGTGTCAAGCTTACCTTTCCAGGATTGGCATCTATGGCTCCTGGAGCAAATTTCCTGCAACAAAGCTCACATTCCATCAGTGTAATTGCATTTCTCCAGTGTTGCTGAGCCTTTGGTTGCTAAGCACCTTGCATTGGTGTGTGATGTGGGAATGGTCCTTCTAAGGCTAGTGCCACCACTGCTGCGTTACAGGTCTAATCTGCGGGTAAAGTCTGATGAGGTGAGGGGTGGAATGCACTGAAACTCTCCCGGCTGCCGCTGCTGGTGGGGTTCACAATTTGGCATGCCCCCATCCCCATCTGGTAAAACTTCAGGCAGAAGGCTCACTCAACAGGGGATGGGCTGGCCTTTCTCCCGGAGGTTCTTGTTCTACAGGGGCTCTTCTAGGAAGCTGCAAATGGAAATCAGAAGCCCTGATCATCTCCCTGCCCTTACTGTTGTCCTCGTATTTTGCCTGGTGGTGGGGTCTGGACTAAATTAGGCGTGTACAAGTTGGGGCTTTCCAGCACTCCCTGGACATCATGTACCATCAGTCCCCAGCTGGGAATGCCAGGGCCACCCCTGGAGCTTCCCTGGTCGAAATGCCCTTGAGCTGTTCCGAGGGAAAGGCTGAGGCATGAATGGTTGATGAACCTGAAGATGCATTTTCCAAAATAGCCTTCCTTGACCCAGCACATCCCGGTGTGTTGCAGTGGAAGTCCCATGATCCTAAACATTTACAGCTTCCTGGCTGAAATCAGCAGGGAGGTGACAGAGCTCAGTGGCTGGCAGACGTCTGATCGGTATGGCCGATCAGCAACTCCAACTGAAAGGATCAGGGGGCAGTGGGGAAGACCTTGAAGAGCTGCTGTCATTCAATACTGGGCTAGAGGGTTTAATAGCAGCAGAGAATCAGATACGGCAGGACTGAGGTTTCCATTCTAAAGTGCCTCGGTTATATAGGAAGCAGCCTTAGAGCAGGTCACGCTGCTCACCAAGGCTAGGATTCTGGCTGGCAGTGGGTCTCCAGGCTTTCAAGTAGGGCATTCCCAATCAGCTGCTACCTGATCTGACTGCAAATACCAGGAGTTACCCTGGGTCAGTGGAGGCTGGTGGTCCCAATGTCGTTGGGCTTGAGTGCAACCTTTGAAGGAGCTATCCATGGTCCTGAAACCTGCCCTGAGCCCTGCCAATAGGTTCAGTACCACCATGGATAGTCCTCTAAGCATTCAAAGTAGTACAATCCAGAGTAGGTACTTACTCCACTGACACTGGGGCCACCAGTCTCCGCTGACCTTGTGCATGCAAGTATTCTACCCCCAAGCTACAGGAAGTCTGTTCTAGATTCTACCAGGTCTCAATCTTATTATTAGGAGAACTAGTGTGGTGCATGGGTTGAAAGCACAGGACTGGGACTCAGGAGGCGATCTGGGTTCTAGTCCCCACTGAGCTATGGAGCCAACTGGGTGACTTTGGGCCAGTCACAGACTCTCAGCTCAATCTATCTCATAGAATTGTTGTGGGGATAACATGGAGAGCAGGAGGAAGAGAATGATGTAAGCCGCTTTGAGTTCTTTGTAAGAAAAAAAGGCAGGATATGAATCTAATAAATAGATAAACAAAACAAACCTGTAGGACCCTCTGGAAATGGAATATCAGTTGTCCAAACCATCTTGCTCTCTTGTGGTGACCTCCAGATCTTTCGGATAGCAACACCCTAAATTCCTAGCTGTTGGTCATGCTGGCTGGGGTGGTGGGAGCTGAAGCCCAAATTACTTCAAGAGGCACTAGGCTGCAGATGTCTGTCATGATTCAGTGGTTTCTGAGTACTGGGGGTGCTGCAGACAAGGACAGGAATGCAATGTCCTTTATACTTGGTTTATGAAGAAGTGTGCTTGGTGAGGCAACTTCTTGGAAAGGATATGCTGAGGCTAGATGGACCTTGGTCAAATCCAGCAATGCAGTTTTTACTTCCAAACCCCTCTGGTTTTGGAAGAGTCATTACATAAGTGTCACTTTCAGGGTTGAAACTATCCATCTCAGGTAAAACATAGCTACTAGACCTGCCTTCTATCTCTCACACACACCGTCCATCAGACTTTGTAATGTGAACATTTTATTGTTCTCTGTGCTTGTCAACTAGAAAGCAACCCAACAAGAACCATCTGTGTACTGCATGCAGGATCACTGAAGATTGCACTCTAGATTGTAGGCTCCTTGGGGCTGAGTCCTGTGTGACTTTTTTCCTTATTGCACTGTGAATTCCAGATATATTGGAAGTGGTATGCAAAAATTTGAAATAAAGCTGGGGAATTTTGGGGGGTGGGATTCTAACAAGATTTACTCTGCAGTAGAATAAGGAAATCTTGAGAATGCACAAAAGCTTAGCATACCATCACTCTGATTTTATGAGGATACATGTTTCTACACATCTGTGCTTATTACTAATGCCATGTCAGCAACTTGACAAGGAACAGGTTGGGGCAGGGGGAAAATAGCATTGTACTCAGTTTTTTGGTGGCTTGTCCTCTTGCTATTTTTGGTCTACTCTCTTCCCTTTTGTCCACTGTCCATGCACACACACATCTGGGTCAGGGTGTTATAACCTTGAAAGGACAGACATGCGTGCATGTGAGCTGATGGACCGTGTGCCTGCATGTGCATGCACATGTGTGCTGGGAATAATGATGGGTTGTTAGAAAGCAGCTGAACCTTTCTTTGCAGATGAAGCCTCCTGGTAGAATGTGACGGCTGGCATTGGCTGGGCTTCAAACCAAGACTTTCCTCCTAGTTGTCAGTAAGGTGATGCACTTGTCAAGGAGAGAGATGAGTGGTGGCTGGTTGGAGAGCAGAACCCATGTTTTGGACGTGCAAATTCCATGTCAACTCCATTAGGGTTGTAGATGGCAGGAAGACCTCTGTCTGAGAGCCCAGGAGAGTGGCAGCCCATCAGAGTTAAGGATGTATGGATTGTATGTCACTTGTTGGTTCTGTGCTTTGTGAATGGTCAAGACAACTGTGTTCTATCATTCTCTTACTGATGAGAGTGGAATTTCTGCCCCTTTCAAAAACAAATGAACACACAGTTCATTTGCTGCAACTTTGGGAGCAATACCATCATACCTATACTAGGAAAAAGTCCTAAAATTCCCAGCATACCCCAGCAAGCACCCTTGCATATCTTTCAGACTCATAACACTGCTTAACTCAGCACACAATCAATGAGCAAAGCTGACCAAAAAAAAAAAAAAAAAAGGAGGGGAGAATCAAGGCAGAGGTCAAAGAGAGATTTAAAATATGGTTGGATGTTTTTAATCACACATATTTTCCAGTTAGTTTTCTATAACTAAATTTGCATGCAATTCCAGAAAGTAAAAGCAAACACACCAAAACCAAAAAATAAAATAAAATAAAAATGGTCTGCAAGTCTATGGGATCTATGCAGCTTGAAAGATGATGGCCTGCTGCAGAATCTGTGAATCCAAAAGTCCCTGGGTTTCTCTTCCACCCCTTGTCCTATCAGGCAATAGCAAAGCATATCAGACGTGGATGGCACAGTCTGGTGTGAGGCAGCTTCTTGTATTCCTATATGTGCATCTCTTTTGGTGCACTCATGATTGAAATGGGCTTATTCTCTTCCCATCAGACACTGCCTAGTGAATGTGATGATGCTAAAGTGCCAGGTAGCCAATCAGGAATGTCTTTGCAATGATGTCACAGGAGAAGAAGGAATCCTCTCCTGCATGGGGGTGGGGAAAGGCATGCATCTCCTTTGCTCAAGCACCAGGGCCAATGTTCCTGCTGTGCCATGTGGGTGGTTTTGCATCCTGGTAGTGCTGCAGAGCTTCTGTCCTAAGCCAGCACTAGCTGCAGAAATCTGGTGCATGTGTGAATGCACGCTCTTTTGAAAGCAATGCAGCTGTGGATGGATGACATCATAATTTAGGCACACATTCCCTGTACACATTTTAGTCAGTTCCCTCTGACTGGATTGATATTATTATTGTGATCATGATCATGATCATGATCATCATCAGCAGCAGCAGCAGCATTTCTATGCTGTTTCACAGCTGGATTTTGGAGTACGCTGCTCCTCCTTCCCTGGCATCCATCCTCTGGTGAATCTCTTTGCATTTTTTGCGAAAGGATGAGAGGTTGCCAAAGAAGCTTGTTTTGCTTTTTGGAGGAAGTGCTTATTTGTGAAACCAAATTCTGTTTTGATTTAGCACATACACACCCCCCTTCCTGTTTTCTCAAAAAGCTCTGGTGACTGTTTATTTGTCATGGCCTACCAGGTGAGTAGTACAGCACATCGCCCACTGGAAGAGGGGAACAAGTGTATTATTTTGACCAACCCAGATCTCCCTTCATGTAACTTATTCATTTTTGACATACCCCCCCCCCCCCCCCCCCCGAAAGAAGTCTTTGCCAGGTTCTTCATGACAGTCGTTCAGGAATCTGAAAATAGGATCATCTACTTCCTCTGTCTTCTCTTTACCAGACTAAGCATAACCACTTCCTGTCACCTTTCTTTGTAGGGCTTGCTGTCCATGCTGCTTACCCCTTTCATTGCCTTCCCTGGCCCCGTCTCAGTCTGTCTGCAGGCCTCTTTCCTTAAAGCGTAGTGGTTAGAACTGGACACCACCCTTTCTAAATGGTTTGGCTGCCCTTGATAGTCTTGCGTATGTGTGTGTGCACGATATTAGCTGCATCGGGCTTCTTTTGGAGAAGGGTGGAAGGAGATGAAAAAGGCATTGAAATGCAATGAAGGAGGATTTGAACTTGGGTCTTCCTGGTTCTGTCCAGCTCCAGGTTTTTGAGGGCGATTTGAGAGGACATCGTCAAAGACTTTCTCTCAGTGACTCTGCCTTCTCCCTGCCATGGTCGCCACCTTGTATCGCTCCTCTTCCTCATTATCTTACCCCTTGCTTGCTTGGCAGGCAGGAAACCAGTGAAGGAGGCGGCAGTGGCATCTGTTCTCCTGCCTTCTCTTCACCTTTGTTATCTGGCAGTCGAACAGGCAGGTTGCAAGGATGGAGAGGAAGAGCAATTTATTGTAATGCAGGTCCTAGGCAATTGCCCAACTCTGCCCACCCTTGGTGCCCTGCTTGAGTCCCACACTGAACCTCAGTCCTAGCCTAGCTCTCTAAAAGCGCTGCTCCAGTCACTTTCAGGCCAGTTGAAGCCCCTGGGTGTGAGCCTACATTGTAGCTCACCCCAGTCTTGAATGCCATACTGAACAGCTAAGTAGGAGCATCCTGTCGGTGCCTTCAGAGCAGAAAGGGGTGTCTTTTCTGTTTTGTTTTAAAGCTCCATAAACACTGGAGAAAAGAGAGGTGTTCCTCCACTTCTTCCTACGTCTGGTAAGCCCAGCATTGGTGCGATTAGAGGAAGAATATGCTGGGCTTAAAAAGGGAAATAAAAGCTTGTCTGAGTGAAAAGGAAGATGAGGGGGCGTGTTCTGAGCTATTATGATGAGTGTGTCTGTCTGGTGTGATGAGTGCATGTACCGTAACTGAGTGCATGTATCAGGAACGAGTGAAGAAGGATGGGTACCTACTCTGATCCGTGGGTGGGTGTGCTTTAAACATCCTCTGCAAGCATAGCAGGGGCTGTGTGCTGCAGGCAGAGGCTTGGCGGCATCACAGGTGAGTGTGCACTCAGAGAAGTTGTGCAGGCGGGGGGGGGGGGTGCAGGTAGCAGATAAGGCCACTGTAGGCAGAATGTGCAGCTTGCCGAGCGCCAGCTGTCGTGGGCAGATTTACTGGTCACTCCAGTATGTGTCTGTGTGTTGCTGAGAGGTCTGAGAGACTAAATGTGGGGAGTGCTGGAAGGCTTCTTCTAGGTTCTTGGAGGCCAAAATGCCTTGGGCCAGTCCTGAGACAGTGAGGACAGCTTTTTTGCTCCATAGTGTTGACCATGTTGGGTGCGGTGCTTGGCATGCCATGCATAGGTGGGGATGGTTTGTGGTGTTTGGAGGTCCCCTTAAGCCAGGCTTTCCTCCACCTTTGAAATAAGGTGAGCTGCTTTGCCTTCCTTCAAATTATATTCTTGTATTTCTTAGTGGTGCTGGTGGGAACTCCCCATGATATTGTTGAAACATGGATTACTCCAGTGACTCACCCTAGGAAACAGGCTTGCTTGTTGCAGTACATACTTCCAGGTGGTGAGACTGAGGACAAAAGCTAAGCAGGGTCAGGCCTGGTTAGAATCTGGATGGGAGACTTGAGTCCTCAATGCAGGACTCAAGTCTCAGTGCAAGGACTGGACCTGATGGCCTTCCAGACTTCTTCCAATTGTACAATTTTATGAACGGTGTAAAGTAACTCTACAAAATCTTTAGGAGAATGAGCCTGCATCAGCCTGGTGCAATGCACGATACAGTAAATCATACATGTACCGTGTGTGTGAGATTCTCTGGGCAATTATATACACACAGAGCAGGTGCAGAGAAATGGTCAATGAATGAATGAATGCAAAGACCTTTTCCCAGACTGTCAGAAGGGTTAATTCTTGGTTGCCCAAAACTTGTTGCCAAAACATCTGACTTCTCTTTTTTCGCAAATGCACAATGAATATAGAAAGGAATCCTAAAGTGACTGCAGATCAATGAATGCTGGTCCTGCTGAATTTCTGGTTGGGTACCTCAAGTTGACTCAGATTAATGCAGGCAAATAGGGGAGGACTCCCCACCAACTGCTGGGTAGTCCCCGGCACGTCCTACGGTGGGAGAGCGATGGAGGGAGCGAGAGGCACACCTGCTCCGCTTCCTCCTCGGCATCGGGGTGAACAGCTGCAGAGAGAAAAGGGACCAGCAGGACTTCCACAGAAATATGTTCATTTGCTGGATTTTATGCCACCTTCCAGTATGTGTGCAGTTTCTGTGTCGATTGTGCAGGAGTGCTTCGCTTTGTTCTACTTGCATATTTAGAATCATTTTTTAAAACAATTGAAGCAACAAATGAAATCAAATATTTAGAAACAGCAGACTGGAGGGGAAATGTTCTAGCAGATGTGGCCTGCAAAAGCATCGTGTGGAGGCTGGAAGGAGGAAAGGATGGCTGAGAGGGAAGCAGAGAATCAACTTTCTGGAGGGGATTCCCAATAATACTTTTGGCTATTTTTTTTTTTTTTTTGCATTGCAGTGGAAATGGGATGGAATCATTAACAGAAGAAAGGCAGAATACAAATGTAATATACTGCACAACATTTAATTAGTGGGTCTGGTGTGGGGAAGGTTCATCGGGTTCCCCTCCAAAAGGAGCAAGGAATAGATACTGGGTAACTGTGCGGAGGGGTCTAGACTAGATCCCCTTTCATTTATCAGGGAGGTTTAGGCAGAATCCATTAATCACTGTTGAGGCTCATGCTGATCCAGACAGTGCCATTTCCACCAGGTTGGAAATGCGATCTTGTGTCACACAGAAATGCAATTGGGGCAGAAGCAGGAATAGTTGGAAAGGAGACGTGTGCAGGAAATTGTACATTTAAACACACACACACATTTTTTTCCCACCTATCTGCTGTGTGTAAGTGTGACTAGGTCAATGAGATGGTGGAATTTTAAAAATCAGTTTGAAGGGAAAAAAGGACTGATCCTTCTGCTCCCTCACAAAGAAACATGGAGAAAAGGATGGGGAGAGAAAGGGGAGTGGCTGTGGTGCCCCTTAATTGGCTCTTCCATCTCCAGTGGGGTTAAGCCAGAGTGATCAGGACCCCCATTTCCCTCCACCCTGAAGCAAGTGTGGGCTCCCTCCCCCACTGACATTTCCAGGAGTAAGTTCCAGTGAAATCAATGCAATTTAATTCTGAGTGAGCAGAGTGTCATTTACTTCTGAGCAGATGAGTGGATATGACTTACGGGGGAGGGGTGAAGCCCCATTGCGCTCACTTTTCAGGTCAATGGACAAGTCAGAGGGGAGGTGATGGAGAGGAGAAGATTTGGGGCAGGACTGAGGGAGGCAGGCGAGTGACTGAAGGCTGATCGGGTGTCTCTCCGCGGAGTTGCGGTGGCTTTGTCAGATCCTGATGGGATGCTTCTTCTTGCCGTCCCCCTTTCCCCAGAATGCGACTGCAAGTTCAGCTCACCCCAGATACTTCCGTGCCTCGGGAAGAACATGCAGTACATAGAAGAGTTGTGCTATAGATGGTTGGAAGACATGATGATTAAAAGTAACATGGGGAGGATGGCTGGGGGTGAGTGTCATGTGACCTACCCATGAGTTGGGCACTGTAAAACCTGCAGCTCTGTATACTACCAAGCCAGATGAAGACTTCTGCAGGACTCAAACAGTTGCATACCCCTTTGCGGTCCTAATCAAGGTGTTTCCCAGCTTTGGATTTACCTGTTTCTCTTGGGCCAACATAGCTTTTATTCTCCCCGCTACCCATCCACCTTCACCTTGCCAAGGATGCCTGTTTCCTCCAGCACAGTTGCAAATGTGCTTGCAGCACCGAACTCTCCCCTCCCCTGCCCTGGTTTTCAAGCTGGATAGTTTTGGGCTAGGAGGTGCCTGGCTGTGGGAAGCATGGTAGCTTTCCTGCCTTATCCATTTTAATCTTGGCTGAGACTTGGAGAACTTTCCCTGCCCTTCCTCCCCACTGAGCGGGTCTGTTGACTTCTAACTCTTGGAAGGAGAGTGAGAGCCATAATCCTCCAGTCTCAGTGGGTAGGCAAAGATTAATCTGATTCCTTGTGATTATTTTCTAGGTCCCAATCAAAGGGCAGTGGGGGAGGAGGTGGAGTGTAGCCTCCTAAGCTGGGCAGCAAGCCCACTTGCCAATGGTGGATGCTATAAACAATTCTGGTGCAGAAAAGCCAGTGTAGCACAATGGTAAGAGCAAGGGTGGGGGATGTCTTTCAGCCAGAGGGCCCCAATCGATTTCTGGGAAAATCTTAGGGTTGCGTTCCAGAGGTTGGCAGGAGGTATACCCAAAACAGCAGCATCTTTTATCTTCAAGTTCTTCCTGCCAGCATCTAAGTCTTGGGTGAAGCATTTCAAAAAGGGGGAAACAATGACACTAAAGTTTGGAAATTACTGGAGGATTGACGGTTGAGGAGAACCAGCAGGGACAGGGAAATGAGCAGAGCCCTCTGGGGACCCTCAGAGATCTTTTCTGGCCTCTGGACCTGAAGCTCTCCCTGCTGGGCTGGCATGCCAGACTAGGGCCAAGTGGACCCAGTTCTAAGCAAGCTGGGGGGGTGGGGTGGAATCAGAAGGGGACATTCCCCACAGTGCAAGGTAATTTCATGGCTGGTGGAATTTCCTTGGGATCCAAGGCAGGCAGATCCCCTAGGCCATCTCCCCATCCCTAGCCATAGAAAGTTACAAAGTAATGGATTAAGCTACAATGCTATATGTGACTAACAGGAAGCCAGCATGCCTCGACCTGCATGGCTACCTGGGACATGCTAGGTATTGTGGGCCTTCTTTCTGTGAAGAGATTACACGCTTAACTGTCTAATGACATGGTGCCCTGTCGCAATAGCCAAAACAGCTGCCCATTGTCAAAGTTCTGGCTAGCCTTAGTCATCCTCCTCTGTCCGGCTTTCAAAGAAGAAATGGGGTGAAGTTTCCTGGTTGCAGGATCCCTGCCTTCCCTTTGGGCTTGAGTCTTGGAACATACAGCACCTTTGCACATAAAATAGGGAAGGTGGAAGAGGTGGAATGTGTGGATCTGTTGATAAGTCTGTATGGTCCACGGAAGTGATCTGGCACACAAGAAAAATGCAAGCAGCTTGTAGTTTGTGTCTCTTCCATTCACCTTAGGGTTAAATAGCAAACAAATGAATAAATATTAAATAAAAATCCAGCATATGCAGGTAGAAATAGCACAAGGGGGCTGATTCGGGGAGGGTATCATGTGCCAGGCAAGGCAGGCAGTGCTGCAACAGGAAAATCCTCTTGTGTAGTTAATCCAGTTGGCCACCTCCAAAAGAAGGAATTTCTCAGAGCACCTTTGGCTGCAAGGCAGCCCAGCTCATCCAAGACCATTAAGCTACCTGTTTCGTGCAATGCCTCTTGTGGCATGACCTTGAAGCAAGTCGCTTGACCTCTGTGTGTCTCAGTCATTCCATCTGGAAAATCAGGTTTTGAAAGCAAGACTGTCATTCCAAAGGCCCGAACCAATTTTCCCTGCCCCCCTCCAGATGCTGCTTTGTAGCAGAGTCAGAGAAGCAAAATGGGGAAAAGAAAAGGTCATTGATCGTGGACTTGCAAAGCTGGTGATCTTTGGTGATGGATGTCGCCAGAGGTTGTCAGGGAGGCGTATCCTCTCTAGTGTGACATGGATACACCCACCCCCAGCAATTTAGCGTCCCTTCTTTTTACAGTAGTGAGTAGGGGGCATGCAGTGGGGGCGAAGAAGGCCTGCAGAATCAGGGCATCTTCCTCGGAAGTTTCTTAGATGATTGAGCAGCTAATTGCAGCTTTCTGTCATGTGGCATTTCTAACTGGTTGAGCAAACCCCCTGCAGCTCAGCCAGAGATGTTGTCTCCTGCCGGGTTTGTCTAGTGATGTGATGTGCGATCCAGAGGATGCACAGCCCAGTTCATCAGTGCCTTCTTTCCTAGCTTTGATAGTTTCCCCTTACTCTTTCTTTGGGGTGGATGAATGAAAGGGCATATACCCCATTTTGGAATGTACTACTTTGATTTATGGTAACAGCCAGTCGTTTGGATGAATTTCTTTAAAAAATAAAATAAAAACAATAAGAAGTCTTATGGTAGCTCTGTCAACTGCTATTAACTGACGGAAACCTGCAGATTCAGTGGGAATATAGGAGTTCCTGGTTGAACAATGTTGAAAAACTATGCTAGTTTAGATGGAATCTTATGGTGATCCAGCCGAGTGCTTCTTCAATCCATGTTACTTTTTGTAAATCTTCAGTTTGGTATTACACCTTTGGTGGGTTTTTCCCACTGAGAAGCCATCTTACTGAAGATATGATAGGAGTTAATTGGATCTGCTGAGCTCTTCTTTTTTCTTCCCCTTCCCCTAAAGTTTAAGGGATAAGAATGGTCATTGCATTGCCTGAGTAGGATAGGGTCAGGGACAAGGTAGTAAAGAACGGCTCACTACCTCCCAGTCTGACATTGACTAGTTCATAGAATCATAGAAGAGTAGGGTTGGAAGGGGCCATGAAGGCCATCAGGTCCAACCCCTTGCTGTTTCAGGATACCATGCTACACCACCCCATTCAGATGGCTGTCCAGTTTCATCTTATATGTCTCTAGTAGTCATTATTTGTTTTTTGGCGCCAGGCTCAGACTTTTTTATTTAAATGTCATTTTAATTGTTAATATTATTTGCTTATTTTATCTGGCCAGGGCGACTTATTTTATATTGTTAATTTGTTTTATATTTTATATTATTATTATTATTATTATTATTATTATTATTATTATTATAACAT
>NW_025335856.1:6442089-6528201 GCF_004798865.1 Varanus komodoensis
CACCTCGCTGGGCAGCTGGTTCCCCTGTTGTATTGCTCTGACAGTGAGGAAGCTTTTCCTGATGTCCAGCTTGAATCTGGGTTGTTGCAACTTGAGATGATTATTCTGTATCCTACACTCTGGCATCATCAGGAAGAGATCTTTGTGACAGCCTTTCATGTACTTGTAGAGTGCTATCATGTCCTCCCTCAGTCTTCTCTTCTCAAGGCTGAACATGCCCAGTTCCCTTAGTCTTTCCAAACCCTGGATCATTTTTGTTGCCCTCGGCTGGACCCTTTCTAATTTACCTGCATCTTTTTTCCACTCATGGAACAGGACAGATGTTGGAGCAGCACCAATGTGCAGACACTGGAGGCATAGCTCAAACACACTTAGTGAGGCAGGGGCTATGATCGATACAGAGTCCTTGTACATCCCCAGGGATGCATTGGCTGAGGGTGTGCATCTCACCAGCCTTCTTGGAATGCCAGCTGGGCTCCTAGACTGGTAGAGTGGGCACTGAACCCTTTAATTACCTGTTGATGGCAGACAGTCCTGCGCTTTGGGTACCTGCCTTGTGCTGAGATGGTTCTTAGCATCCTTTAAGCTTTTCCTGTGGCCTTGAGTGAACCCTCCAGTTTATAGAGTCAGGTGTGGTTGCTTCCATACATGAGGCATGTCAGAGAAGGCAGTGCCCCAGGGTACCAAAGGGATGGGGAGGCAGCTTTGGATGCTGCTGCTTGCTCAGTTAAGTGGGCTAATGTACTTCACTTCTCAGAGGGGAAAGGGAGAACATGGCCAAACAAGTGCAAATATAACACCCTTTGTTCTCTTGGGTCAAAGGGTTATGCAAGATGCTCCTGCCTGGAGCCTGCTTAAATTTGCAGTTCTAGATTTTCTTACCCCCGTTTATGGTGATCAGTTCATCAGGATGGAAAAATATCAGATTTTTTTTTTCTTTAAAGATATATTAATACAAATCAATTTTCATTTCAAAGCCAGATCTAAAATTAAATCTGATTTTAAGAGACACAAGCATGTGCAATTGTACACCTGTCTCAAAAGAAATTGGTGACCTTCTTATCACATACTTTGAATTAAAGCCTGCCTTTTTAGATAGAACTCCATGAGGTAAAATATTGACTTCTGGGTCAAACATTATAAATGATATAATAGGTCATACATTACATTTGCTGTTGTAGTGAATTATGAATATTTATGTTGCTATTGACTGAACAGCATGGGCACTTTCTTTCCATCTCATGAAGGAACACAGTTTTGCCTAGTAATTATCAGCCTTAGTCTGGAAGGTTCTTGACATTTAGGTCACAATGTAGCAATATTTTACCTTCTTATTGGACTGTGGTAGATGATTAAGATTATTGATTTTTCAACACAAATGTACATATTATTTTTTGAAAAAAATCACATAATTATTACTTATGATGCACTTTTCAACTGTGTTATTAACTCTCTTTTTAGCATAATAAAATAAATGATATTAAAACAATGCCATCAATCTCAGTTTCCAAATGCCCAATAGGATAAGTATAAATTAACCTGTCAGAAAAAATAGGCCAGGTAAATGAGCTTCTTCCAAGTTCTGCGGTCACCACAAAGAAGGTCCTTCTCTTAGGTGATAACCTTGGCTCGTAAGAGTCTGGGATACTCTTCACTGGCTGATTATAATGCTTGAAAGGTTGCATGGCAGAAAGCATTGTTTATGGTTATTGGTTGCTGGACCATCTAGGGGTGTCAAGTGCAAACCTAGTGCTTTAGGTTGGACAGTCCATGTGGATGTTCTAGCATATGCATGTGAGCTGACAAGAACACCAGTCAACAGGTAGCAGGTGTCATCTTGTACTGGTTGAAGTGTTCAAGGGTAGCCCCACTTAAAGCATGTTGTGGAAATCTAACCTGGAAGTCATCCAGGCATGAATGGCAGTAGCAAATAAACCATCTTTCCTTGCACACGTATAGAAATTCATTCATTTCAGAAATGGTTTCCTTTATACCTAAACAGAAAAAATGGTGTAGGGAATTACACATGACCAGGATGTTACGGATTATGCTCCTAATCATACACAAACTTAAGAGCAAGTTCCAAGGTACATCATGGGATTCCCTCTCGTGTAAGCATCTGTAGATTTGTCATGTAAATCCATAGGTTTAAAATGTTTCTAGCAAGCAATTAGTATGCTCTCTTGCTCAGGAAATACCTGGATTACAAAACGATAAACCAGATGTGAATCAATTATTTACATCTCTTTCTTTCTCTCAATTTAAATTGCATCTTTAAAAAAATCAATTCATCTTGGAGCTCAAGAAATGGAGCGAGTCTTTCTTTCTGTCGTTTGTTCCATATTGCATGCCCCTTTCTTTATGGCACAAGCACTGAGTGTTGAATGTGTGAATGACCAACCCAGACAGAACTGTCGTGTGTCTTAGAAACGGTCACTTTTCAGTCAAGTCAATTCACACGTGCATCTGCAAGTTATTACAGGATGGATGCGAGTGTGTTTATTTAGTATAAGCCATGTACTGTTCATTTGCTTCAGAAGGAAGAAAGTTCATTATTGTTTGTGTAGTTACATCCTTTGCGTCCATCACTGTTGGAAAGTTGTTGAGGGGCTGCAATGAAGTAGGCTCTTCTCTCAAGCTCATATGGACTAGTGACTCTGGAGGGTGTTTGGCTTATTTGCTTGAGCCATCTGGGATGTTTTTGACACACTAGCATGTAGTTTGAGCACTCACTTCTAATGGGAGGGGCTCTGCTAGAATTAGTAACCTCCTTCCATAGGGACCATACCCTCTGTGAATACTTAATTCAGGATCTGCTTTGGTGGGTTCAGCTATCCACTGCCCTGGTTTGGCTCTGACACTCACATCTGCAGACTGCTTGGGGCACTAGAGGTTCTTTTTTCCCCCATGCAACAAAATTGATCATATTTGTGGAATAAGAAGTCGGAATGGGTCCCAAATGCTCAGGGAGGTTATGGAAGTGTCTGGAATATTCTGATCATGGGTTAAAACAAAAGCAAAATCAGCCTTTACTAAATAAAGCGCAAAATCACCTAAGGCAGAGGAAAGGAAGCTGACTTTCTCACAGCAAGGTCACATAAGCTTGTACAATTTGCAGTTGTTAAGATTCATGTATGTCCTTTTATGTTGCCTCTCCCCTTTGCTGCATTGCTTTACATTGTGTTTATGTCCCACCTTTCTCTCTCTCATGAAGAACCCAAATACATGGCAGGAGGAGCTCCTTGTCCCAGCACAGATCTCTGTGTCCAGGCAGCCCATTGGTTCTTCTTAGACTAGCCATGTGTCCTACTTTACCTTGGACAGTCCTTTATTTGGCGCTGTCAGGGTACTGTTTGGAAGCATCCTCCTCTTGAAGGGCTATCTAGTCCAAGTCTGTCTGTCTTTGGGTAAAGTAGGAATAGAGGAAGGGAGAGCTGCAGGAAGCCTGAAGCTGTGCATGAACAGTCAGCACGTTGTCCTGAGTAGCCGACTCAGTAGGAGTCTTACTAGGAGAGCCAGTGTGGTGTGGTGGTTGAGAGCATGGGCCTGGGACTCAGACGATCTGGGTTCGAGTCCCTGCTCAGCCATGGAGCCCACTGGGTGACTTTGGGCCAGACACAGACTCTCAGCCCAACCTACCTCGCAGGGTTGTTGTTGTGGGGATAAGATGGAGGAGGAGAATGATGTAAGCTGCCTTGAGCCCTTTGTAGGAAAAAGACAGGATATACCGTATTTTTCGCTCTATAAGACACACTTTCCTCCCCTCATAAGTAAGGGGAAATGTCTGTGCATCTTATAGAGCGAATGTGTGTGTGCCCGATGCCCGGGACGCTGCCGGCCTGCCTGCACCACATGGCACCACCTGGCTGGCACGTGCTCGGCTCGCGCTGCTCCACCCCCCCCCCCCGGCGCAGGTGAGAGCTGTGCCACTCAGGGGGAGCGGTGCGGAGGAGGAGGAGCCACAGGCTTTAACCTTCCGGCTGCACGGAGAGACGAACTGCTCACCCCCACCACCCAGGAAGACCTGCTGTGGAGGAGGAGCCGCGGGCTTTAACCCGCCGGCCGCACGGAAAGACGGACTGCTCACCCCCACTGCCCGGGAAGACCTGCCACCGCTGCCGCCGCTGTGCCACCCAGAAGACCACCGCCGGCCGGCCCCACATGGCACCACCTGGCCGGCACGCACTCAGCGCGCCCTGCTCCGCCCCCCTCCTCTGGCGCAGGTGAGAGCTGTTAATCACAGGTCGGTGTGTGTTTTCAAATGGCAACCCGTCTTTTAATGAAGCCCATGGGGAAGTGATGGGGAATGTGCCTGTGATTATCAGGAAGCTTTCCATGGATCCCTCCTCTAAAACCTAGGTGTGTCTTATGGTCAGGTGTGTCTTATAGAGCGAAAAATACGGTAAATAGAATAAATAAATAATAGGAACCTGCAGATTACCTGGTCATGGTTTTTCTTACTAGGCTGGGATGTACTGAATGCAATGATTTCTACTTCATCATCAGTTGATTAGCATATGCAAATGTTATGCAAGCCAGTGTCTGTGACACATTTCCTCTTATTTTGACGAACTGAATGTGGGAACTCAAATCATCCAGGATTCCTAGCTTAGACCTGGGTCTGTGTTGAATGCTCGTCTACTCTCCCTTCTTCCAGCAGATCTAGACAAATGCTTCTTAACTAAAGTCTTTATTATGTTAAAGCTGACCAGCTAGGCTGGCTTTGTAGTAGAAAAGAAGAGTATTGCAGAAGTCTGCACCAAAAGACACAAGTGAAGTTAGAATATTGGCCTAATGATACAAAATTGATTCCAAACTGGACACCTCCTTTCCTTCCCAACAAGGAACAGCTCATAGGTCGGTCTCCTGGAACATCTGAGGCTTCTTAATTGGTCCACCCTCTTAACCCAACTCCACATAGTTGGACTAATGATGTTAAGTCCACCCCCACCCATATAAGCTTGCTCCCTAGAGTCCATCCCCCTCCCACATGCCAATTTGAAACTGCTTGATTCTCAGTGATGGCCTGGCTCATCTCTGAGTCCAATAGCCTTGGCATTTCAGCTGCAAGTTCCAAACCCACCTCGTCTTCCATTTCTGAATCACACTCCAAGTCAACAGCCTTCAAAGGATCTATTACGGGAAGAGCGAGCTCAGTCCCTAGAGTCTTTTCTTCCTTTCTTTTTCAGGACAGCTGTCAGCTGCTGGTTGCTTTTGTGCAACTCCCAAGTTTACTTCAGGTGCTTCTGCTTGATCTCTTTTTCCCTCCTTTTGGTTGCTGTGCTCTTGCTCTTGCTGTGCCAGCTTGCTTGTGTTCTACCGACGTGCTTTATTGGCTCAGTTCTCCCTCTGGATGGGTGTTTGGGCCAGAAGTGGGCCTTGCACCGGACTGCATTTTTCGACACTGATGGTGCTTCTGTGGATTTGGCTGAGTGCTCCTTCTGACTCTGCCCCTCCTCCTGTCGGGGCTTGCTTGGCTCTCCCTGGCCCGGCACTGTCAGTGAGAGATCTGCATGGTGACAGGTGGAATGAATCAGCCCCACATAAAATAGACTGGTGCTTTCCAAGAAATTGTCCCAGAGGCAACTTCCCCCATCCCTACAACTCAATCGTTCTTTTTGCTGTTGCCAAAGCAATGACTTATAAGGCCTGCATTCTGCACCTGGCAGGCACAAGTGAATATTTGCTGGGTGAGGGAGGGGGAGGGTGGCATTGAGAATGGGAAGAAAAGGCAACATCTCTTCTCTCTCTAGCAGTACGTGACATGCATGTGCTCTGGTTCTGGCTCCTGCTTCCACAGATGAGCTTGCAGCGTGCAAACCGCTCAGGGAAGGGCCATCCCATCCTCTCTCTTCTCTTTCACCCAATAGGCATACAGCATGCAAATAAGGCCAGAGTGGCAAAGACAGGCAGGAGGAGAGAGAAGGTGACTTCATATCTTTGCAAAAGAAACCCGGGAGTGATGATGAGGCTGACGTGGTGGAGGAAGATAGGGCTCACTTCAGCGATCTTTCCAGGACTCTGGGACTCTCGGAAGCCTCATCCAGGGCTGCATGGGAAGCTGCTCTGCCGGGAGTCCTGGTGCTTCAAACACGGCCCCAAAGGGGCATCTGAGAATGGGACTCCCGAGGTGGCCGAATGTATTGCCTTGGCCGCTTCGGAACAGCCCTTTGCTGAAGGCCTGCCCTGCCAGCACCTTTCCGCACATGACACACTCTGACGCTTTAATTTTTCAGAAGGGGTGCTGGGGCTCAGGCCACGCCATCTGCTTTGTGAGCCTTGCTCCTTAATCCATAGCCCACAGGGCAGGCCCTGGCTGTGTGGCGATGAGGGACATGCGCTCATCCCTGCTATCACATGCACTCCAGGACATTCCTCTGATATTAAAAATAGCTTTGGTGGATGGCCCCTGAGCAAACTAAGCCCTGCGCCACGTCCATTCGTTCCCTCCTCCCTCCTTTCAGCTGGGTAGCGTCTGAAATCAGCTTGTGATGGAGAAGGCTGCCTCCTTCATGTGAATGGCCTCTAGGGGGAAGCATCCTGGACGTTGGCAGGGGGTTATAAATTCCAGTTAGTAGGAGTGCTTTCCTGAATGCAAGAAAAGGCACCTCCCTAAATGGGAGGAATACCGGGAAAGCTGAAGCGTGTGGGGCTGTTTTAGTTCTGAGAACAGTCTGCTGGGGGAGGGGGTGCATCAAGGTTTTATGAAATGACGCACAGTGTGGAGGAAGCAGAGAAAATCCCCCGTTTCACTCGTATGAGAACGCAGGCTTAGCCAGTGAAATGGACAGGAGGCATTTGCTGGCCAGATGGAAAGAACTTCCCCACTCAAGGGACCCCCAGTATACAGGTTGCGTTGTCAAAAGGTGCGCGATACTCACTGGCTTCGAAGGTTTGCTGTCGCCAGATAAGCACAGCTGATCCACGACAATTTTCCACCTGAGACGGAGGACGTACTGGTGCTCCATCTCATCTTACCCCGTGTGCAAAAGGTGACCAAGCTGGAGCTGAATCTGCAAAACTGGTGACTGCATCTACCACGGCAGGCCACGTTTCCGAGTCCGGCTTGTGTCGCAGGACACACATACAGCTCTGTCCACCCAGCAGCTTGTTGCAGCTCCTTGGATGCCTGGGGCAGCTACTCCGCTCTGCCTAATGACAGGGCTGGCCCTGCAAATAAATGAACCTCTGAAGTTCAGCGTCATTGTGCATGGCATGGACAGACTAGTGGTGGCAGAAAAGGCTGGGGGACTTTTCATTAAGGCTCTCCCGAGTACTGCTTTGAAAACCACTAGCCTAGTGGAATAAAGTGATGAGTTTATCCTCACAACAATCATGTGAGGCAGGTCAGGCTGACCACAGAGGGAGGGAGGGAGGCAGGCCAGCCAGCCAGCCAGCCCAGGATCACTGAATGAGCTTCATAATTGGGTAGGCCTTTAAACCCAGGTCTCGCTCTCACACTGGCTTTGGGATGTGGCTACATGCGACAATATCGGCAATAATATGGTGCAACTGAGCCAATGTCTGGAGAGTCTGGAACAGCCGCTGGTATGGCTGCACAGTGCCAGCTGCTCCTCAGGAGTTCCACAGTCACCTCTCCCGGATGTCCAGGACTAGAGTGCACCGGGAATCCCAAGGGAGCAACAGGGATGCTGACAGCTTTTGGTCCTTGCCCTCAGACTCCTTGGCTCTCTCTGAGCTTTGCTGAAATACTCGGAATAGTTGGGTGGGGGAATTAATTTTTCCAGCAGCAACATTTTGTTCCCTCTCATCATTCCAAGTAGGCTAGGCTAGCTTGGTCTTGAATAGACAATTAAGACCTATCAGTTTGACAGAAAACCCATTCCTGATAGAGAAAAATGCTGTCAGAAGCAGCATGTTGATATTTATCAGCAGAGCTGCCTGTGTTTTTGGTCTCCAGTGGGTGTGGCTATGGAAATTGTCAGGATGAGCACCTGAACATCAGCACTTCCCACTGCGAGTGCCACACAGATTCTGATTTTAAGAGGTTCAGCCTCCGTTTGCATGATCAAACAATCCATGGTTAACAAACCATGGATTGTTCCTGAGTGTCTGGGAAGACACACCCCTGCTTGCACTTTCCTAACCAAACAGGAATACTCCTTTCCAGAATTGTTGTAATTAAATTACAACAAAACCCCCAAATTAGGATTATTTCGAGGCTAACAACTGTGAGTTAACCCAGAGTTTGTTGCTGGGACAACTTTGGCTTGTTTAACTACCAAACAGTGCCAGAGTTCCAAGGAATGAACTTAATGCTAACCCAAGAATGGGGCATCTCTAGGTTGTTTAGGAAAGCTGAAAAATGACTACACAGGAGGCAGTGTGCTCATTTGCAGCTGCAAAGCCATGAGTAGCTGTGGATTAAGCAAACCATAGTTAGCTGCTGTGTGTGAACTGGATCAGGTACCTCCGTTACACCACTGCTTAACTTTTACACTTCCCCCTGGAAACAGGAGCTCATATGCCCTGTGGGCAGCCCAACCGCCACAGCAAGAAATTGAATAAAGAGCACTTAGGACTGCTCTGATACAAGAATGGATGTTTTACCTGATACTGTCAGGGGAAGAAGACTGGTGGGAATATTCCCAGGTGATGAGTTAGTCTAGCTGTCGGTTTTCTTGTCAATCTCCATGCAGACATGGAGTTGCTGTGGTTATGCTTTTTTGTGCTGAGAAACCATTAAAGGATTGTGCCGAGATTGAATTGCTGACTTCCTTCCTGTCAGCAGGGCCCACAAGGAAGGGCCTCGAAACACAATCTAGACAAGAGCAAATGCAACATTGCTAGCAGTGTGGCATGATCAGGAAACTGGCTTGGGACGGAGATGAAGGATCAATCGGGAGTCTGTCTAGCGGAGGGGTGTGCTGGGAAATGCTGTCTCCAGCTTCATCACTGGGCTTCTTCCTTAGGCTGGGTCAGATCTGAGCAGGGGCCTGGCACCTGTCCATCCAGATTCCGTCCAGGCACCTACTCGCATTTGGGCAAGGGGCCTGGCTCTTTCTGCATGATCTGCAATCAGAATCTTTCAACCTGCCAGAGCAGAGGATGAACAGAGGTGCCCTTCACTGAGTGATAACTTACTGTGGGGTGGATGTGCATGCTCGCTAGGACTGGCTGGATATAGATGTGCATGGGCTGCATATTTTCCTCCATCTGCATTTTACAAAGGGGTCAGTCCAGCCTTCCCATGGTCTCCTTGGCCATCCCAATGGCCCTCTGTATAATCGTAAAGAACAGTGACAACTCGTGCTGCTGAGCCAGCAACACTCGGAAGGCTGCTTGCTGTGATGCTCTGGAATGGGGAGAGGAAAAATTTTCCACCAGTTTCTCATCTGAGCAAGACTCAGTGGTAGTGGCAGCAGGTCTTTTTTCCTTTCCTCGTTAATGCTGCCACCAGCTGCAGTTGTGTTAGCAACATGGCCACCGTTTGGCATCCTTCGCACTGCTCTGGTGCATTGTGGGGTTGAATGACTGCCTGTGCACACATAAAAATGGGAGAGGGAAGGGAATGTTTGGGAGAGTTAGCCATGTGTCCGCGTGGTGGGTGGGGAGGATAGTCTTATTCTTTTCTGACAGATTTCGGCTCAGCCCAGTGAGGAAAACTTTTACCTCTTTCTGATAAGAAATGAGAGAGGGAGAGAGAGAACGAGAGTGGTAAAGTTATCTTTGCTACTTAGTAAGACAATACTGGTGAGCACCTTCATGGAGACTGAAGTTGCTGCTTATTAAATAATTGCATTTCTGCTTTTTTCTGGACTGATTCACATGTGCATACTTATTTCATGGTTTCCATGGAGGACAAGATCAATGGCAATAGGAAAGTTTACCTCCTTTACTGACCTTCACACTGTGGAACTCCAGCAGGGGGTTGGAGCCAATGACCTTCATGGCCCCTTCCAACTCTACTTTTCTATGATTTTCACCCAAAATCCCATGTTATGGAATACACAGTGGCTTTGGTGTTTGACTTCTCCACAGAGTGCCTCTGAATTGTGCCTCACCAGGTAGCGGAAAGTGTGTCTGGATCAGAGATTGGGTTCAGGCCACACAATAACTCAGACTAAGGGGTTGAGTATGGGTTGTTGTCAAACCATGAGTGCTTGTTGAAACATGGGTTATCATGATGCTAGATCTGGTCTTTGAACAACCCATGAACAGAACCCATGGGATGATGGGTTGATGTTCATGGTTATCAAACCATGATTTTAGAACAGCTGGTTTCAGGCAGCTGATGTTTCCATGGGAACCCACACTCAACTCCTGTTCAACCATTGAATTACCATGGTGTTTGAACCCAGGCAGAGTGGGGTGGCAGGGATATTGCATAGCAGGTTCAGCAGGCTGACCTGTGGACTGCATGGGTTCCCTAGCTGACCCACCAAGCCTCTTTTCCAGCCCCATCCTCTCCTCCTAGCCAGAAAAAGCTCTGACTGGACAGACAGAACTTCTTCCTGCTCTGCAGGGAGTGTGTGTGTGTTGTGTGTGTGCACATACACACCCAGGCAAGAATGCCAGCAGTCTGTGACCCCACCTGCTGCTGCTCTGCAACTTTTGTCCTGCTTATCTGGACTCACTTCAGCTGAAAAAGTTTCCCCGGTCCTGCAATCTAGGGATGCTGCGTTCATTTCCCTGCTTGTGATGAGTGTCCTGCTCCCATTCTGTCAATTCACAGACTGCTTCAGGGCCATACCTGCATCGAGGTTGGCAGGAAATAGCCTTGAGTTGCACAACCCTATGACCAGTGGCTAGACTTGAGAATGGAATGTAGCAAAAACTTCCAAAAGCCTTGATTGACTGGCCAGTCAGGCCTACAGCATCTCTCCCAGACCAGCATCTCTCCCAAACCAAAAGCTTCATACTGACCATTGCTCACTAAGGTCCTGATACACACTGGTACTTCCTTTTGTCCTAAAGCATCGCAGATCACAGATTTCTGGGCTGGGTCCCAGTCAGGGAGTAGATTCCCAGCCTCAGCCAGGTGGCCTCTTGACTCCTTGCTTTCCATGGCACGATCCCATCTGTTTGCTTTGCACTCCTCTCTTTCTTGCTGGCTATACTGAGAAGCCGTACAGGTAAATGAATGGTCCTGATGCTGACTGGGAGGTAACAGATTAAGGGACTGTGCCAAGGCACATCAAGCCTTCTGCTGTCTGGAAGGCATCCAGCATTGTGTTGGGGAAAACGCTGCAATCGCTGCGTATCAGAGACGTCTTGGACCAGCTCCAAGCTTCCATGTTGCATAACACTACTGGCCAAGGAGCACAGAGCAGGCCAAGGTGTGCAAAGAGCTTGATTTGGGAGGAGATGAACATGAAACTCAGGGCATTGTTCCTCTTCCAAACACCAAGCTGAAAGCCTAGTTCCAGTAGCAACCCTCTGCTTGGCCCTGAAGGAGGACTGGGAAGGGACTATGATCCAACCAGTCCGTTACCTTGCATCCACACTGTCCACTCTCCAAGGAGCTCAGAACAATGTAGCTGGAATTTTATCTGATGTATTTACCCTTGCTCTTCCTTTCTGAGGAATTCACAGCAGTTTGCAGTGGGTTTTCTGCAGTTATTTAATCAAGCGCTGGTCAAGTCAGTATTAAACTTAATTCATGCTCCAGCAACTGATCAGTGAGTTCATAGATGGAATAAGATGTAAACCATCAACTTCCCATCTTGCTTTTTAGCCACTGCATTGCATGAGCTCTTGTAACTCCTGCTGTGTGCTTGTGTGTGATCTCATGAAACACTGGCTCCTAATGTCAAAGATTTTCACATATTTTACGACAACACGCTTGCTGTGGTTATGGTTTTGGATGTTTTCCCTTTGCAACAGCGAGAGCAAGAATACTCCATCTCTCATTCCTGGGATGTTTCTTCCAGGTTCCATTTTCTGACATATCCATTGTAGTAATTCTTCTAATTTGGATAAGTTTCCAGAAACCTCCTTATATCTAGCTTGCTTGGATTTATTTGCAGATAGCTGAATCAATATACTGGAAGCTTTGCCTTTGCTTTTTGGGAATAAAATGTGACAACTTTGCCTCACTGTTTGGAAAAAAAATGTGAGAGGGAAAGCGGGAGTGAAACTGACAGATCTTCCTAACAAACTTTGCTGAAAGGCAGACCTACCACTGCAGATGAGAGAACTGGCAGGAAACTTCAAATCCTGTGCTTTTTTTTATTTTTAGGTGACAGGACTTCTTCTTCTGTAGGGGGTGGGAGTGGGGCTGTCAATTCCACTGCTGTTTTTTCTGGGTATTTGCATAGAGCTTAAGTGAGGCATAGTTAGCACCATCTCAGAAGGCAGAATGTGCAAACAGTTGCATCAGTGAGCAATGGAAGGAGGAAGGGAAACACTCTTTTGGGGTGTGAAGCAGTGGGACACAGCTCATCTGAAACCCTGTGGAGGGCCCCAACACTCCACAGATACCTGGTGCCATGTGATAGAAGAACAGAAGACTCTGCAGAAATAAAAGGCCAAGGTCCACACACTCCCCACCCTTTACCTTCTAAATGAGAAACTGTGAATTTTCACAATGCTGGCAGCTGAGTCACAAACTTGAGTTGTGAGACTGGTGTGTTTACTCTTCCACTTCCCCACTTGCAAATCTGGGTAATGGAGTAACAGTAGCTGTAGTGACTAATGTACTTTCAGCCTCTTCTTAAAATAGAAGTGATGATCATATCTAGAAGTACAGGGGTTTTTAGGAACTCTTCAGTAACTTCTAGATATGCACAGATGTGGACTTTAGGTCCAGTCTGGGCCCATGGAAAAGACTGTCCACCAAATCATGCCATATTGTAACCTTCCCCAACCTGCAAGTGTGTGGAACTACATTCCCCATCATGCCCCAGCCTGCATGGCCACTGCTGGAGCCTGCTAGCATGGCTGGTGTTGTAAAGCTGTTTTCTAGCTCTTCCCTGTTGATTTCATGGGGAGTATCTTCGAAACTAGAGGTGGATAACTCTGAGAGGTCTGGAGGTCATCTAGTCTGCAGTGCACCATGTAGTTCATCAGGACCCCTAAAGCTGAGAATGAGGCAGCAAAGTATTCTGTGGCTAAATGCATGTTGTTTGCAGCTCAGTGGTGCATATTTTCCCACCCAGTTTCTAAGCCATCAACTTGAACTGGTGTCATTCCCTTTTAGCTGCCATGGTTTGCTGCAGAGAATCCTGGGAACAATAGATTAGTGATGTGCTGAGCATTCTTTGTTGGAGACCCTGGGGTGATACAGTGACTTTTAAACCCATTGACTGTAGTTCTGTTTGAAGTGCCTGTTGGCAGAATTTCCCATTAATAGGATAAATAGAACAATTTTGTCTGTCGTGTAATTACGCCTGCAGGATATGGGCTTTTCAGTGGCAGACACATTTTTGGGATACATCAAAACTGCTCATAGTGGGAAGAGGGATTTAAACCCTTGTTCATGGGAGTCCTGAAGGGATACCTGGGTTCACAGGGGCTTTGGGCCAAACTTTTGGGCTGACATTTCAGGACAGGAGTGGGCAGCCTGCAGCCTGTATTTCCACTTGAACCCCAAGGTCCATCGACCAGGAACAAAATGGTGGTCCCTGGGTCAATTCATATGCTGAGAGTCAAGGAAAAAGGCATTTCTGCCCGCACCCTCAGCTTGGCAATTTCAATGACACAAACCATCTTCTCCTAGGCCATTCCCCCACTTCATTTCTCAATTTTAACAGCTTCAATGGCATCACAAATAGATGTACACCTGGGAGCAAAGCCCAGCGAACACAATAGGACTTCCTCTTGAGTAAGCATGCATAAGATTGCACTGTGGTGGGTAGGGAAGGGTGCCTTCTAGGTCAGCCTTCCCCAGCCTTGGGCCTTCCAGACACATTTGGACTGCAACACCCAGAATTCCCAATGAATGGTCCTCCTGGGTGGGGATTCTGGCCACCAGGTTGGGGAAGTCTGTTCTAGATGATGATTCGTGTGAGGGGGAACACTGTGCTCTTAGTACTTCCTGTCCAAGGTACTAAGTATTTCTTATCCAAAGTACTAAGTACAAAGTACTATATCGCATAGCCATTCCATCTTTTACTTCGTAATGATTAAGAAAGCAAGCGTACCATCTGAAGAAGCAGTGGGAAAGCTCAGGAGAGTTACAGATGGAAGCTGACATCATCTGGTCCCCTGCAAAGACCTGTGAACGAGGCAGGGAGGTAGCACAACACAAGCCTGGTCTAGAAGGACCCTACACGTGGGAGACAGATGCCGATCTGCTTCGAATATGCTGATTTATCTTCTGGCCACAGTTCCGATATGGTGGCCTTCGCTGGGGGTGTTGCTATGACAAGGGGTGGTGTGAACGTTACTGCAGTTCCAGTTTCCTCCAAGACTTTCAGTCCAGATGCATCTTCTTTTCTGAAGTAAACAAGATACATTGTCTTGTGGCAACTACCCGAAATCTATCCAGTTCCAGGTTCCAGCAGCACCCATCCTGCATGAATGTAATGTCGGCCCCCTTTTGGTTTGGCCCCAGCATCTGGGTTTTAAAGGAGCACAGCCTCTGTTTATGGAGGTCCAATACAAATAACATGGATATCCCCTGCTGATGTCCTTGCCTAACTCTCGAAAGCAAACAGCATCTGTGCTGAAGTACGGCAAAGGAAGTGATGGGTGGCCAGCCAGTTTTTGAACAGTATTTGCAGACGCCATCTGGATGGGTGACTTGAGTCCTGCACTGCACGGGCAGCTGAATTTGATGACCTGCTAGGCGCCTTCCAACTGTATGATTCTGCGCTGTGATGCAGTGGGGAAAAGCAGATCCTGCTCTTGTCAAGAATAGGGAATGAATGGTGGTACGACCAGTTTGAGATTTGCATGCCTGTTCCCTGCCATGTTTGCCTGCTGTCTGCAGGAAAAAATAGGGACCCCCTTGCCTTTTCTCTCTGTTGCCCTTGGACCACAGTGCGAGAGATGGCCGCTTCCTGATGCTTCCGCATTTGTACATCATTAGAAGGTGGGGGAAGAGGGAGACCGGGAAAGAACGCAGCTCCAGCTCAAGTCATTTCCTCTGCTGAGGGCTCGCAAAAGCCTCAGCCACATTGGAAATGCAGCGATAATGAGGCGCATCGAGGTGCGAACAAAGCATGTGCAGGGGGGCGGGGGGGCAGGCTTTGCATTCAGGGTAGGAGGGAAGGGGTTGCAGTAGCTGCTTCGTGCAAGCTGCTGCTGGGATTGGGGTGGGGGCCACTGAGTGCTGTCCTGTATTTGCTGAACTGTGATGAATCTCCCTCTCCGTCATCCACACGCAGGAACACACACTCGCACGCGCGCGCATGCACGCACGCACTCACGCACGCACGCAGCACTCTGTTTTAAAAAGTGGCGTTGTCTTCCAAAAGGGACATCTGGCAGGTGAATCCACCCACTCCTTATCTGCATTCCCAGGGACTACATTTTTATGCATTGAAACAACACGCGCCCTTCTTCTCCGGTCTCCCTCTCCCCTGCCCTGCCCGACACACAAAAATTGTCCCTGTCTCAACCTGGCAACTTCCAGTTTTGCAGATCGCCGCTCCCAGCAGGAAGGAGGAAAGGGTGTGTGCGCGCGTGTGTACGTGGTTTGGTGGCTCTCGGCGCTGCTGCTTCCCAGATCAGCCCCAGGTGGCCCGGCTGTGCAACCTGCCTCACCGGGAGCGCTCATCCCACCTCTGTCCCGGAGGACCGTCCTGGCCAGCCTCTCTGGGGCTCTGCTGGGGCCACTTGCTGGTTCATGCCTCTTTCTCCCGGGTGCCAAAAATAGACCTGCCAGCGTACTCGACTCCTGCTGTGGAAAAACAGTGATGTCATCCCAGGCCAATCAGCACCAGCCCTGCAGAGCAGGGCAGAGCCGCTGGGAGGAGTTAGTGCTTTTCCGGCTTCTGATGAGGCAGCTCATCGCAAGGAGGAGCGAGCGGCGGCGGGGGCAGGAGCTGCGGTCCTCCGTAGCCCGGAGAAAGGGAAAAGAGAGGCGCAGCCAGGCTGATCTTGAGCCAGGCTTCCCCTGACGCCTGCCCTGGGATCTCCCAACTTTCCGTAGGGCTGCATGCCAGTTCTGGCTCGTGCTCCCTCGTACCCCCTTCTGCCTGGCCAAAAGTCAGAAGCCGGACTGGGGGCTCTGCAGACAGAATCGGGCTTGGTTTCTTTGGAAGGCTGGCTGTGCTGGGAAAGCCCGGCTTATTTTTCCCTCCCACGACATTTCCGTGCACCCCTTTTAATCCACGTAAGCGAATGGCTGCCATTCATCTGCACGCAATGAGAACGGGCTTTTGTGATCAAAGCAGAATTGGACACTCCTTTCGCAGCTCACAGATACTGCTTCAGGGTTTGTGGTGGAATTGGGGGCAATACTCCGGTTCTTCCTTAACATCTTGTCCCAAATGTATACTAGGAGTTCTGTTTGGGGGAAAAGAATACTGTTTAGTGCTGCTTTGGGTCTGTTCTGCATTAAGTTCAGGGTCTGGCTTGGAACAACAGATTTTCTGTCCCCAGCAAAACACACCCCTCTGTACCAGTTGCCTTTTTCATTTCTTCTCCCCTGGCTTGTCAGTCTTTTATATGACTAAAGGCATTTTGGGGCAGTTGCAGGCTGCAGTTCCCTCATCACAGGTTCACTTCAATCGGTACCCCACACATTTGGGATCCAGCGTCAGTGAAGGAGGGAAAAGAGACTGCTGAGCCAGAAAAGTTTTGCTTCAAGTTAAGGCCATGCTATCTTGACCCACTTCAACCTGTCAAATTATAATTTACTGAACATCTGGGAGGGATGAAGGAAAGGATAGTCCATCCAGGGATTAATATCTACAGAAACCTTACCCAGCTTGGCTCCAGTATGTAATTCCTGCAGCAAACATGTAGTATGGGGTTGGAATCCTTCTAGGCACTTGGTTGATGCAGCTCTTGGAGGAACTATTTTGTGGTGGTTCGGGTTGAATTGGGTGTGTGATCCTGCCAATGGCTCCCGGGCATTGCTTGGCACTTGGGCTGACTAGAGTCCTTCAGGGCTTTAGTTTGTCCCCCATGCTATTCAGCATATTGATTATATTTATTAATTGCATTTTAATTCCGCTTTTCTTCTGATGGGGAACTCAGGTGAACTATATGCAATTCCCAGATGGACTTTAAGCTCTGATCTGTTTAGCTTCAGCAAGGTGGCTGTCTCATGCTTCCAGACTATGGACAGAGATCTAAGGCCAGTGAAGCTATGGGAGGAGGTCGTCCAGAGTTTTGGGTTGGGTCTTGTGATTATGCTGATGACACCCAGCTCTGTCTTTTCCTTTCAACTACTGCTAAGGAGGTTATATCAATGAAGTTTGCAGTAAGAGATAGGTGTGGAAGGATACATTCAGGTGCAATCCAGATAAGAAGACTGACTGGGAGTAAAATTTTGAACTGATCAGTCCAGAACTGAAAGTACTGTATGTTCTGGTGGGGTTACTCCCCCTCTAAAGGCACAGATATGAAGCTTGGTGTGCTTCTCATGTGGGCCTTTGCTTGGTGTCATGTTCTGGGTTCTAAGGTTCTCCATTACTTCAGGGAGGGCTCATATTTGGATGGGTAACAGATCACCCCACTTAATCACCTGTGATCACCTCACAGGGAGTCCTAAACATACCCATCTGAATTCTTAGCTCGCTCATCATTTGATTCTGAGGATGACTCTCACACAACCTTGTCCTTCAACCATGTAGGAGGACGAGTCTGCAGAAACATTCTTTGGTCCGTTAAGAGTTGTGGTCTGCGTCCAGCAGGGGTGGAACCTCTGTAGGACCAGGGCATGTCATATTAAGACTTCAATTGACGGTAGTCCTTTGCTAGGACAATAGAAAGGTTCCGATAGTAGTGTGCTGTCCAAGGTCCTGAAGTGAGTCATGCCTTACCTGAACAGTCAGTGACTATGATAGTGCAGCGTCCTTCCCATCAGCTTCACATCTAGTCAGGACAGCTGTTTTCCCAATCTGCTTACAGTGGCAATAGTAGCTTGCTTTATATGGTGCAGCCCTCAAAAATGCTTGGAAGTTGCTGTTAGCAGTGTGCACTTTGTAGATCATATAATCCCAGTCTTGAATCAACATTACTGGTTTTGAGTTCATTTCTGAGCCAGATTGGAGATGGCAGGGTTTGTTTGTTTTAATCTATAAAGTCGTTAACAGCCCAGGGCCAGCATCTTCTTCTGTGAATCTGCCAGTAACTTTTGTTTATTGTTGGAGACCTTGATCCGTGCTTCACTATCTAGATGGATACTCAAGATAGCGCCTTGTGTGCAGTGGCCTCCTGCCTTTGGAATTCCTTCTCCAGGAAGCCTTCTTCAGATGACTTGTGAGGTAGATATGGCTCTGCTAAGCCTTGAATGGTCAGTGTCACTCTCTGCTCTGGGGCTTTTTCTTTTGCTTGGCTTTTTTGTTTTAGTTTCACATACTTTTCATTAGTGTTTTTAAAAAAACCCTCATTGACTGAAGGGGTGATTCATTAATGTGCTAAATAAATAATATTAAGGACAATTGCCTGAGGCATCCTCTGCCTCCGCTCCATGATTCAGCTCCATTGCTGAAGCTTCAGCTCAGTCTGGTGATAACCACCAACTTTAAAAAGGGAAATACAACAAAATCACTGAAATAAGTCCATGAAAGATCATTGTATGACTATCAGTATCAGAGGCAGTATGCGTCAGAATACCAGTGGCTGGGCAGTGTGAGCAATTCGGTGCCACCAAGCTCATGTCCTGCTTCTGGGCTTCCCACTGAGGCATCTGGTTGCCCACTAGCTTTGGGTCTGATCTAGCATGGCCCAGTTTATGCACTCCTCTCAGCCAGAACTAGAAATGTGGGGATTTCACTGCATGAGAGCTTGGATCAGCAATGCTAGGAATTGTAGTTCAAAACATCTGGAGGGCACCCAGTTGGAGAAGGCTGGCATAGGTAAGACTGAGTGAGTTGGACCAACATACAAGGTGGCTTATCATGGTCCTTATTATTAATTAATTAATTTATTAAAAGCTTTTACATACCATCCTCTGCATGTGTCTTGGGTTGGTTTCTTTATGTTAAGGAGAGCTCTGATGGAACTGGATGAAGACCCTTTGAGACCAGCCTGCTGAGACCAGTATGTTGCACTGGAAGTTCCTACAACTGGGGTTTAAATGAAATTACCCTTACCTGTTGCTCAGCTTCATCCCCATTTGCACACCTGCTGTTCAAAAGTAAACTGCTTATGGACCTTGGGTGCTTTTCGAGAATGTTAGGGGGAACCCTTCCAAATGCCACCTTCAGCTTTCATGTTTTCCCATGAAAGAAAACCTCTTTTGCCTTAATGCATGCTCCCTCCCAAAGTCCATCAGGGATAAAGAAATGGAATAGCTGCAGAATACTTTCTTCTCTTCTCCGGGCATTAATCACTTGGTAATATTTCTAGGCCAGCATTCAAAGGTATGGCCTCTTTTTCCTGGAGGTGTGGTTAGTTTGGGAATTCAACCCAGGGCAGTTTTAGTGATTGCAGTATTGCAAGGGAGGCAAGGCTCACAGGGCCAAGTTGTGAAGAGTTTTGATTAGCGGAGGAGGTGATGTCCTCTGCCCCATGTGCTGCTCAGGTTTCCTTGTTCCGTTGGCACTTACCCGTAATCCTCACGATAGCAGATTTTCCCAGCAGCAATATATGATTCTGAGCGCTCTTCTATATGTATGTACACACACAGGGAGAGCTGCATTCATACAGCTACTTGTAATTTTGGACTCTCCCTGTGAGCACTGTCATGATGAGTCCTGCACTAAAGAAGTTGCTCTACATTTCTGTGTGCCTGGGCAGAGTCTGGGAGCCAGCCACTTGGGAAAGGTGACAGGTCCCTTAGTCAAACACATTGAAACTACCAGCCAGACCTTTGGATTCTTTGGACATTCCTGGACCTTCGCACATTCTCCAAGTGATCCGGACTTAAAGTTGTGTGTGTGTGTGTGTGCATGGAAGCATACATCCCACTGTGGATTTTGGCTTACAGGTTGGCTGGAGGTGTGATTCCAACCTCTTGGAAGAAGTATGTGTAGAAACATAGAAACAAAGCGAGTCAGAAGGAACCTCCTGGGCCATCTAGTCTGACCCCTGGCTCCAGCCAGCTCAGCTCATGTAATCCCCAACATGTGGTTGTCCAATCTTTCCTTGAACACCCTCACTGATGGGGCCTCAACCATTATGCAAATCTCCCTGTGCTTTGAATGTTAGAGACGGTGTGTGTAATAGATACAGGGCTCTCTCTCGCTCTCTCTCACGGTGTGTTGCAGCAACTGTAATTTATCGTGTTGCTATTTTAACAATGCTGTCACCGCTTGTACTGCAGCCTGGGCTGTGTCAGCGGTTTCCCAATCAAAGGCCCCGTTCCAGGGATTTTTTGGAATTCTTTGCCAGCGATTGGCTGGAGAAGCAAAATGGTTTATGAATGGATGCTTCTCCTGCTACAAGGAGGAGAGACATTCCCTGCAGGTAATATTAGGCAATGTGTAGAGGCTTAACAAAAAGGGGGGAAAGGGAGGGGAGAAAAAAATGCCATATGGTGCTTGCTGGTTCACTCCTCCCTCTTTCCCTTTCTCCAGAATGAGAGGCTGAAAGACATGTGTTGGGCGGGTGGGGAGCCTCTGCAGGAAGGTCACCTTGGCGCAATGCTGAAAGGCTGATTTGGCAAATGACTGACTCTGCCTTTGCAGGCTGAGGGTAATCCCCTTTGGGAAGGGGTGCTTTAGCAGATGCCTTGAAGGGGAGAGTCGCAGCACAGCTTTGCCTTGCAACCTTAGAAGGTAGCCTTTTGCACAAACAGGTGCATTTCCTGTGAAGACGCAGGTGTTTTGCCACCGCCATCCTCCCTCTTTCTGTTTCTCTGGCTTCTGCTCCTGAGTTGTGGGCTTCACCTTGGAGACTTTTGGAGAGATGCTCAATGTATTTATTCCAAAATGTTGCTGATTCATTTTCCATGCTCGTTGCTTGACCTGCACTTTTATTCTGGCCCTCTTCACTGGATGTGCAAAAGTCAGAGGAAGATTTGAGAGCATGCGGGACACCCTGAGCACTCCGCAGGCATGTTTGGTGTTGACCTTGATAAGGAGCATAACTGTACTCCAAAGATGATTGCAGTGGGTGGGATTCATTACTAGAAAGTGTCCCCCTTAACCCCTAAATGGGTTGTAGGTGAAGAGCCATAACCCAGTGCTGCAGCACATGCTTAGCATCCAGGAGGTCCCAGGTTCCATCCATGGCATCTCTAAGTAGGACTAGGAAAATCCTCTACCTGAAACTGTGGAGAGTTGCCCCCACTCAGCCAATTTCCTGATGGAGTCAGGAGAGGTTGGCGACTTGTGTGCCAGTGGGGCATCTCCTCCACTGCAGCGTCTATTTTGAGCTTTGCAAGCACTATCCATCATGCCCCATGGTGGTGGACTGCTCTCTTTGGAGGATGGAGTTAGAACCATGGGTGGCCCCACCCACAGGAGTCACCAGCCTCCCCTTCCAGTGCGCCAAGTGGGAAAGGCAGATTGCAGTATTTTAACTAATCACTCAGGCGCCATCAAGCTCTTGGTTCCTTCCCCCTGAGGTAGGTTACTCCATAGTTTGAGGCACTGCCTTCATATACTGGGCCCTTCCCTTCTAGCAGCCCAGTTTTGGGGTGGGCCTAGAAAACCGGTTGCCTGTTCCAAGTACCAAAGGCAAGAACTGCAGCTCAGAGGAGGGACATGCTGATTCCCAGTGATGGGCAAGAGGTCAAGTCTCCAACATGCTTGGTCAAAAGTGTGTATAATGAAAGACATGGGCCTCGGGGCATGTGGGAGGCATGGTTCCAAGAAGCAGCAGTTCAGGGGAAGGGTGCCAGCTTGTGCCAGACTGACACATAACTGAGGTTGGGGCTTTGTAGAACTTGAGGGTCAGGGTAAGGCCCTTGAGGGTAACCTTACAGGACAGGGCTCGTGCTGGAGCTAGGAAACTCCCCCGAACCCTAATTACCAGTCTGTTAGACACAGCACTGCTGGTGGTGCTGGAGCGAATGTGCTGGAACCTTGCTTTGAGGTTCCCTTCCCCTTACAATACTGGAGGCAGGCGACCAAGCATCCTCCCACTCGCTCCCCAGCTCATTCCCCTTCCTAAGAGCCTTGCTCCCCACTGCATGCCTCTGCTGCTTGTCTTGTGTGGGCCAAGGCAGTGATAAAGAGCTCCTTGAACCCCTGCCCACCCTGTCTAATCTTATAGAAAGAGCAACAGCAAACACAAGAAGGGCCACACTGGATCAGGCCCAAGGCTCATCCTTCTGTACATACAGTGGCCAGCCAGCTGCCCACAGGATCCCTCAAGCAGGATGGGTGCACGTGTCAGCTGAGTTCTCCTTTTGAGATCCCATTTTCCCTTGCAGGGGGTGAGTGGAGGAGATCATCGTGGGGGCAAGGCTCTCAGAAAACCTCTGTGGTGCTTTCTGTTCAGGGGAAACATAGAAACAGAGCGAGTCAGAAGGGGTCTCCCGGGCCATCTAGTCTGACCTCTGGCACCAGCCGGCTCTGCTCATGACATGCCCACCATGTGGACGTCCAGCCTATGCTTGAACACCCGCACCGATGGGGCCTCAACGACCTCTCGTGGAAGCCCATTCCACACCCTCAGGGTCCTAACCATCAGAAAGTGCCTCCTGGCATCCAAATGGAACCTGGGTTCCCTGAGATTTGCTCCGCTGCAGCGAGTCCTGCCTTCCTCTGCAGGGGAGAACAGGTCTCTACCCACCTCCATGTGACATCCCCTCACATACCTGTATGTCGCCAACATATCCCTCTGAGTCTCCTCTTCTCCAGGCTGAAGAGACCCAGTTCCCTCAGTCTCGCCTCATACCCCATCCCCTGCAAACCGGCCACCAACCTCGTGGCCCTACGCTGCACTGACTCCAACCTGGCTATATCCTTTCTGTAATGAGGGGCCCAAAACTGAACACAATACTCCAGTTGTGGGCTCAGTAGAGTCGTGTAGAGTGGTAGTAATACCTCTCCTGATCTAGAAGCCACACTTCTGGCTTTGCAACCAAGGGTGGCGTTCGCCCTCTTGACCACTGCATCACACTGCTGACTCATATTTAGCCTGCAGTCAACCAGTATCCTGAGGTCCCTTTCACAAGTGCTGCTCTCCAGCCACTTGTCACCTAACCTGTACTTATGACAGCTAGTCCTGTGCCCCAAGTGCAAGACCTTGCACTTATCCACATTGAACGCCATCCTGTTGTCTCCTGCCCACTTCCATAGTCTGTCCAGATCCTTTTGGATCTGGAGTACCTGCTCCTCAGTTGTGGCCACTGCTCCAGTTTTAGTGTCGTCTGCGAATTTGATCAGCAGACTGTTCACCCCTTCTTCCATGTCATTAATGAAAAGATTAAACAGGATTGGCCCCAGGACAGAGCCCTGGGGGACCCCACTTGTCACTGGCCACCATCCTGATGATTCCCCGCTAATGGTTACCTTCTGCTTTCGGTCAGTCAACCATGGGAAGTCATTGAAGAACCCCTTGAGCTCTGACTCAGACCAGCAGGTGAAGCCAGTGTTGCTGGGTCATTCAGTCCTTCAGCAAATGAAGACCCGGCCCCTTCCAAGAGGAAGAGTTCAGTGCGAAGCCTCACTAAGCCTACCTTTTCCTGAGGCAGTTCCCCTGATTTGTTTCCCAGCATTTTGGTGACCTGAGTAGCAGGTTAGTGGAGCACCAGAGGACTGCAGAGGAGTAGCACCCGCACCGGCTCATCAGTAGGCCTGCTGCCTTCTCTGCCCTCAGGTCTCCTTGTTTTTTCTGAACTTCGCTCCAGCCAGGTGGGGAGCGGGGCTTCATTTCCCCATCAACAAGATCTTGTTCCCAGCTGCAATGAAACGAGTTATTTATTTGTTTGGGTTATACCCATCATTCCAACCCAAAATATCACCCAAGGCAGCTCCCAAAATATTTAAAATAGACTAAAATAATGCAGCGGTGTTGCTGCCTATCTTTTCGGTTTCTCCCGAGGAGCATGGCTGGGGAACTGTCATGCTCAGCACCCCACCGTTCCAAATTTACTGCTCCACTGTTGGAGTGGAAAGGTCTTTCGCTGCAGCGCAATCCCGCTGATCGTTCCTCTCCCCTTCTTTTTCCCAGGTGCCCACGGCTTAAGGGAGGAACCCGAGTTTGTGACAGCTCGTGCCGGGGAGAGTGTGATCCTGGGGTGCGACGTGATCCATCCGCTGACGGGCCAGCCCCCTCCTTATGTCGTAGAGTGGTTCAAGTTTGGAGTACCTATCCCCATCTTCATCAAGTTCGGGTTTTACCCTCCCCATGTGGACCCAGAATATGCCGGTGAGCTGAGGACACGTGCCCACGCACGGAGGAGCTGCCCGTGTATGCTAAACTGCTGGACCTGATTTATGTCTATGTGACAGCAGGACTTCCTGCAAAGAATTCCAGGCTTAGAAATCTTTCTTAGAGATTCCTGGCTACCTCTGTCCCTTCCACAACTCTTCCTCAGAATCCTAGAGTTTGCTAAGAACCCCCGCCCACCTGCTAGAACCTGCTATAGCACAGGGAAATGCATCTCTTTCTGGACAGAGATGGTTGGGGCTTTCAGAGGACTGTGCCAGTTAAAGGCCAGGCCTGCTTGCATGCTAAGTCCAGTTTGGGCTGGTCGGTTAATGCGCAGGGCAGGCCAAGCCCATGCCCCCTCCCCTCCCCTCCCCTCCCCTCCCCTTTTCTTCTCAGGAAGCTCACTCTCTCCATCTCTTTCCACTGCTTCTCTCCCCCACCCCTCCCATGCTTTCCGCGTGGTTGATTTTAATTAAGCAGCAGCAGAGAGAAGCCGGCAGGGCTGTCTGTGCCCGGAGAAGCCGGCACAGTGAGGCTGAGGGTAGCCACTGCTGTCGGGACATGGCTATTGTCTCCTTAGAGCAGCATAAAGCACTGAGTGATCTGGGGGATGGCGCTGAACCCCTTTTGTGACATCCTTGATCGAGGATGCTGCTGGCACTGGCTCACATCTCTGCACAAAAGCTCCGTAGACAGACACATTCCAGTGGAGCCAGGCGGTTAGAAAGGACATTGCAGGGGAATGGGGCCTCCCTCCCACATCCTAGTCCCGAGCTTCTGCATGGCCAAGTCCATGGCCACCTCCGAACGGATCCGAAGCCTGGGCTGCCTTTGAACCTGGGGAGCCTCCCATGTTTGCAGGGCCCTCGCCCTGAGCTTGCAAGTGCTTGCACTGGGCCTGGGAGCTTGAGGAGGAGGCGGTCCGAGGAGAGGCATGGATGACACGGTCTGCTGCAGCAGGGGTCAAGCAGGAAGCACGCTGCACTGTGAGGATTTCCCTGTGTGTTGAGGAGCCTGTGCTCAGGCCAGATGGTTGCTCTGCCATCCTGTTACATGTTGCTACACTGGACTCAAAATTAGCTTGCTTTCCCCCTTGCTTTTAATTATCATTATATACGCATATACTGCAGTTCATTCATCTTGCAGGGAACAAGCGTTATGACCAAAAGGGGATAGAATCCAGGTCTCTTGAGTCCTGGTCCAACCCGCTAACCGCTATCCCACAGAGGCACACTTGTAAAAATGGGTTTCCTGTGAACAACCAGTTCAGAGGAATGAAGTCCATCTTCAAATAGTTGGGAGGAGATGAGTGGTCCGAAAGAGGCAGGGTCCACAAACAAGAATCAGAGGACCAAATGTAGGTACATGGTAGGCACATGGTTCTGCCCAATCTAGCAGGAGGGCCACGAGGCCATGAGCCTTGGCAATTACCTCCTGAATGGAGGCTGAGGTGCTCCAGCAAGCTGAGATACCGAGGCTTTATAGGGTCTGGTGGACAGCCACTGGTCTTTGGAGTTGCCTTGCAGTGCAAGGCAACACACCACGAGGGCACCAGGTTGGGGAAGGCTGTTCCAGAGGATTGCTGTGACATGCAACAGTTCCTTCCCTGACTCTGCCCAGTCCCACCACCGAAAATAAGATAAGCGAGGGGAGAGGGGGCTGTGCAACAGCATCCATGGTTTTGAACTGGAACATGCTGACGGCAGAACCTGTGCAGTGAGCAATCGGGGCTACTGGACTGTGGCAATAGCTAACCTAAGTGACTACAGCACAGCATCTCTCTGACAGCAGCCAGGTGGCCAGGGATCCGGTGATTTGGCTTGCTGGGGTACCATACAGGCCCTGTTGGCCTTATGTATGCTTCTGTCCTAGCTTTGGCTTTCGAGTTTGAGAAACCCACCAGTTGAGTAGGTACACAGATTACTGTACCTTGCCTTTTGGAACCTGGCCATCAGCCTGCCTTTGACTACATAACCTGCCTCTTTCTTGATGGTTTTGCACGAGGTCACACCATTTGCCTCAGATCCTGGCAGCAAAGCAGGGTGGTTAAGCAGAAGCTCAGAGGCACCAGCTCCTCAAAGCTGCGGGTTGCTTGCTGGCCATGTCCCGGATCTGCTGAGGGCATCTGCCCCTCCATGTGCTTGGCTGACTTGTCACTGCAGCCACAAGCTGTCAGGACTGTCTCTGACTCCCATCCAGGAATGCAAATTAGCCTATTAGGTCAGCTCTTGAAGCACTGCAGTTTTCCCTGCGCTTGAGTGGCAGGTTTGGAGCAAGGCTGCAGCCGAGGACTCAGCACGAGTGCAGGCTTCGGCTGCGTTGCAGAATCCAGCGTGGTTTGGGTTTGCCGGTGGGGCTTACTTGCTCTCTGACCCCAGACTGCAGGAAGAGCCTGGCTGCTGGATTGTACAAGAATTCATCTAGTCCAGTGGTGAACTGCCTGTAAGCAGCATCACAACAGTAACACTCTTTCCTCTGGTCGGTTTTTTTGTCTCCAGCGCACAGCTTCGGACCAGAAGAGGCCTGGCCTATTACCTTTTCCACCAGACCCCTTAGCAACTCTCTCTCTCTCCCTCTCTCTCTCTCTCTCTCTCTCTCTCTCTCTCTCTCTCTCTCTCTCAAAGATGTGTGTGTGTGTGAGAGAGAGAGAGAGAGAGAGAGCGAATATAGCTGAGGAGGAAAGTGATCAAAGCATACAAAATTATGATTAGGGTCTTCCTCCTTTCTCAAATAATGCTTGGATAGTAGGGAAATGCTTTCAGTCACAGGGCGTTTGGGAAAACTCTCAGGAGCTGTATTCTAGGAGTGGGCTGGGCCAAAGGGAAAAGGGGCAACTACCCAATCCTAGCACATTGTACTAAAGCCTTTACTGTCA
Organism: Varanus komodoensis; assembly: GCF_004798865.1. Lineage (NCBI taxonomy): Eukaryota > Metazoa > Chordata > Lepidosauria > Squamata > Varanidae > Varanus > Varanus komodoensis. The sequence goes on from NW_025335856.1 coordinate 6,469,313, forward strand.
GTAAGTAAGCCTTGGGGAAAGCATTTCAGGCTTTCCAAATGGGGGAGATAAGAAGACCTGCCAGCCTGGGAAGCAGCAAATGACTGGTGAGCAGGGCATGGGTGTGGGTCATGGCCATCTGGGCCTGGACTGGGACCCCCAGGTTTGTCCTAGGAGCTTGAGGTTCCCCACTCCTGGCTTAGAACATGGGAGAAGGGTCCACAGATGTGTATTTTCAGGTCCCGGTATGTGGGATGCTCATAAATTTCATTGTTGACAGTGGGAGGGAGTGTAAAGGAGGAAACAGATGTCAGGAAATTGAGGAAAGCAAGTGAGAAAGCACAGTTACATGTGGCTAAATCTTGAATAATGCAAGGGTTGAACTGAGACTAGAGAAGAAGACTTCTGACAAAGATCAGTTCTACATCCCTCGGTTTAGGCCTGGGGTGGCTGTGCATCCTATTTAGAGAAGTCAGTCCTCTATCTGAGGGCCATTCAGAGAACAGTCCTCTGTCTGAAGGTGCCCTGGCTCTTTCCCTTTAGGGGCTGCCCATCCTAAAGGGAGAGAGCCATAACAAGTGAGGGCAGGGAACAGGTCTGCCTACCAGTAGGCTAACCAGGAAGATGTGGAGCTCAGCTGCTCAGAGTGCCCCACCATGGGGAGATGGGCTGCATTTCTCTCTGAAATCCTAGCAATTAATTTCCTGGCTTGCATCTATACATTCAAATCAGCAAATGCCGTTTTATGTAACTCTCTGTCTATGTGTGCGTGTGAGGCATTTCTACTTTTCTGGGGTGTGCAAGTTACTGACTGCCCCAGCAGGGCCTTCTTCTCTTCCTCCTTCCTCCTCTCCTTGATTTTCTGCTCTGGGGAAGTGCGGGAGGGAAATGATCTCTCCCAGTTGCCCAGCCTCTGCTGTGCTCTCTGAGCAGGTGATGACCTGAATGCACCGACTCTGCACACTGTCTGTCTCTCTCAGGACTCTCTGTTGAGAGGTGAGGACTTCCCTAGGCAACTCTCCCCAGAGGCTGGAAGGTTCTTAGGACCAAAACTGATGCAACCATGGTAGGACCTTGTCCCCATCCTGCCATACATCTGCCCTGCTCCTCTGTGAAGAAGTGGTCCGTGCTTCTGCGGTCTTGTTTTGAGCAGTGGAAGGAACATGGAGGAGAAGGGGGCCGGACTTGGAAGCACCATAGTTCAGACAGGGAAAGAGTCCTCTCTGAAAGCTGCTGAGCCAGATGGAGCAGTGGATCATCTCTGTATGGAGTACCCCCACCATGTCCTTGCACTCCCTTGAGACAAGGCGCTTTGGCTATGCATTCAGTCCGCTTGTTGTTTAGGTGGTGGGGATGCTGCTTCTCTGACCTGCTGTGTGGTGGGTGACGGGCTCCAGACATAGATACCAGATGTTGCAAGGTCAGATGGCATTGGAGTACAACACCCATCTTTTCTCCTAAGCCTTGGAGCTGATGAGAGTTGTAGCCCAACATCTGGAGGGGTGTAGGCCATGCTGCACCTTTCTCTGAGGAGGAACTTGGACACTAAAGAATAGCAGATCAAGCAACCCACACTGACAGAAGCAACTCCAGACAGGAAAAGTAGGGAAAATGGGGAGAATGGCACAGTCTGGGGTGCTTGTGCTCGCACTGGCTGTTTGAAGTTCTCCTGTTAGCCGTGTTGCAGATTCCCATTGAGGAAAATGCATCCAATGGACTCATTCCACTGCAGTGGTTTCCATGCTCTTCTCGATCTCCTGGGATGAGAGTACAGCCTGTTCTGCCATTGGGTGCAGTGGGCAAGTGCCACAGGATGGATGCCCCCTCCCTTTTCATTTTTGCTCAACCCCACCTTGCTGCTCTCTTCCAGGCCGTGCCAGCCTTCATGACAAGGCATCCCTGCGCATTGAGCAGGTTCGCTCTGAGGACCAGGGCTGGTACGAGTGCAAAGTGCTCATGCTGGATCAGCAGTACGACACCTTCCACAATGGCAGCTGGGTGCATCTCACCGTCAATGGTAAGCCTGATTGCTCCCTTGGTAGCCCAGCTCCGAGTTCCAGCCTCTCTGGCCAAACACTTCTCTTCATCGTCCTTGCCAGCATCTCGGTTTCTCAGAAAGAGCTCACATCAACAGTAAGAGATGCATAAAAACCTGTTCTCCAAAATGTCTCAGCGCACCATGCCCTGACTTCATTGCCATGGAGCGCGTTCTGGGATTCTTCCTTTCCTTAACGCACCCAATGTTCTCTATTTCCTGAAATGGGCCCATGTAGCCAGCTTCTCTCAGTTCTTCTGTGTCTTCTCAGCCTTGCCTTGCCTTGCCTTTTAAGAATTGTAATTGCACAAGAAGACAGTGTAAGTACATTCTTTTCATCCCCATCCTACCTGGCTATTTTGCAAGCACAATGCTTTCTTTGCACTTCATTGCTAGGGGCTTCCATGATCTCTCTCCCCACCACCTGGTTATATGTCTGGGAACCATCTGCTGAGAACATAGCTCTAGGCTCCATCTGGTTTCCTCCTGCCTCCCACTCTCCAACAGGACCGATAACAAACAACTTTCACAAATATTCTAAATTCCCATCAGTTCAAGGTGGCAAGTGAATGGGGAATAATGGAATAAGGCAGGATGGCACCAGAAGAAGGAGTGGGTATTTAAGGAGGCCAACTAAACCGTTGAGGCTTCTCTGAGAAGGTGGAAGATAGAAACGGTAAAGATGCCTTGTAAACGCAGCATGAATTTCTGTCCTCGGTGCTGAAACACATTTCCTTCTGGTAAAATGTCTGTTCCATAACGCTGCATGGCTACCTAAACACTGAATCAAATTGACATTTATAGAGTAAATCATGGGAGGCTGTAATTTTCCTGTAACTCAGCTACTAAATTCCCTGTTTGCCTGCTCAAGTGACCACCAATATTTTCCTGAGCACAATCATTAAGAATTTCTTTCTGTATAGCAACTTGCCTTCTGTGCAAATTTTTTGTCACCGGCATTGCTGTTCCTTGGCATTTTTCTATGAGACCAACCTAGTAATCAACCCCGTCTACTAGGTGGCTGTTGCCATGTTCAGATCTTTGGTGTCAGCCCTGGCTTTGGCTGGATCCCATCCAAAAGGCAGAGACTCCAACTGTAGGTTGAGTGGGTGAACAGCTTAGAAGGCAGGCACAGAGTGATGGTTTGGATGCAGGACTTTTGGCCACTTAGGGACAGAGGACCGTCACTGTGTAGAATGAAGTTGCTTGAGCCAGCAAGGGGCCGTTGTTGTAAGGACTCCGATAAGATCTACAGAAGAGTAAATATCCAGAGCATGTTGTGTGTGGATTCAGACTTCCCACCAGGAGACCTTGGCCTGGGTGCAAACTGTGACAATATTTGGATATTGTCCTTTTCTGTGAAAGGAGTTTCTCCTTGATTCACTAGACAACACATTCAGAGGTCAGTGATCCTCAGAGATGTTTCTGATTGGAAATCTTTACTGGAGGGGTCCTTGGTCCAGGTCCAAACAGGCAGCTGTGGGAAAGGGATCCTTGTATTTATTTGCTTCAGCAACACATGGGGGTGTCTTCCTCTCTCCAGAGATCCTTCTGAAGGGGGAGTTAGATGGCTTGAAATGTTCTGAGAAGGCAAGGGATCCTAGTGGAAGACCTAGTGGGCAGGGAGTCTTTGTTTTTGATGTAGTCATGATGGTGAAGGATAGACAGTTGAGCAAGAATAGCCTGCCAGTAGCAAGATTAGGAGGTGGCAGGGCTGCAAAGGAGAAAAATTGCTGAGAGTAATGTGTGGAGGTGTGACCATGATCTGATGAAAAGGCTTTTCATGTTACTTTGGGAAACTGCAAACTGGTGATAAATAACTGTGAGATGCTGGATCTCTGAGATCCAACGATAGGGGGAGACAACCTGGCATTTTTAATGTCTTTGCCCAAAGTTGGTCTTCTGAAAACCAGAGCTGTGTGAATGAACAGACAGAAATATATGTAGATCAGTCACATTTCTAATTCAGAAATACAGAATATAAGTGTGCAACTATACAGATAAAATTACCAAACTAGATGTGACAACTAATTCCAGTAAGGTACTCTAAGCCCTGAAGAGGATCTTATCTTAACGGTTGCTGATAAAGATGTTGAAGATGTTACTCTCAACAGGTTGTCTCTATCTGCACGGGGAAAGAATGTACACAAATCAAAGTCTTGCTCTGATATGGACAGTAGTGCAGTAATGAACACTTTCTGCAAATCTCTGTAAAGCAAGCAGAGATATGCAAGTCTTTTTTCCGATGTTGCCTTCTCCGCTGAGCTGATGTGACTTTGCTGGGGAGGTCAGTGTGAAGTGGACAGGATACTGTCTGTGCTGAGAAGGGGCCTCCAGGATGCTAGCAGAAGAAAGAGATGTTGGGTTAACACACAGTGAGAGAGCAGCCAGCAGCCTCCCTGCCTTGCTTCTGCAGGTGAAATGTAAAGAGCTGGCGCTTTGCCATTCAAGGGTCTTTCAGAGTGATCCTCCAGAAAATGAGCTTTTGGCCAAGGAAAGGCTTACAGGTGCATCTGTCTCTTGGCCTCTCATATCTTCCCTGCAAGCTCAGATCTGGTGTGCGTCTCAACACCTTTTGAGACATTGATCTGACCACTTGCAATTGTTCAGGGCTGGCTTTTTGACCAGCTGTAGGGGCATTTGATGGGGGAGGTCAGCGATGCTAAGAAGGAGCAAATGAGAGCAGTGAGGAGAAAATGCATCTTATCAAATGGCTTGGTTCTGCATTGGCTTAAGATGCTGCCTGGGAGATGGGAGGAACAGAGCTTCAGGAAACTGAGCCACTTGGCCTCGTTAACTTCTAATATGAGCTTTGCACTCAACAGAGCTTCATTTAATGCACATTTCTTGAAGTATTAGGCATGCTCACTGCCACAAACACTGCTGCTTGTTGCAGCTGTGCAACATTCAAGCCCTTGCAAAGCTCAGGGACACTGCCTGGGGGAAGTCGTGAGATTTTTTTCCTTTACAACTTTGCTCTTAAGGATCCTGGAGACTTATTTGCATTCTTCACTCCTTTGTTCTTTTTTGCACTGATGAACAGAACCTCTGAATCTTTTTGGAAAATGTGGAATATTGTTACATCTAATTTCAGAGATGGAAAAAAATGGCACAAATGCATGAAAATGAGAGGCCATTTGCAGATACCCTTTGCCTTCTCCCCTCTCCATCAAATGCCTCTACAGAACTTCTAATGTTTAGCTGCCTCAGAAAGATGCTTAAATATCAGCTGAATTACTGGATATGCCTCTGGAAAAATGTTAGACTTTTAGGACTAGTGGAAGTTCTCCTAGTGAACTGATGCAGCAGAAAGAATATTACTGATTTTTTAAAAATTTGCTTTTCCTTTTCCTGCTTAGGATGCAATTCTGTGCATGTTTAGACACGTTGGCTGGGACATGCTGAGAGTTGTAGGACTTTTTCTGTCTAAATACACGTAGGATTGCATTCTTAGGGGAGTCCAAGGTAAGTCCCATGGAGGGTAAAGCTGTAGAAAAGAATGGGATTGAAGTTAGTCAAGAGTAAAATGATTTCTTTTATTTAAATAGGTCTAATTTACATAGGACTAATTTGGATACTGTGGGAGCTTGGTTCCCCCTTTTCATTTCAAGCAACAGTCTCTTTGCAAAATAGCTAAATAACAGCTAAAGGGCCATGGCAATAGGAAGACAAGTTTCAATGCATGAACGGGCTGTTTAGTTGTCCCCAGACTAGAAACCACATCTGAGGACCCTCCTTTTCAGTAATCCCTTCTGGGTTGGTCCCTCTTTAGAAGGGGCCAGCATTGGAGATCTATGCAGGCACTCTAACTGGTTAGCTCTAGTATCCCAGTGCTGTGTCACAGAGACAGGGACTGGGCAGGACACAGGCTCATCTTCCACCTCTCCGTTGTCACCTCCCTTCTCCTCCCAGCCCTGCCTGTTCTCATGCTCTGTCTCCCAGTCTTCCCAGTCCTCGTCTGATGAGTCAGTGCCACCTGGTCTCTGGAAAGCACACCAAGAGTAACTGTCTCATCCATGTCCAACAGGACACGACCCTTAAAATGCAATCTTCCGCATGTCTGCTCGAAATTAATTCCTACTGAGTTCAGTGGGGTTTGCTCTCAGATAAGCATGATTAACTGTAACCAATTAAGACGGTGAGAAGGGGGAAAGCTCAGCAAAATCAGGTCTGATCACATTACGGTGAACTGTAAGGATTCCAAAAACTGTAGCTTTGCAACACAGTGACCTACTTAGTGCAGAGGTGGCATCTGCATTAAATTCATCACAAGAAGTAGATCCAAGTGATCTTCCCACTGTGACTCTCATCTGATCACCAGCATTTACTAGAAGTGCATCCAAGAGGATCATACAGCCAGATTGTCAAGTGTGTCCATGCAGGAGCTGGTGTCTTGTACTGCTGGGGAAAAGCTCTCTCTCTCCATGGCATCCCCAGTGACTCTGGATTTTTCCAAGGGGGCTCTTTTTGGGCAGCTGACCAGTGTTGCTGCAAAAGGGGAGGCAGCAATGAAGCGCAAAAAGAGTAAGGCTATTTCCTTCTGCACCCAGCTTTGCCAATGGAGCTTCCAGCTCAGCCCATATAGGAACGGCACCCTCATAGGCTTCTGGATCATCTTGATTCACAGCTTTTAGCGGTGATCGGAATGTCTACTGAGAGCAAACATTTTCATTCATGAGCTGTGACCTCGAGGTTTTTGCGTTGTGGTTTTCTGCTTCTGTGTGCATGTGTCAAGAGAACGAAAACCATGTTCAGCATGACTGGAATTCCATTTTGCTTAACACTTCCTGGGCCATGCAGTTGGCAGCTGAAACACTGCAGCGTTGTAGTCTGGGGAAAGTGAAACCTGCCAGACTAGCTGCATTGTGCGAACTTAATGAATCATGAGAAATAAACTAACTTGTGTCTGATTTAGTCGTCCCAGTGCTGGGGAAACTAGAATTCTACAGTGTTGTATTTAAGCACTAATGAGGTTTTTAATGGTTGCCTGGAGTCCAAGTGCTTTCCCCTCCATCTGTCCTTTTCCCCACTCAGATTTTAAAAAAATGGGGAGGGGGGTGACAACTTGGGGCATTTTCACCTGTGCAGCCCTAGAATGGGAAACCTCTAATTGCCAGAATGTTCATTGGCATTACAAATACTGTTACCTTGCTTTTTCCCTTCCTCCTGCATCAAAAGCTATCCAACAATAATAGAAGCAGCATGAGAGGAGCTTAAAGTTCCAGGAATGGGCATGTTTTATATCAGTGTATGTTTGTGTGGCAGTTATGGATAATTGAGGATTTCATTTGTGCTTGCAAAACATGCAAGCATATGCTGTTCAAAGTCTCAGATGGGATCACAACCAGTTGTCCATTGAAAACATTTGCAAACTACTGGGCTTGTGCTCACATTCAGTTTGTGCAAATTGTCCAGTCTGACATCACACAAATTTCCCTGTAGCCTGAAATGGCTCCACTTTAAACTACAGAGGAAAGTTGTACAGATTAGGGAAATGTCATACATGTAGAGAAGTTTGTGCAAATTTCATCTTGGATCACTGCTTGCTTTGTGTAGTTTTCCCATTTGTGCAGAGCAAGTAGTAATCACAAACACGAATGGGAACTGGGCATGAGATGCGTGGCAAGATCTTCAGAGAATCTGTGTCCTTGAGCACTGCTTTGTTCCCTTGTTGCCAACAGTACAGTCCTCTTCCTTTGATCCCCATGCAGCTTTGCTGGAACATCTATGGAACATTGTCTGATGTGATGTTACATTCTCGAAGAGGCAGCATCAACATTAAGAATGGCTGGACAACTTGGCTCTGTGCTGTAAAACTCTGAAACTATTGTGCGTGGATTTTTGACTGGATTGCAGAAACTGGAAGGAATTCTTTTGTTCACTCTGGACATCCTCAGAGAAGCCAGGCATGGCCAGTCTTTGTTGTACGCAAAAGCCTTGGACACAGCAAGAGGGCTGGGACTTTGCTGCCCAGTCAACACATCAGAGGGTTGTGAGCAGCCTTCCCCAACACAGGGCCATGCAGATGCTTTTGGCTGCAACTCCTGGCATTTCTAACTGTTGATTTCACTGGGTAGAGCGGATGGAGCTGGGAGTCCAAAACATCTGGAGGGTGCCAAGTTCAGGACAGCTGATTTTCGCAAGGGAGGCAGAATTCTCATTTAGGTGCCCACTTTGCATGCCTGCCCAGGAATGGCAAGGGCTGGCAAAAAGTTTTGTTTGCTGGGTCAGATGCTATCCTAAGAATAGGCCCACAACTTGCCCCAGTTCTCTGCATTCCACTTGCATTGAGAAAATGTTTCCAGGCAGCGAGAACCCAGGTTTCTGCCCCAGAGGCTGAGTATGGGGGGACCTCCTCTTCACACTGGAAACTGCAACTCCCAGACACTATCTGCAGCATCCTTCACGTAGCGTTGCATCGTGAGGAGTGCCTGCTTCGGTCTCCAACTTCATGTCTCCAGATGTTTCAGATGAAAACTCCCACATTTCTGAGCATTGGGCGTGCTGTACAGGGGTGGTGGGAGATGCCCTCCAGATAATTTGAACTTTGTCAGATTGAGGCCGGCTACCCTAATCCCAAGGAGGCTTTTCCGCTTTGCAGATGATATTAACTACTTTTCTCTGGAGCTTAATAACCTTATGGAAAACATAACCGTCTAGGTCCAACAGGGCAACATGAATGCATTCATATTCTGAAGGACTGCACTGAGAAGCTCTCTCCCTACCCTCCTCTCCCTGTCTAAGCATATTAGCCTGGTTGATTTTTTTTCTCTTAAGAAAGTAAATCCTGCTCCATAAGGGCAGCCACCCAAAATCAGTTCTTTTCAGAGTCAATTGAAATTGCTGAAATGTCTTCCTAGAAAATTGGGCTTACCAGCTATTTATGCCTAGGTCTATACTGTAATTCTGGAAAAGCCTGCTTAATCAAATGGCGTGTTAGTGTCTGCCCTGCATTTCCTCTCTGTGGTTTGGTAGTTATGCTGTAATAATGGGTTGAATAGGTCAGGGAGACTCCCATTCCCCTTCCCCTTCTCCTTCTTTTCTTTTTGACAAGGAAGAAGTTCCTTTGGGTCCTTCATCAAATTATTCAAATGATACTTTGAGAAGACAAAGACGATTTACACTTCCTCTCTCCATGATTGTGGCAATGATAGCCTCTTTTGTGCAATGTTTAAACACGAATGAATTTGCAGTTTTGATTCAACGTACGTAGAGCTCAGTCAAAACCAAGGTTTTGTCTCCGACTACAGATGTTTGAAACATCACAGCAAAGCTAGGAGGTTGATACTGCTGTAAATGATCGCTATCGGACTATGGTCCACGTGCCAAGAACATGTAGCCCACCAGTGCCTAATTCATGGCTATAGCCATTCTCTGTGCAGCCTGCTCATCTCAACCTCTTTTGCATTTCCCTGGCAGCTCCCCCCACCTTCACAGAAACTCCCCCCCAATACGTAGAGGCGAAAGAAGGCAGCAGCATTACCCTGACGTGCATGGCTTTTGGGAACCCTAAACCAACTGTTACCTGGCTAAAAGAGGGGGACCTCTTGGGTAATAAGAACAAATATCAGGTAAGATCCTGCTCTGGAGGGTCCATGGCTTCATGGCAGAGGCATGCTTTCTCTGCATAACATCCCAGATTCAATGTGATGGTTTATGGATGTTGGGTAGGCAGCCTGGGAAAAAACCCAGCCTGAGACCTGCTTATCGGACTGAGCAATACCAGACTAGATGGACGATTGGGCTGGTGGTAACAGGCAACTTCATATTTATTTATTATTGGTTTGAACAACCATGCCTTCAATGTGTTGAAGGTTCTGAAGCTTACAGGTCTTGTGATCTCCCTGGGCTCTGTGTGTGTGTTCATTTTCTTCAGTGGGTTGGCATTGAGATTTCTTTTTGTTTGCAAGCATGTGTACTTATGGGCATCTGGAGAGTCCCACCATGTTCCACAGGGGTGCACAATTTCTGTCATCTTCTGCCACCAGCGAGCTCTGCTCAGGAGTGATGGAGTCTTTCTTGTTTTTATTTCTAAGGTCTTTGTTCTCCTTCCACCAGTGTCTTGAGGTGTGAGTGCCCGGTGGATCCTCCTTTGTTGTTTTCCTTAAAAGAAACCCATTTTCTCCCCCTGCTTCAAAAAGCCTCTGTCTTCCACTCAATCAGGAATTCTATATGAATTGCAACTGGTAAATCAAGCACGGGAATTGGCACCAAGCAGAATAATTAGGAGACATTTATTACAAATTGCACTGGAAAGATGAAAGGAAATGAGCGTCACTAATGGCAGCAGGTGGGGTGGTGCTAGCGGTGTGTATGTGTTGTGGGAAAATGAGAAGATGGAGTGAGAGAAATGTGTATATTGCCTCTGTGGAAACTCCAGCCTGGCACGTCCTCCCGCTCAGGATGCTATCCCCCTCTGTGCTCCTTCCCAGTCTCCTGCTCCCGTTTTTCACACCTGCTAAGCAAAAGATGGGGACATAAGACCAATTGAGATCATGGCTTTGTGCTGCAGTATGAACTGCCCCGCGCCACCCATGCACCTGGCTGTCAGTAGCGCACCTGCCTTGTAACAAGGTGGGGAAGGGCAGGTGTCCATGACTGTGTTCAGGCAGGGATTCGCCTCAAATGCACGCAATTAATGCATGTGCAAACACACGGGCACACCCTGCCTTGCACATGGTGGCACGCCTTGCGATGCAGAACCTGTGTGTGTGTGTGTGTGTGTGTGTGTGTGGGCAAGCTGGGCAGCCTGTCAGAGAACTGCAGGCATGTTTGTCGTATGTGTGGATGGGGAGCCTGATTGTCTGAACAGGGCTGCTTCGATGCCTGGAAACTGGGGTTGCTAGAGACGCCTGTGTCCCTCAGTGCTTCACCAGCAGCCTTGAGTCCCACCTGATGGACAGTTCTGTTCTCTAGCATAGATTGTGAACTGGTTGGATTCTTGGTGTTTCCGCATGCTGTTGAAGTGCATCCTCACATGTTAAAGAAATACGGTTAGCGATCCATGGTGTGGCATAGTGGTTAGAGGGTTGAACGGGGACCTGGGAGGTCTGGGTTGTACTATCCACCTGGTGATGGAGCTCACTGGGTGACTTTGGGTCAGTCACTGGCTCTCACTGGTTTAACTTCTTTCACAGGCTTGTTGTGAAGGCAAAATGCAGAGGAGGGTTGTATGAGCCAGCTTGGGTTTCTTGCAGGAAAAAAAATACTGTGTGTTTGTGTGTGTGTGTGGATCATGAAATAAAAATACATGAAATAACAATAGCGGCATGCAGCAAGGGGGGATTTAACCACTGACAAAAAGATTAATTAGGATATAGCATTGTTCACCTACCTGGCTCCCTCCAAGATGTGTTGGACTACAACCAGCATCATCCCCAGCCAGAGTTACTGGTGATTGGGATGAAGAGAGCTGTAGTCTCAACACATCTGGGGAGTGTTGGAGCCAGGTTGGCAAAGGGTGCCTAAGACGATTTGGCCAACTTACATTCTTAAATGCATTTTCCTGAAAAAGCAGGAGAAGAATGTTCTTACAAAGTATGTGTTTGCACGGGGAGCCAATGCAAAGATGCCAATAATTTCATACCTAGTTTGGCCTTGATTTGTGTGTTTTTATCTTTATTATATTACATTACATTTCTATACTGCCCATCACTGAAGCTCTCTGGGCAGTTCACAACATTTAAGTCACCCATCCAGATTTCAACCAGGCCAGACTGTGCTTAGCTTGCAAGATTAGGCAGGATCCGGCCCTCCAGCAATACGGAAGCTTGTTTGGGTTTATAACTGCAATGATTCTATGTGCTTAACTTTCCTCCTGGTGTTCCCTTTCCTTCCACCTCCACCTCCTTGTTCTTCTTTGCAGGTTAGTGATGGCAGTCTGACTGTTGTATCCATCAGTAGGGATGACCGAGGTGCTTACACCTGCCGGGCGTACAGTATCCAGGGAGAGGCTGTGCACACCACCCGCTTGCTTGTGCAAGGTAAATCTTGGGGTTGAGAGGGCTTTGCATTCCCTGCCCTGCTCCTCCTCAGACAAAAGACCCTGCAAGAAACCTGGGCAGAGAACCGGGCACCGATCCTGCACCTGTCCTTTTACTGTGGGTGCCAGCATTTTCTTCGTTGTCCTTTTTTGGTAGAAGGGAGGCCCACACAGGAAATACATAAATAATGTGATAGTTCATTTTTCAGTTGGGCTTTGGCATACTTTATGATATGGCTTTTTGCTGTATTGCATGTGTGATCAGGTTGGTCGGAAAATTTGCTCCTGGTTTTTCAATGGATTTATCCAATGTACATCACGTAAGCCTTTCAGTGAGCTGAGACATACTCTTTTTCAAAATCTGATCTTTCCAATGCAGTTCATTTTGCAGGGGGAGATCTTTCCTAAATGTGCATATTTAAGAAAAGTGTGCAGAACACAACATTCGGCAGACATTAATAGGCAAAGAAAATGCATTAAATGATGCTTGTATCATAAAAATACGCACGAAGAAAGCATGACTTGTCCCGCTGAACAAGCCACCCCCACCCATTGGCTGCTTTATGGCTGTGAGTGGCCTGTTGCCCATGTGGCAGTGCAGCCCAGCTGGCTTCACATGGCAGGACAAGCTGCAGGAGACCCTGGAACGTTCCAGATGGCCACCCACCCCTCTGCAAGCCACAGGGGGCTGCTTGATCATACCAATAGCCCACATGTCCAGGTGACCTGTGTCCTTATACGGACTGCTGCTCAGCAACTGCTGGTGGGCAACCCAAAGGCTGTTTAATGGTATGGAAATGCAATCAACAGATAAAGAAGTAAACTCCCTACACCTTTCTTGTAGTTCTTTATCCTTCAACTGGCCATGGGCTAGATTGTTTTCCAAACAGAGGACAGCTTCACGTAAAGGACTGTCCTCTATAAAATAGGGTGTATGACTACCCTGTCAAAAGGCAATCTCACTGGTAATCCAGTCCCTTTGCTTGAGGGGTGGAGGGTTCTCATTCTTACTTAAAACCAGGAGTGTGCAGAAGAGACAGGAGCAGGCGTGCAGAGGGAGAGAGTCCTGGGATCGCCAGCGATGGGAGAGGTTCGTGTGCGTGGGACCTCTGCTTGGTTGCTCATAACGGATGCAGCTGGCATCTCTCTAAGGGAGCAGCAGGCAGCTGGGTGTTCATGGGCAGAGGGTGGGTGTTTGCCCTCCCCTTCATTCAGTGCAGCCCTTTTGCTGCAAGAGTCGTTGGAAATCATTCTCTTGCACAGAAGGAAGTTGAGGATGCTACCATGGTGGAAGCAGAATGGTGACCCTACTCTCAGCTCACCTCACCACGGAGAAGGCAGCTTTTCCTGTCTCCCCTTACAATTGCCCTCCCCTGCATCCTGCCCTTTGTTGACCCTGATGTGAAGGAATACTGGGGGGAGATGGGTTGAATGCTCTCTCTCTTTCCCTGTGCATGCATGTGCGAGAGAGAGAGAGAGAGAGCAATGAAATGCGGGGCGAGACCCCCTTGCCTGTGCTGAATATAGGGTCAGGCTGTATGGGTGGGGGAGATTGAGAATGCCCTACAGAAAGTGCCGGGTTAATTTCCTCCATGGCCAAAACGCACGTGTGGAGGATGCCTGCTGCAGTAGCTGTTAATGGCTCTGCATCTTATTAGTGTTATACCAAAATCCATTTACTGGAACACCCTTGTGGAGGGCCCTGTCATCCCGATTAAGCAGTCATCCTGATTTACAGTCATCCCGTCACTCATTTCATCTAAATGGGAAGCAAGGTACAGAAGCAAAGAGAGGTGTCTTTAGCGCACCCAGCATCAAGCATTTTGGGTTTTGTTTGTTTGTTTGGGTAATTTATGTCCCTGCAGAGGGAAACTTAAAATGCATCCCCTTCTAAGAGCAGGGATGCTGTTTCATGAAAATAATACACAGTTATTTGCACACATGGTTTCCCTCCACAAAGGGTTTGCTGTCATGAGCAGTGTTTAGCTTAGCTCAGCATGAACTTAGGTTGTCTTGAATGTGCAACATTAATATTGTTCCTTCCATGTCCGTTTTTTACACATTTGCATATAATGTGTGTTTTTACGCACTTTATTTTTAGCATGTTGCCAAATTACACTTTATTTTGGGAATGTACCTTTTGCAATTGTGCCAGAGAAGTCAGTTCCACGGTGCTTTTCTTACCTGCCAGTTAGGAAAAAGTTTACCTGCTGAATTTCTGGTCTCACAAATCTTTAAGGGCATTCTTTTGTGCAAACATGCCTTGAATTCTGCCCTAGATGCAGTGTACAGAACTGCCTATAGCATTTTTCTGAAGACATATCAAAGAACATAGGTGTGATGGCCAGAAGCACCTTGTTTTCTTCTTTGTATAATTTCTAAGAAAAAGTAGGATTTGGCACTTTCAGGAATCCACGGATGGGATGCAGTGGAGTGGCAGTCATGCCAACACACCTTGAGCCTTATGTTTGCCCTTGAAGGGGTGTGTGCGTGTGCGCGCTTCTGTGAGAAAGCTTGCCTTTGTTAGTTGGTGGCTTCCTCCTTCCGCGAGAGCCACTTTCTGCTGTTCACCTCTGCTCCCTGCCCTGCCGGCCATTCACTCTTGCCTATGAGCTCATCTTCCCCTTTTCAGCTGCTGAGGTAACTGTTTGTTTCTCGTTCTCCCACAGGACCCCCTTTCATCGTTTCCCCTCCGGAGAACATCACCGTTAACATCTCCCAGGATGCAATGTTCACCTGCCAGGCTGAGGCATATCCAGGCAACCTGACCTATACTTGGTACTGGGAAGAAGAGAATGTCTACTTTAAGAAGTGAGTTCAGACCCACCTGTTGGGGCCTGCAGGGGAACCTGTTCGGAACAGGTGGCTGGAGCCAGAATGGCCTTGTGGTGCTCCTTCTTCCTGCTGCCGTTAGCCATGCATTTAGCACAGGCACTACTGATGTTAATTTAATTTTAATTTAATTACAATACTTATATCCCGTCCTTTACAAAACATCCCAGGACAGCTTACAAACAAGACATAATCAAACAAAGAATAATTATAACAAAATACAACATAGTAAGCATAACAAAGCATAGCTGAACATATGATGTTAAAACCAAGTTAAAATATTTAAATATTAAAATGTTGGGCAAATAAAAAGGTTTTTGCCTGGTGCCGAAAGGAATATAACATTGGCACCAGGTGAATCTCTCTGGGGAGCAAATTCCACAGTTGGGGCGTCACTGTAGAGAAGGCCTTCCTCTGAGTATTTGCTCTCCTGACCTCCTTCAAAGAGGGTTCCCGGAGCAGGGCCTCTGCCTCAGATCTTAAGGGGTGGGAGGGCATATAAGGAAGAAGACGCTCCTTCAGGTATCCTGGTCCAAGCCATTTAGGGCTTTATAGGTCAACACCAGCACCTTAAGCTATATTACAAAATTGGATCTAGAAATCTAAACATGGCCTCCAGCCCCACTGGCCAAAATGCTTTGGCTCAGAGACAATGAAAGAGCTGCACCAGCTCCTGTGGTTTCCTGTGGTTGTTTACAGGAAAACAACCACGATGATTTTTTGTAAAATACAGAAATGCTGTAGAAATAATTGCTGAAGCTTTGTGTTTCAAGCTTTCCACTGTCTACTGATGCAAAACAAGCATACATAGACACCCCTTACAATGAAATAATGCTTGTATATATAGAATACTCATCATCTCTTCCATTAAAGAGTGGAAATTTCAAAACAACTATGTCATTTGTTTTGACAGCAGAGTCTTATGTCTCTGTATAGATTGGTACATTGATCATGGCACAAGCATGCATGTGACGCCTACAGCCGATTTCTCTATCAAAAGCCCGAAATAGTCATCTAAGTCAGTAGAAATCTCTACATTGTGGCAAATGTCAGAAAATGGGTGTATGCTGATCTTACTGCTAAGTTTTAAGTTATTTTTATTTGGCCCAGAGAGAAACATCTCAGAAACTGTGAGAGTTACCAGTAAAAGGCAAAGCTAAGTTTATTCTGTAACTGTTTCAAAGCCATCTTCTTTTCCATCGTTTAAAAAGAAAGGATGTTGAACCATGGCACAAAGAAAAATGTAAAAATGCAAGTTTGGAATGCAGAGTCTGGTGCAGATGCAGCGTCCTAGAAATAACTACTTGTAGTTGCATTTGGATGTATGCGATCTCCTCCTTTTCCGTCCTTTCCTTGGATTGAATTTCCTTAACTTTGCTTTGCCGAGACAAACAATGATTTATTCTTGCAAGGCTTCCTCATTTGCATAGTTTGCAAACCCACTTCGGATCATGCTTTGCAATTTTTGTTTATGTGGGAATCATGGCTATTGCAAATACTGATCACTGGTGATATGTGATTGTAATGCTGCACCATGGACAACAAGGATGAGAGAAAGAAGAGGCAGGAAGAGAGAGTTTTTCCAAGGCTGACTTTTGTTATAGAAACCCTGTTGGGAATCATTATTACATCTGCACTGAGCCAAATATCTGAGGTTCTCTGCTTGGTCTCACCTAGTCTTAAGATTATCTAGTAAAGGTCAACATGAACTTTCTTTCCAAAATTTACTGTGTATACATGCTACTAAACCTGGCAAACCAATGTATGCATTTGCTAAAGTGGACTTCCATCCATGAAAGCTTCTGCTGCAATGAATGTATTAATCTTTAAAGTGTTTCAGGACTGTTGGTCTTGCTCTAAGAAACTAACACAGATTCCCCTTGGTGTAAAATATTTTGCAGTCCAGGGGATAATCTGCATGTTTTCTGGTCAGGATTATCAGCAGTGTTTATTATTTCTCCCAGTTGTGAACGTTTGCCTTGCGAAAAGGAAAGAAGCACCAGAGAAGCCACAGGGGATGCTCAAGAAGCCCACTTCAGGGAACAAGGAGAATGGGCTTTTCAAATTGAGGAAACTCTAATAATTAAAGCACAGCTGGATTCCTCTGCTCTTCTGTGTACTTGGCATACTAGTTAATCCTTCCCGTCTGGGAGGACCTGTTGTCCTGGAAAGACCCCTTGTTTCCCTTTTTTTAAATATTATTCAGGCAGAGAAGTGAAAATGTTTCTCCTGGGACTTCCTTTTCAGTGCAGTTCAGGTATAACATTACTCCTCCCTCAAAATATTCCTGCAGGAGTATTTAAGAGAGCACTAGGTAAATTATGACATTCATACGTATATTTCAAGGGAAAAGTTCCACACTATGGATTTATGACAATGCTGATGATGTGTTCCAACATAATGTTTGTTGGCATGAATTTTTCCAAGGGTGCTCTTCAATGAGAAAAGTACTCCAGGCTGATTCTGACAGAATATTTTTCAGTGAAATACATTGTCCTTCTAAAGAGGGTGCTCTTTCCTAAGGAGGGAACCAAGTCTTTAAGGATTTGCAAAGGGTCCTCCTAGATAAGACCAAAGGTCTACTAAGTCTAGTGTTGTGATTCCCACCATGGGCAACCGGATGCCTTCAAGCTTCCCCGCTGCAGGGCCTGAAGCAAAGAACACAATCGCATTGCCTGCCTTTCTGTCTGCAAAAGTGGCCTCAGCTTGCAGATGAGTCTGTCTTCTGCACTGATGATGAGACAACATCTGCACCGCAGCTGAACGTAGCTTGCTAACTTAGAGCTGTGCGGCTCACAAGTCCCTCTGCCAGCATCTTGCTGCCAGCTCCCAGCTGTCTCACTGTACTTAATGGTAGGGCCGGCCACCTCCCCTGGCAATTAATATTCAGTGTCGCACTGCTACTGGTAATGGAGGTTCCATTTAGCCATCATGGCTAAAAGCCATTACTAGGTCTCTTCCCAAGGTATGTGTCTCACCCCCTTTCTGATGAATCGCATGATCTAAATAAGACTTGTGCAAACAAGGACTTGGTCTTAGAATCTTCTGCCGTTAGTTCACTGGGTGATCCCTGGAGTACTAATAATTAGTATTTTTAAAACCCATGTTTTTTGTTTGTTTGTTTAGTCAAAAAGTCATGCCTGACCTGTCACGACCCCATGGACAACATTCCTCCAGGCTCTCCTGTCCTCCACCATTCCTGGGAGTCCACCAAGCCCACACTCCAGTGTGGCTCCATCCAGCCCCCTCATCCTCTGCCATCCCCTTCCCCTTTTGCTATCAATTGTACCCAGCATCAGAAAACCCATGTACTGTTATTTATTTCACTGAGTCATTTCTTAATCATTTCCCACTGTAGCATATTCCCAGAACAGGTGCAAGCAAGAAAGGAGGGAAAAACAATATAACACTCGCAAGAGCAAACGTAATTTGGCCTTACTTCACGCTTCTGAGAGCTAGCGGCCCTGCACACCAGGCGCCTGTTTGCCCAGATAGCGGGGATATGTGACCCAGCATGGATTGACCTCCTTGCTCTCCTTCAATTTTACAGTGACCTAAAGCTTAGGGTGCGGATCTTGATTGATGGGACACTGATCATCTTCCGAGTCAAGCCTGAAGATGCCGGCAAGTACACCTGCATTCCTAGCAACAGCCTCGGACGCTCACCATCTGCCTCGGCTTACCTGACGGTGCAATGTGAGTGTGTTTGTCGGAGGTGAACCGAGGAGGGTTAGGCGATGCGTTAACAAATACGTGATGACAGCTGATGATAGATCATATTGCTCCATGAAATGTGGCTGGCAGCATCTCTGTGCAGATTCCCTGTAACGTTTTATGGGCATGGCAATAACAAGTCTTGCACAGCAGTTGTCCGGAGAATGGAGAATAAATCGCACCTAAATTACAGGGACTTACGAGACATAGGCTGATTGGGACAGTTGCTGGGTTAATTGCTTTGTTTAATGCAATGCTACCTAGTGCTGCCATATTGAATCAAGCGGCAGATGCTTCAGAGTGGAGTATCATGTCAGTATTAGACGTCTCAGGGGAGAGTTAATCTGCCACTCCTTGCTCAGGCAGAATGCATGCCCATCAGGTTTTATTTTATCATTTGTATTATACTGGCACTTCCAATCTGCTAAGCTCTCTTTGAAATCTGCTCCTCTCAACCACCCCCCACCCCCGTCCCAGATAGCTCGCAGTCCAAGCTTTACTTTGGCAGAATCCAAGCCACAGATGAGGAACTGGAAGAAATGTTTGCAAGCACAGGTCTGCTCGAGCTTGCCATGTGGGTTGCTCACTGCATCAGTGCATACTCGTTTCAGGCCCCGTTTGTATTCTGTTGTAGCTCCAAAGTGGTTTTTGGTGTTGCCGCATAGGCAGCTTTCAGTGGCCCCCAGGCCCAGCCAGACTAGCTGAGCCTGGAAGGGGCGCTGGGGCTGGTCTGATGTGCTCAAAAGTTATAAGCCCAGAGGGAAGTGAGGAGCCTCAACTGACATGCAGCTGGGAGGATTACAAACCTGGTTTGTAATCTTTGCGGGAGGCTTCTGTGGGGTAAGGATGGTTAGTTTTGGCCTATTCTACCTGGACAAATAAACCTTCTTTTCAAACACAGAGAACGGTAACAAAATATCATCATCATCATCATCAATAATAATGTTTCATATCATATCATACTTCTTTTCAAGCATAGAGCACTGTAGCAAAATATTAATAATATTAGTATTATTTACTTAGCATAGCACAACATAGCATAGCAATATGTTCCACTGCAGAAGTAATGCTTCTGATCCTCTAACTGTGACTTAGTTTTGCAAGTGTGCTGCAAGCTCATCTGTCTTTCTCTTGTACGAATCCCCCTTTCCCTTCCACAATTTAATTCAATTATGTTCTCATGTTGCATTTGTACAGAGTTTATACTTGGATAAAGCTAATGATGGTTCACATTAACCTCTGTGCAATAATGAACCATGTTTTAAAATCTCAGCTGAGAAAGAGAAGAGGATTTCATTGCAGAGAAGTGAGTTGGGGGATGGAGACCGAATGGGTTAGCTGCAAGAGGGCGGCTCGTTTTCTTTGCTGAGGATTAGAACCTCTTTCTTGCTATTAGTCCTTTGCTGCCATATGAATCTATGAATCTGGCATTCGCACTGTAAACTTGGAGGGGAAGGAACATCACTTTTATCTCTTAATGCTCCTGGTCACTTTTATGTCTCTGGCTCTGTCTGGATAGAAAGCGATCTCATTCAGCATTGCCCAAGTAACTGTCAGATGGTGACGGCTTTTGGCCACTCGTTAATCAACCGAGTTGGATGCCGCCCACTGACCTAGAAGTGAAAAAGCTCAGTGTCCCGTTATCAATCCTTTGAGCCTGTGTTGATTACATTTCCTAAGACATGGCACTAAATGGTGTGTACACAAATCAAGTTCTTTATTATGGTCTGGATGGGAAACTGGGTTATGATGCCACAGTCAGAATCAGGTGACCTTGATAGATGCTTGTTCCTTGCTTGCAGTCCGCAAAGTGTGGTGGGTGGGTGGCATTTGTGTGTGTGTGCGCGCGTGTGTGTGTGCGTGCGCACATGCATAAAATACTGCCAGAGAAAAACAATGATTGAAAATCCCCTTTCCTTCCTCAGAAATGTACAATTATCTCTGCTCAGAATTTGCACACCGAATGCTACCAGAACATTGCTGTGAGAGAATATCTTTGGCTCAGATATGAATTTTAAACATTTTGTTTTTAATCTTTAATGCCTTTTGTAGTGTTTTGAGTTTCTTTTTAAAAATTGGTACCAGCAGGTCACATTTAGAAAATGAAAAGAAACAAACATAACACCCTCTAAAACCAGAATAATGAGGATTATTTTCCCGTTCCTTTTGACTTGTTAATGTTACCATCAATCACAGAACAGAGAGATCCAAAATCCTTCACAATGGTGCCGTCACTCAATCACTCTGGGTTTGACTCTGGGAATTACTGCTGCCTTTTTAGCTCCCACCCCACCCACCAAAGAACCTCAGGGAAGTTGGGAAGAGAGGAAGGAGAGCGGATGAATGTGGCATTTCAATATAGCTGCTGGGTTAGAAAGATGAGGACATAAGGGAAGCTGATGGTCTCTGTTCTCCAGTGCTGCTAATCTGAGCGGGCATTGACTTGGCTAAGTGGATGATGGACAGATGCAAAAGGGGTGGCACGAAAGGGAGGATTTGAAAGGACTAGGTTATGGGACTGTGGTGCCAACCCAAATAGGATGTCAGAATCAGCCAAGATTTGAATGGCGAACCTCCTAACTTATCCACTGGGACTCTTCCAAGGAACCAGTGAAGGATGAAGGATGAAAGAAGAAGGGCGCGATAGCTTCCCTGGGTCCCTGTTTGATTCCCTCTGACCTGCACCAGCTTCAAATACTTCTGAGTGGGCCCTGGTATTGGCCACCCTTGTGCAACCCCCCAGCCTTGCTCCAAGTGGCCAGCTTGTCTTTCTTCACTCTGCCCTCCTCCTCCTTAATTCCTCTGGCCTGGTTTCCTCCTGAGCAGCACTTCATTGCAGCACTGCTTTGCTATCCAGAGCTCCTTGGGTGGAGGCTGGAGTTGCCCACAAAAAGAGGGATCGCGAGCAAGGCTCAGTGTGTGCGCGATACTGTTGCCTGCCCTCCTGCAGCAGTTGCTGGATGAGGCCGAACACCTTCTTTGGGCCATCGGATAGGAAGAAAGAATGAGCAGCAAGGAAGAAATAGACACAGTGACACTGTGACCTTGACCCTCTGAAAATCAGATCACAAGCAGCTTTTGTTTGGTCCACGTTAAAAATGGATCTGAGAGAAAGATGTAAGCCTCATTGCCTTCGAGAAATTTCACTAGGCTTATCGATGCTTTCCCTCTTTCATTCAGCTGTTGCCTCTCAGGTAGGGCCTCCCAACTTTGCCTGTATTTCCATCTGAGGTGAAACACAATAGCACCTTAATGCATGCCAGGCATGCACCCCAAAATACTCGCTCTCAGTGTTTTGTCCAAATAGAAAACCTTTTAAAGAAACCTTAAAATTCGCTTCAGACAGCTTCTAGTACCATGTGGCAAAGCGGACAGTCACTTGTTCTAATTAATTTCAATGGTGCTTCTATTTCTCTTTCTTCTGCAGAAGATTTTGCAAAAGTTGAATGCTAAATGCTGAATGGGAAACTATAAAAAATGTATAGCAAAGTAAAATATTTTAATGCTGGTCATGGAGGGCAAAGCTGAAAGTGTGAATGTGTGTATGCTTATGTCTCCCGCCCCATCCCACTCCAAATAGATGTCACATTGCTAGAGCTTAGCACAGATTGATCAACATGAAATTATCCCAATGACTAAAGCTTCATGTAATTGCTTAGTGTTATTCTAATAGATCTGGGGAAATAATGAGCAGAAAGATAATGGACTTTGGAGACAGGATTATTATGAACGTTTGTGAATTAGCATGTGGGTGTTGAACTCCATTATAGAGATGTTACTGACCCTGCTTGCTCCTATCCAGAAGCTAAAGGAAATGGTCGGATTAAACCAAAAATAAAACTTTTCATAACTTCTGGCTGCTTCTGTCCCAGATCCGGCCCGGGTGGTGAACATGCCACCCATCATATATGTTCCTGTGGGGATACATGGATACATCCGCTGCCCAGTTGAGGCAGAACCGCCGGTTACCTTGGTCAAGTGGAACAAAGATGGACGCCCTCTGCACATTGAGAAGGTAAAATGAGTTGCTAGCAGGCTCTTTTGGTAAAGGACTGCGAGCATGCATTGTGTGTATATCCTACCCTTCCTCCAAGGAGTTCAGGGTGGCGGTCATGATTCTCCCTCTTCATTTCCTCTTCACAACAATTTGGTAAGGTAGTTTGGCATGAGAGAAAATGACTGGCTTAAGATCTCCTAGGAAGTGTTGTGACTGAATGGGGATTTGAACTGGAGCCTCTTTGGGTAGGGAGATGATGGCTTACCTAAGTAAAGTAAACTCCAGAAAAGGTGATGCGAAGCTTGTCCATTTTACTTAACCATGTAAAGTACTGTGTTCTTTGAAAATGAGAACTGAATTCCATGGGAATAATGCCTTGTTTTGAGCTGCAGTTCCCATTACCCACAGTCTACATGGCAAAGAGTCAGGGATGACAGTATCTGCAGTCTAAAATATCTGGAGAGCAAAGGACTGGGGACAACTTACTTAATGCATTTCCAAGGGGATTTGATCTTCATTTCCAAGCATGTGCGAGCAACATCGCTGAACTCAGAAATGTAAAAGGTTCAGCAGGAAATACCAAGAAACCCAGGATGTCAGGGGCAGTCATGGCCACTTGTAGTCACCCACCTGAGAAATCATAAGACTTTCACCCCCTTGGGAAAGTGGTGGGGAAGAGAACCACACCTGGTTTCTGGCTGCCCCAAATGCCCTGCTGTCACCTTGAGGAAGACTCTTCACTTCAAGAAGCAAAGACACGTGTCCGGTATTTTGAATTCTTCAATCTAATCAGCTGCCATCTTGCTATCTAGGGTCTCACGGGGAGTTCATTTCTCCTGTCACTGAAAGAGATAAGCACCATTAATCGAACATTGGTTGAACTATAAAGTGTCATCCTGGAGATATTAGTATAAATGGGAACTTGGCACCCAAAAGATCCTCTTTAACAAGATGCCATCCTGCTATTACTTTGCTTATAACATCCTATCAAAGAGTTCACTCTTTTAAATATTTAAAACAAATTACTCACTATTTAGAGGTTTCTTTAAATATTAACAGCTCAAGGCTTATGGTCTGACTGTTCCAAATGTGGGCTGTCTGCTGAGATGGCTTTGGACTTCAGCCTGGGTGAGATTGCTGACCAGGAACAATTCAGCCAAAGCTGGGCCCCATTAATTTCCTCCGGGTCGATTTCTGTATATGCCTACCCTACCACTGAAGAGCTTGCAAGGGCTTAACATTTGCAAAGATCACAGCCCTGCCCCTTTTGTATAGGAGCACAAATGTGTGATGAACAGTGGGACCAGCTGCCCAGAGAGGTGGAGGGCTCTCCCACACTGGAGGCATTCAGAAAGAACCTGGACAGCCCTCTGAGTGGGAGGGTGTGACGTGGTGTCCTGCAACAGCTGGGGTTGAACTCGGCCTTTGGCCCCTTCCAACTCTGATATTCTATGATTCTATGAATCTGACAGAGGATGAATTTTGATGGACTTTCAAGATTCCTCCCCTGCACCCTGAATTCCAGTTTGTTAGCCCTCCTCCCCGGCCAAGTCAATCCAATTTTCATTTCTAAAGGCAGGCCACGATCACATATTTTTAATCACTAATGAGATTTGTACAAATAAGCACTTGGAAACCACGTGGCTGTTAGGACATCTGCAAACAGTATCAGCTGATTTACACAAAATGGTAATTTGCACAAATTGTGCTACTTGGATGCCATTTTCAGTTGCTTATTTGTGCAGATTTGTTGTGTGCACATACACAAATTGTGGTCTAGCTTAGAGATGGAAATCTGGAAAAAAGACCTCAACCTGGCCTGCTTCTGCTCGTCAGATCAGAAGTGGGCAGAAAATCTGCTGAACTCAAATAAGTCAGTTTTCCTTCTTTTGACATATCCTTATGAAGACTGCCATTTGTGCAATAAATTTCTGTAGTGATAACACTCAATTTACTTACACAGAAAACAAACAGACCTGCTTTCTACTTGTCTGTGCTGAGGATTGTTCCTTCCAAGATGTTCTTTGTGTGTCAGAGTAGACAGGTTCATACAGGAGAGTTTTATCAGTGTCGGTACTCAGTCAGTTGACTTCTAGAGTCTATCCTTGACTACCAGGCCCTACAAAAGAAAAAAAAAAATTAGTCTCAAAAACCTCCAAAGCATCTGCACCCAATCCTGGTGCTGGATTGCTGCTGTGGAACTGGACCCCTGATTGGACAGTTGCTTCTGGCCCACTCAGTTTGGCACCAGCTCCCCGTAGATGTGGACCTTTCAAGAGATAAGGCAGGCATGGTATATATTCAAAGGAAGTGCCTTCCCAGGTAGACCAGGTGCCTCCATCTTGCATAATGAGGCATCCGGTTGCCCCCTGTTGGAAAAACAATTCAAGTCCATGTGGTCTGATCCAATACAGGCAGCTTTATGGAGTGAGGCAGGCACAAATGGGGCGATTTATTATTTATGCAAGTACTTATCTTTCGGCCACCTTCCAGGTCACAGGCAGCTCGCAAACATAACTGCGAAAACACAGTGAAACGAAATTACAAATTCAAAGATAGTGGGATAAAAATTACTTAAAACATAGGTCGTTTTGAATAGATTGCTAAAATAGCAAACTGAATAAATAGAAATGCTAAACCTGTGACTGCTTAATTTTAAAAGCTGTAGAGATAAAGGTTCCAATTCAAGAAAAAGCAGCCTGAAATTAAACAAATAAACAAACAAATGTTTTAAAACCCCATTTTAGTATTTTCAGAGTTGAGGCCATGTGCAATTCGGTGAAGGAGCTCCAAAACAGTGGGGCAACCACTGAAAGAACTCTGCTTCAGTTCTCCATCAACCAAATTAATCTTATCGACAGTCCTACAAGCATGGTCTCTGAACGGATTTTAATGCCAGCTGGGTTTGCATAGGTACAGACCGTCCTTTGAATCACTCGGTTCCACATCATTTGAGGCTTTATAGGTCGAAAGCAGCAACTTAAATTTGGCCCAGAAACATGGTGGAGAGAGCACAGATTGCTGCATGCGCTTGGCCAGGGCAACCTACTTGGGAGTAAAGTAATGTGTGCTGGAATCCGGGCTGGAACTACAGTTTTCTTCAGAAGTTTTTTCGTCCTGGCTGTAATGATAATGGGAGTAATTGGAGACCCCTGTTTTATGGGAATGTTTTTGTTTGAAGCCCACAAACAGCCATTAGATAGCCATGGCTGTTGAGCACTCCTGACCTGAGCTAGATTCGAGCCAATGCCAAGAGGAGCAATTGTCCACATCTCATTAGCAGGGCTCTATGTCAACGTGTTTCCCCAAAGCAATCCATCTGTGCCATCCAAGCAGGCCAATTATGAAACTGGCCCTCTCCCAGCTGACAGAACTGAAAAGATTGCAAAAGCAGCCCAAAATGTTGACAAGGGAGTTTGCTTTATGAAGCCCTGCCAACTCTAGGGAGCCACCATCCTGTTTGTTTCTTCCTGGTGCTCACTAGATGCATCACACTCAATTTTTGTGACTGCAACTTTGCATTTTAGCAGAAACTACAAGGAAGAGAGCTGGGAGCAGGGCTAAGCAGTTTCTTAAGCCACTTGCACTGGCTGCGATTCAGTCCCTCCTTCCCAGCATGCTGTGAGAACAAGATGCATGTAGATTTGGGCAGCATATGGAAAATTTCCCATAGGGCTGAGCAAAACCATGTGGTTCCACCCTGGAACAGGCTGGTAGAACCTGGGAATGGATTCATCCCACTCTGCCAAGATCCTGGAAAAGACTGTGGAATCTGGAAGGGGTTCATGAAAGGGGTTCTTTGAAAAGTCTTGGGCATCTGGAAGGGAGGACAACTGTAGGAGAGTGGCATCACCAGGCCACAGTTTGCGTGCTTACTCTTGAACCAGCCTGGTTCAGGAGTCAGCAGTGGAAAGCTCTGCATATGTAGAGAGACCATGGGGACCAGAACCTGCTGAAGGTGCTCTGACCCACCACCTGGCTAAGAACCATGAATCCCAAGTGCCTGGGCTTCAGTCTGGGGCAGCTGAGGTCCCCATCACTATTTTAGTGTGATCTTTTGCCAAGTTCAAGAAAGCTTTCAGACCCAGCTTCTGCTGCCTGATGTCTGGCATTGAGGCAGACTCCCTCCATGGCTTGGACCAATGAGTAAATTCAAACCACAAGTGCTTGTTTTCCCTATAAAGCCTCACATCGTCACAGAACCAGGATGCTCAAGGAACACATTTCCTACAGGAATCTGCCTGAATACAGCTGGAACCAACTCTGCCATCTTTTAGACATCTAGTCTCAAAGACACCCCTCTTTTTCCAGGCATGTGCACAGTTTAATGGCCCAGTTATTTTTAATGTTTCTTTCCAGTGCTGGATGGAGGATGTTTTTTTCTTCTCCACATGGACTTTTAATGGATACCTTTATAAATGTGCATGGTTCTAATGAATATGTCATTGCATATTACATTCGGTGGCTTTGTGTTTGCTCTTTTTATTTCTGTGTAAATTGCTTCTGGACTCCTTTGGTTGTTTGAAGCAATACATGCATGTAATGAACTAAACTAAACTCAACCAAATAAAACCAACTTTTATAAGAAACAGTCTTGCCATATTATCTTCTCTGGCCTATTACTATATAAAAGGCTTCTATTCTGGTTTGGCTGTTTCCTTCCTTCCGCAGATCAGGGTTGTGGCACAGTGAATAGGTCTTCAGGTGCCCCCGAGGTACCTGTATAATTTGCAGTCCTAAGCGCCACATATGTGTACGTATGGGAGAAAGAGAACCTTCAGCCAAAAACAATGTTAAAAGCTCCACCTCTCCACTCTGATATTCCTCCTCAAATTGTGACTTCAACGCCTGTGCTGTATTACAGAATGAGTCTGGAAGAAGAATCCTAGAAAGTGTAGTTCTTCCTCCAGTCCCTGGGTACTGCAAACAGCACTACAGAGGTGCCTACTGACCAATGAAAAGCATGACAAAAATCCTATTTTAAGAGCCAGCTGAATTGGACAGACCTGCACACTTAATCCAGAGAGCACCCATCCTTTTAAACCAAACAGAAACATAGAAACGAGTGAGTCAGAAGGGGCCTCCTGGGCCATCTAGTCTGACCCCCGTCTCCAGCCAGCTCCACTCAGACATGCCTACCATGTGCATGGCCAGCCTATCCTCAAACACCCTCACCACTGGGGCTTCAACCACCTCCTGTGGAAGCCCATTCCATACCCTCAGGGTCCTAACCATCAGGAGGCCCTTCCTGGCATCCACCATAAATCTTGGTTCCCTGAGCTTTGCTCCACTGGAACATGTCCTGCCCTCCAGTGCAGGGGAAAAAAGGCCATGACCCACCTCTGTATGGCACCCCCTCACGTGCCTGTATGTCACTAACAGGTCCCCTCTGAGTCTCCTCCAGGCTGAAAGACCCAGTTCCCTCAGTCCCTCCTCATATGATTTACCCTGCGAAACAGCCACCATCCTTGTGCTGCACTGATTCCAACCTTGATATATCCCTCTTGCAATGAGGGGCGCAGAACTGAACACAATACTCCAGCTGTGTGTGCACCAGAGTCATATAGAGTGGCCATATTGCCTCTCTTAATCTAGAAGCCACGTTTCTGGCTTTGCATCCAAGGGTGGTGTTCACGCCCTTGGCTGCCACATCACACTGCTGGTTTAAGCCACAGGAAAAATAACTATACACGATACATTGATTTTGTGGAACTCAAAGCTGCAAGACATCTAGTCTCTTCTCTTTCCTGTGCAGTATTCTGGCTGGAGCCTGATGGAAGATGGCTCAATTCGAATAGAAGAGGCAACCGAAGAAGCTCTCGGCACATACACCTGCGTGCCTTATAATGCCCTGGGTACAATGGGCCAGTCCCCCCCTGCCCGACTGGTACTAAAGGTATCTCCTCTCTTGGTATATTCCTATGATTAAAAGCCTGTGAACGAGATTTATCACTCCCTCATCAAATACCAGTTGTGATTTGAAAGGCTGGTATACTGGGCCAAATCAGCTCAGCTCAACCAAACTACGGGACATGAGAGTGGCATTTTTAAACGATCCACAGCTGTTGGCTGGTAGGACTGCAGAGTCAGCTGGGTGAAAGGAGCCCTCCCTGAGCAGTTACCTTTGCTGCTGGCATACTCTGGAGTGTGGCTGAAGATCCGGATGTCTCAGAAATAGAAAAAGCCATCACAGATGCTTATGCGGATGGTGTGTTCTGTGGAAGGTGTGCCATTCTGCTGGGAAGCAAGCTGGTCACTCCTCAGAGTCAGTTAACTGCTGCACTGTGCGTGTGTTTGCAGGCGTTTCTGCTTGCATGAGAGCAAGCAGCAAATGAGCCCAAAGTGTGCTGGTTACTAGCAACTGCTTGAGTTGAAAAGTGTGAGAGTGCAGAGAAAATGAACACGAGAAGGTATTGCTCCCTTCTCGAGTCATGCATTACATGGGTCAGTGCTTATAGATATGTCAACATAATCTGTTAAGCATCTGGCTTTTGGCATATTCATTAATTGGCTAAAAGTCCCGCAATTAGCTGGCAGCTCTGTTTTCCGTGCTGGATGCTCAATGAGAGCAATTGGATTTTGTTTATCTATTTTCCTCCTTTCCACCTCCCTTCCCCTTTTATCCATTGCAGGACCCACCCTATTTCACGGTGCTACCAGGCTGGGAGTACAGACAAGAGGCAGGGAGGGAGCTGTTGATACCCTGTGCCGCTGCAGGAGACCCCTTTCCCGTCATCGCCTGGAGAAAGGTACCCGGCCTGCCAGAAAAATCTGCAGTGCCTTTGGCTTTTGATGAATATTACAGACAGAGAAGCCACACTCTGTCCCGGTAAGAGCAACCTGCAGGTTCAGCTGCTTCGCTTCGGGCTGTACCACTGCCGCCCCATCCCACAGGTGGGTGGGGGAAGCCCTGCTCCTTGCAAGAAAGCATTAGACACTGCGGAAACCCTAGCAGCAGTGTCTGCAGAATGGGCCTCTCTACCCCCCTTCCTCTTCTTGCTCCCCGTGCCAGGGTCTGCCAAAGCCCTGCTCCCCACTCAGGCTTCCTTCCCCCCAGTGCTTCCTTCGTCCTGTGCAGGGCAGAAAGCAGAATAGCCTCTTAGTCATCCTGCACGGAGATCTCACCTTGGCCTCTCCTGCGCCAAGCCGTGATGAGCTGCAGCCAAGTCAGGTGGTCATAGTCAGTTGGCGAAAGCCAGCATTCCAAGAAAGCAGGGCTGTGCTGCGTCGGGCAGTTTCTGCTGCCCCCAAAAGACCACGTCCAACTTTTCCTTCATCCCAATGTCCTGGTGCACCTGTTTCCTTGTCCCCGTTGCCTGTGGTTGGCTGCTTCCCCTGTGCTATGGTCAGCCTGGAAGACAGGATCTGTTGAAATAGATGCAGTGGCCACCTGGTCTATGGTTATGCCTAGCTCTGTCCAAACTACTGCCGCTGCTGCTTTGCTGCTTTTCAGCACTGGCATGAACACCAGCTGTGCCCCAGAGAGAGAGAGAGAGAGAGAGAGAGAGAGAGAGAGAGAGAGAGAGAGAAGGCTCAGAGGCACCAGCTAAGGTTCATGGCTGAGTGGGGATGCGAACTTGTCTCTTCCTAGTCCTGGCCTAGCACTCTTACTGCAACCCACACCCCCTCCCATCTGCAGCAGCTTGTGAGACCTCTGGATTGCCTGAATGATTTTTAAATCTTCTTCCTTATCTGTCATCTTTTTCTCCCAGACATTCATCAGGTTTCTCTCACTTTATCTTCCCCGGTTCTTTGAGAGAAGCAGAAGAGATAACGACAGCCTCAAAGTCACTCAGTGAACTTGGTGGCTGTGCAGGGATTTAAACCAGAGTCTCGCACGGCATGCCTGCCTCCCCTTTTTCCCTCTTCTGTGCATCTCTGTTTGCATTGTTCCCTCTGTGTATTTAGGCACTGCCTCTCCAGAATCTCTTCCAGAACTGCTGCACCAGCAAGAGGGCAGTGCTAGTCAAGAGCATGGCATGCAAGTGCAATCTCATGGTTGCAAATGGAGGGCTTTTATCATGGCTAGGGAGGAAATGAAACAAAGGAAATCCAGTTCTTGCGAGCAACCAGGCGTCCAGCTGATGACCAGAAATGGGACAAGCTGAGCTTTGTTTGCCGGTTTCCGTCTGCAGCATGGGCCAACCTTTGTGCACTTTTTTCAAACTGCCAATAAAATTTTCATAAACTGTGCCGGGAAAGCACATGACTTTAACACAATGAGCACTATTTGTACAGATAGTGATATGCCATGTGTTTGGGGATGCTGATTTTTTTTTGGAAAAAGCCACCATTTGTATGCAAAATGGCACTAAAAATGCACAATTTGACAATATTTGCACAAATAGCATGAAGGCACTTGTTTCAGAGGACTGTTTTTTTTCTCAGAAATGGCTGGTTCTGTGAAAAAGAGTGCACCAAAAACCTGTAGCTTATGTTATTTGCACAAGTCGCAGTAGTTGCAGGAAAATCACATGCCATCCAAAGCTCTGGTTGATCTGATTCATGGAAGAAGGCCTGTGCGCTTCAGGGATCCCACACAAGTGCATGGGTGGCAAAGCACTCAAATGGATTCCTCACAGATCCCTGATCTTGGTGAAGGCTGGTGAAATCTGTGGAATTGTTGCACCCCCTACTGGCCTAAATCATTTATTTATTTATTTATTTATTTATTTATTTATTTATTTATTTTTAAAAAACATTTCTATGCCACCCCATTCGCCAAAGCCTCGGGGCGGCTCACAACATAAATTAAAATATAATACATTAAAAATATAAAACAAATTAACAATATAAAATAAGTTGCCCTGGCCAGATAAAATAAGCAAATAATATTAACAATTAAAATGATGTTTTAATAAATTAATAAATTTAACTCATTAGCAGCCCCATCAGCTGCCACAATCTCTTTTCTCTACCCCCACCAAGAACAGTAGCAACTAGTTCTGTGACCCTGCAGGGAATTTCTTGTTAGAGAACATTAGTCATTTTGTCAACTGCAGTTCCTGGCATTCTTTGGATGGGGAGCTATGGACAGGAAACAGGTGCCTAGATCTGGTTTAAATTTTTTGTGCAGATCAGCCTGTGATAGTGTTTGCATTAGAATCACAGAATCATAGAAGAGTAGAGTTGGAAGGGGCCATGAAGGCCATAAAGTCCACCCCTGCTGTTGCAGGACACCAAGTCACACCATCCCACTCAGGTGGCTGTTCAGTTTCATTCTGAATGTCTCTAGTGCGGGAGAGCCCACCACCTCCCCAGGGAGCTGATATTGCATACCTAATATCCAGGAATGGATTATCCATCGACTCTGACTCTCAGAAATTAAGGCATTTATACAAATATATGGATTATGCATGCATGTAAACACTTAGTTTCACACAAGTGTGTGCCCTTACCATCACTTGTTCATCAAAATATAAATTGCATAACATACATATAAATTGTGCTCTGGTTACTTCTTCATTGACTTAGAAATATACAGGCATTGATGTCACATAGAACTATTTGTCCTAATTCTTCCTGAGTGAGGTGTTCTGTGTAATTGATACAGTAGAAAATTCAGTGACATTTTCTCTTCTTTGGGGTTGAAATGATAACACTTTCCCCCCAAAAGATGTACCTGCAAAAACCAACATGCTTACAGTTCAAAGGCTGTTCTTCAATCTGCATGTGCCTGTTGGGAAGTCTAACCTTGTTGCCCCTCAGACTTGTGGTTCTGGAGACAAAGCCCATTCACTGCAGAACTTCTGGGCCATTTCCTTGGACCACTTCATCTCACTGAAGAGCCACAGGCTGAGCTTGTGCTCTGTGGGTATCAATGGATTGCTGGTGGACCACCTCTTGATCAGTGATTACTGGGATTCTTTCAAAGAAGGTGAGACCAGGTGTGTTTTGGTCTGGTCAGCAATGTGTTGCCTGTGTACTTTGGTAAGACTGCATACTTGAAATCCTTCAGCATGATTGGTTATACCTGAACTCTTGAGAGATCTTGAGTTTGAACGCTTATGCTTGTGGTAAACTTACATTGGTAGACTACAGGGATTCTAATTAAAAATACTAGACCTTTATTTCTTTATTTCATTTTTATACCACCCAATAGCTGAGGATCTCTGGTGGGGCTGAAGATAGTCATGTGGGGCTGAAGATAGGCATCCCCGCCTTTCTTGGTGATTGTTAGAGTAAAGGGCTCCCTGTCTTGTTCCCTGCCTGCATACAGCTAGTGGTCCTGCCCTTGTCTGCCCAGGGCTCTGATGATCCGTGCAACAAGAACACCTCCTTGTTCATTCCTTGCTGTGCCTCCCTGCCCTCAAACCTTCAAGTCCTTTACTGGTTCTTTGGTCCTGCCAGCCCTGCTTTGTGCTATTCTGTCCATACCTGCCTTACTTGTCTGGACTGCCTTCTGGGAACTGACCTTGTTCTTTCTCCTGCATTGGAGTGTCCCAACAGGAAGGGCCCCGGGCCCCTCCAGTGCATGAAGGCCCTGTTGGCATAGTATGGTTTCACTCCGGTGTCCTTGCAACATGCCTCTGAGTTGTGTTCTTTCTCTCTCCTTCCCGCCCCTGTGCTTTCTCTTTTCTTTGACCAAGGTAGGGAAGCCCAGTAGAAGCAAGCACAACACCCTTCCAAGTGGCAGCCTCCAGTTCCGATCTCTCAGTAAGGATGACCATGGAGAGTGGGAATGCGTCGCTACCAACATAGTCACAAGCATAACTGCTAGTACCCATCTGACCGTCATCGGTAGGTATGGGACCCTGTGACGTGACCAAGTGCCGGGACACCTGTGAGGTGAACGCGCTGTTTGGTGCTGCAGGAAAGTGTCTTACACAGGCACAGCCATTCACTAATGCTTCTCAAGGGGAAGTGAACAACAAGAGAGGAGAACACTGGTGCTGCTCTGTTGAGCTAGTTGTGTAACAGTAGATTAAGATGGCAAGTGAGACACATTCTGCTCAAACATGTAAATAGTACCGTTTTAATCATTAAATATTCACATTACACAGCGGTACCCACCTAAGCAATTGTTTTTATTTATTTATTTATTTATTTAAAACATTTCTATGCCGCCCCCATCACAACAAAGCCTCGGGGCGGCTCACAACAAAGGCTATTTCTGGGGATCTGGCTTGGCTAAATTTGTAGAGTGGGCATTAGGATGTCATTAACTTCCTGGCAAATAGACAGGGAAGAAATGGAGGTAGTGACAGATTATATTTTCTCAGACTCCAAGATTACTGCAGATGGTGACTGCAGCCAAGAAATTAAAAGACGCTTGCTCCTTGGGAGGAAAGCTATGGCAAATCTAGACAGCATTCTAAAAAGCAGATATATCACCCTGCCAAAAGTTCGTTTTTCCCAGTTATAATGTATGGCTGTGAAAGTTGAACCATAAGGAAGGCTGAGCACCAAAGAACTGATGCTTTTGAATTGTGGTGTTGGAGAAGACTCCTGAGAGTCCCTTGGCCTGCAAAGATATCAGATCAGTCAATCCTAAAGGAAATCAATGCTGACTGCTCTTTAGAAGGTCAGGTACTACAGCTGAAGCTCAAATACTTTGGCCACCTAATGAGAAGGAAGGACTCATTGGAAAAGACCCTGATGCTGGGAATGATTGAAGGCAGAAGAGAAGGGGATGGCAGAGGTTGAGGTGGCTGGATAGAGTCACTGGAGAGGTGGGTGTGGGCTTGGGTGGACTCTGAGAGATGGTGGAGGACAGGAGAACCTGGAGGAATGTTGTCCGTGGGATTGCGAAGAGTCGGGCATGACTTTGCAACTGAACAACAACAAGGGCCCCCTACCCTTCCTTCCATTTGTGGAACACCACTTTCAAATGGGGAGTGAAGTAAAATAGTCTGGTTCGTGCTCTCTAAATGCAGAACTTCAGCAATCTGGCAGAAGGAACACACTTCCCTTTTGACCACTATTGTGGAGGACAGAAAGAGAAATGTTGAATGAAATCCTGAAGATATAAGGTTATGAAGGATGACTGAATGTGGACTTTGATTCCGCCACTGGAGAAGAGGAAAGTGCCCAGGTGGAGATTTAGCAGGAGGAGTTGCCATGGAGTAGCTGATGATGCAGCTCATGGTGTGCCGAGAACAGGAAAAGAAAAGATTAGAGAATTAATATTAAGGATGAAGGACATTTTGGAAATTGGCAGTGCTTGTGGGAACAATGATGGTACTGATCACCATAATTATTGAGTTTGGTCTCTGGATGAGGGATGTGGGAAAGCTCTCCATGTTCAGTCCATCCTGGGTGACAGCTTAAATCCCGTCATGGATATTGTCCTTAAAACAGCCAAAATAGGTAAAGTCTGAAGGCATCATCAAAGTACTAGCCAATTCATTCCTGATCCAAGGGAAAAGGGAAGCAATTCAGAACAGAAGTATCATGGAGACTATGTTGGAAGCAAGAGAAGAGAATGAAGATGCTGTGTTGCCACTGCCCAAAAGCACACACCAATCCATCATCCTGGGTGGATGACTCAGCCACTGTTCCCTCTCCTTGTTTCTCTGCCTCTGGTTTGAAGATTTCTTACATTTCAGGGGTTGATCCATCCAGCTGCTCTAGGAGCCAATGACTTGAACCCAAGGGCTGGTAGCATGGCAAAGGGATGATGAGAGGGAGGTGATGTTCTCCTTTACGCTGGGAGAAGCTCATCTTTCTTGGATGACATCTGCAGCAAATGCCACGTCTGAAAGGCAAAAGTGGAGGATGCTTCCCAGGAAGAGAAGGGCAACATTTTCCTTTAATTTCATGGTCCAGTGAACCTCCTGCGAAAATCTGTCCTTTTGTTTGTTTGTTTGTTTCTTGGCCATATCTCTAGATGGATTGAAAATAAAACCCCATTTTCTTTCAGGGCTAAGCATATCTCTCTCCCTGTAAAGGTTGAAACTAGAGAGATATTTCCTTTCGGCCTCAATACTCATCAGAGTGTTGTGGGACTGAACCCTAGGCTGTCACACTGTGGGGCTTTTGCGAGTGCTGTTAATTAATTTGAAGGGGTCGAAAGGGACCATTGGGGCAGCCATGGGTTGAATTCTAGGGCCCTCCAGCAGAGAAGGCATGCTAGGACAGCAAAAAGGTAACGGTAGGGGACAATTTGAGATGGAATATGGCAGCAGAAGAAAGAGGAGCTCAGCCAGGCAAACTCTTATCTGATGAGACGAGTTGCTCAGACTGAGAAACAGACTTTAAAGCTAGGGCAGCCTTTCCCAATCTGATACCCTCCAGATGTTTTGGACTTTGGTATCAAGCTGCCCCAGCCAGGAGCTATGCTCCAAAACACATGGTGCACATGAGGTTGGAGAAAGCTGGGCTAGAGCTTTATAGGGATTGCTGGACAGAGATAGGTCCTTAAGGGCACAAGACAAAACGAAGCGAAATGAAGCAAAATGAAATGAGATGAGACGAGACGAAACGAAACGAAACGAAGCAGTTAGCTCTATATCATCCTAGCACCATCCTAGTTGCTTAGCATAGCAATTCTGGCATCTCTGTGAATATTCTTCTTAACATCTAAACTCTTTTCTATTTTAGAATACAAGATACACAAAGCTATAGAATATAAGATGCTGGTATATGATAATTTGCACCTGTAACAAAAGTTTGCAGTGTTTGACGTGACCTTGTTCGCTGTCACTGGCCCAGCTAATCCACCCCCTTCTAAGATATCCTACCCCACGGCCTCTCCTGCCTGATTATCCGCTCTTCTCTAACAAAGAATGCTAGTGAGCATTTTGTGCCCGCTGCTGACAGCCCTGCTTTTTTCCCCTCTGCCCTTAGGCACAAGCCCCCATGCTCCAGGCAATGTGCGCGTCACCGTTTCCATGACCTCTGCCAATGTTTCCTGGGAGCCTGGCTATGATGGAGGATATGAACAGACATTCTCAGTTTGGTACGGCCCTCTGTGAGTCATCCCAGCATGCTTTGCTCTCTGCTTCTTTTCTTTCCCAGAGCACAGGGCATTGTCCTTTCAGGCTGGGTTCCCGGTTTATGTTAGGTTGACCTGTCTGAAGGTCGGTTGCATCCGTGGGGCGTGAGGAAGGGAGAGGATGCTCACAAACTCTCCTGAAGGGGAGGATTTTGCATCCTGGCACCTCAACTCTTTGCATTAGTGATACAGAGCGGGGACTGCCCCCTTTCCTGTTGGCCCTCTCTCCATCTTCCATACCAAGCCCAACTCCTGTTTCACTGGTTAGATGGATGGTGGCGGCGGCATCCATGTGTTTTCCCGATAAATCCTCATTCAGGTAGTGACCCATCCCAGACCTGCTTGTGGCTGAATGAGACGTGGACTGAGTGCATGACTGGCCCTCACATACTTGGTTTTCAGTTAACAGTCGGCCACGGCAGGCATAGGATGGTTCGAACGGGTTGCAGCATTTAGACAGGGCCTCCCCTCTGTCCCAGTTCAGATATTCCCACCACTTCCAGCTGCTGTTTGCCAATGGGGACGTTCCTGGGCGAATAGCGGCATGGGAGAGGGATCTGGACCAGGGACCCATGAGGAGGCAAAGCGTTCAATCTCTCTTCTGCCATGCCTTTGTTCCAGTTGAGATTCCCCATGTCCTGGCAGTTGTTGCCCAACAGGATAATGGTAAATCTTGAAGAGCAGCTGCTTGTTATGATTAGTTCCATGGCCACCCCCTCAGTGAGGATCCAGGAAAGCAGGCAGCTTCATTGATCTGTATGTGTATATCTTTTATAGGTCTTTTGTAAGGCTAATGGGTCTTAATTACCCACTCAAGGTCAAACCACTCCAAAATACTTTGTATTACAAGGATAGCTCACGAAGATATAGTGTTGCTGGGGAAAAGCCATCTCTGCCCCCCTCCCCTTGCAGCTACTGTGAAGTTCAGCTAAACTTGGAGGGAACAGAGCAGAAGGAGATGGAATGGGAGAAAGTTTCGGCCCTTGGAGCCTGTGAGTCCTGGCTTAACTGCACTTTTCTGCATAGTAGCCCAAAACTTCACATGCCTCTTGCAACTCACCAACTTGAATGCAGTCCACCAGCCATGGGTTCCTGGCCTGCCAGATACTTTGCGGCCACTTTATTTTTACAACTTCTATCAAAGAGAACTTGGTGGGCCTCTCTGTATGACTGGTAAGCTGTGCTTGGTGTGGCTTGAGTTACAAGACATGCAAACTTACGGGCCAAAGATAGGTGAAGTAATCTATCCCCCTTAGCTGTGTGTGAGTTTGTTAGAGGTCTTCTTTGCAGTTCTCTCTCTCTCATTCTCTCTCTCTCACACACTCTCTCTCTTTCTTTCCTTCTTTCATTTTGTTCTGTATGTTCCAGCATGATTTATTCCAATTGCTATGCACAGGGAGCAATACTTTTGCTTGGAAGTGTAACTGATTCTCATTTGATTAAAGGCAAACTGGAACGTTTGACCCACTTGTATATAACAGTCTGTATGGATGATAGTTCTTTCCCAACCTCCTTGAACAGAGCTATATAAATATGGCTTTATCTGCTACAACTTCCTATTAGAAGTGATTAATAGCAAAAGCTGATAAAGTGCAGGAACTCCTCTTGAACTTGCTGTCACGTGAGAAGTGTGTTTAGGTTTAATGTTTAGGTTTAATGCAGATATGTGTCTTGCTATAAAGGTATACTCAGTGTTGTGTGTTGATGTTGCTTTGATAGAATCTCCCTTATTGTGAACAAGTTAATCTCCAACAAGCTGCCTTGAGGGATGGGAGACCCAGAAATATTCAGGTTCAGGCCAGTTCCCCAAACTACATTGTGAAGTTCAGTTCGGCTGATTCCTGCTTCATCTGTGACATGCTTTCCAGTCCATTCCAATGGGAAGAGTACACATTGTGAGTGAGAATAGAGCACACTTCTGTGTGCATGGCCTTAAAAGTGCAGACTTCCCCACTGACTGAAATGTCAAAGTGCATGTTTTAAATGCAGTTTTGAATGCAAATGCAAATTTGGGAGTGGATGGACAGTTTTCCTTAAAAAATGCATTCCGCTGGCATTGATGGAACTGCAATTATTTTATGTTCCTAAACTTGATATATCAATATTAGGCATTGCTGGGAGTTACTACTGGAAGTCTGGAATAAATTTGGTGGCAGGGTCATGCTGCTGCTGGTGGTAGGTGATGCTAGGAGACCTATAGGCACTAGCAGATGGATGCCTGTGGCACTCAGGGAGCTTTGGCTGTGGGGTGGTACAAAGATAAATGATGATACATAAAGAGGGTCAGCTGCAGGCTGTACCTTAGTCACAAGCCTGTATTCTCCACAGCAGAGAGGTCTAAGCGTAGTCTGGAGATTTTTAGTGAGGCTAAGACTCACCAAGGTCCGTGTTGGACTGAAAATAGTAGCCCCTAAAAATACAACCCGAAAATCCACAAGGCAAGCTCAGAAATGTACAGGCATTTTTTCCCTCCCCACGGGTTGCCTCTAAGCATGAACTGGGTAAATCCTGATCAAAAATCATTCGAAGTGAATTACTTATACCTGTAGGCTTGAAACACATTTTCCTGAATTGTACCCCTAGAGTCAGTTCACACGTTTTGTTGTAAGTCATTTCATACTGAATAATCAAGTGATGTGTGTACATGAACGAATCGTCTCCTAAGGAGAAGGATGTGGAGGGATATGGCGTAGCGCCATAATAAAGCACATGATTTGCATGCAGAAGGGACCAGCTTTGGTGTCTGGCAGCTGCACATGCTCCTGCTCTTACAGGTTTGTTGCAGGAGCTAGGAAAGAGCCGCCTCAGCCTGTAACCCCGGAGAATGACTGCCAGCCAGAGAAGCGGGCATGTTGGTGCAAGGCTGCTTGGGCAGACTCTGGAAAGCAGCAGCAACCTGTTTTGGCCTCGCCCAGAGGGCTAATTTTTCACTCTGCTTCAGAGCCACTTAACATTTCATTGATTTTCAGACTGGATGGGTGGCCGGGATGCACTGAATTTTGGTCATGCTTTCCTGTCCGATCCTTGGGACTTCCTTCTGCTTTTGTTCTTTTCCTCCTTTCCCTTTCTCCTCTCCCAGTCATCCTTAATTTAGCCTGAGGGAGTCTACTGAAAGTGTATAGACTGGATACACTGTTCGTATTAAAAAACCCTTTGGCTCCAAGGGAGCATCCTGGTGGAGCCTAGGAAGTGAAGGGTTACATGTGGCGAGACAAGAGGGGAGACAGAAGGAAGGAGGAGATGAGAGGCCTTGGGGCCAGAAGGGAGAATAGGGGAAAGGGAGGGGGAAAGCTCAGACTGATTGGGGGAATAGGCTTAGAAAACAAGATTCGTGCAGCTGCTTCTGTGATTAAAATCTCCTTGAGAAGGAATGATTAAATTGCTTTCCTTCCATGAAGACTTTTCTTACCTTGGAGGGGACTGGCCAGCTGCTTTTCCTGCTTGCTGCCAACTTGCACTCCCTGCCATCACACTCTTGGCAAACAGTGATAATTCCAGGTGATGATGGCCATTTCCTCCTCCTCCTCCATCACAGTATGAAAGAGTGTGGAGTTTTGGTCTATGTTTGCAGAGAAAGTTCTCAGAGGTGTGGGGAAAGAGGACTAACATTTGTGGCAGCCGCCTCTGTGGGAACCTAGTGCATTGAACAGAAGATGCTGCTTTCTTTTTCGAATCCCTGGGGCAGAGTGGCATTCAAAATCTCCTGTTTTCAGGGAACCTGCTCCATCTTAACTCCACCTCTGCTAAGCATCCTGTGCATTCAGTAGTGCATGACTGCTTTGCTCGAGGCACTGGCCAAGGTAGTGTGGCCTTACCGTTGCCTTGCAGCAACTTCCCTTATCAATTCTGCATCGCAGGGCAAGATCAATAGCCGCAGGCTTCTCTGCCATTACTGACTTTCTCACTGAGGAGCCCCTAAATGGCCTTTGCAGAACCCAGACTACTCCTGAATGTGGCTTGAAAGTCAATATCCTAAACTTCTCATCTGTTAATGAACACTGTTAATAAATAAAACACAATAGCACTGTCTGGTGCTATTGTATCCATTCTGCCCAAGTGAATTGTTGATAGCTTCTTGTTTGTTTATTTTGCAGCTTGAACATTCAGATAGTGGTCTTCCCTACCCATAGGGTCTTATCCAGACCTCTCCAGGCATCCCTATGGGCTCCTCTACTCACTTGTTCAAATAGCTGGTGGTGACACATACCAGAATAGTTCTGGGCAAAGCAAAATAACTGGCCAGAGAGGGTGGCTGTGGCACTCCAGAAGCGAGTAGAACTGGCAGGGCAAGGGATGCTGAACAAAGTTCAGGGTGAGAGCCAGTTCAGGAGAGCCAGGGTGGTATAGTGGTTAAGAGCATGGGACTGGGACTCAGTCGACCTGGGTTCTAGTCCCCGCTCAGCCATGGAGCCAACTGGGTGACTTTGGGCCAGGCACAGACTCTCAGCCCAACCTACCTCACAGGGTTGTTGTGGTGGGGATAAGATGGAGGAGGAGAATGATGTCAGCTGCCTTGAGCCCTTTGTAGGAAAAAGGCAGGATATAAATAAATAAATTTAAAAAAATTAAAAAAAAAGTTGCAGAATCAGGAAAGACAGAGTAAAGAGCAGAGTTTGTGCATGCAATTGCAGAGGCAATCTTATTTACTAGCATGGTTTGCTGACAAGTGGGACCTGAATGGAGAAAGCGAGAGCCCGTAAATTAACCCGGGGCTAGAAAAGACCTGTGGATAGTTTTTCAAAGAGCTGAAGTTCCTCAAATGACAGGGCATCCACCAAACCGCCAGAAGAAGTGCAATTTCAGTCCATCCGTGGCGG
The DNA here is from genome assembly GCF_004798865.1 of Varanus komodoensis. Lineage (NCBI taxonomy): Eukaryota > Metazoa > Chordata > Lepidosauria > Squamata > Varanidae > Varanus > Varanus komodoensis. The sequence goes on from NW_025335856.1 coordinate 6,510,605, forward strand.
ATGGACCCAACAGGTGCTGGCATCATTGATCTCTGTGCTGTTGCTCAAACTGCTCCATTGCCCAGCTTTTGTTGCGTCACTTGGATCAAGCATTCTGTAGAATTCGTGGTGCAGAAGAGCATTTGCATGTAAATAAGCCATCGCCGTTTCATTGCTCCAACGCTCCACCTTCAGTAGTGCTGTCATAAGCAGGGTCTGGATCGGAGCCATAGTGGAGGAAATTATAATTTGGACATGCCCGTTGCTCCAGCCACTGAACAAGTAAACCTGGCAGGAGGCAGAATTCAGTTCTGTGGCTAATTTGGCAGTCCCAACAATGGCATATGAGTAAGCCTAGACTCCACCTACCTATCTCTTGGCTGAGCCAGTGTTATGCCATCAATAATAAGTGGTTAGATTTGCCATGAGAAGTAATCAGAGCCTGATGCAGTGAAATACCCATGGGCAGCAGAATTGCTGGTTGAAAACATATAATTTCTAATCATTATTGAACTGTTTGGGGCTTTCATGATTTCATTAATTATGTCTCTTTCAGTGACAAGCTGAAAATAAATCCCAGCTCCTCCCTTTTGCTCACACTGCAGAACAGCAGTTTTTAGTCTTGGCAGATAGTTTTCTGGCGTGAAAGATGAGGATTTATGAATGGGTGGGTGTGTGCTGCATGAGTGGAGAAAAGCCACAAACAAGTCACTGAATTCAGCTTCCTGAACATTTCAGCTTACCTGAAAAATAATCACATATCTAGCCCATATGATCTGGACACTACACATGAAAGTGTATGGACAGCTGCTGCTGAAATTACAGGAGCCAAAGAAGCTGTAAAATAAAATGGGTGGAGATCAGGGTGTGTGGAAGAACTAAATTATGTAGAGGACTTTGGTGGATTCATGCAGTTCACAGAATTCACTTTCCCTTGCCATGTAATTTGAGTTACATTCCTGTGGAATTCTTACCTACGTTTGTATTCTTTTAGCCTGGTATTGGGTGTCATTGGGCCCATCTCCCAAACAGCTCCATTGTTCATTAAAGGATTGTCTGTCTGTCGTTCTGTCTGTCTGTCGTTCTGTCTGTCGTTCTGTCTGTCTGTCGTTCTGTCTGTCTGTCTGTCGTTCTGTCTGTCTGTCTGTCTGTCTTTCTTTCTTTCTTTCTTTCTTTCTTTCTTTCTTTCTTTCTTTCTTTCTTCTCTTTAATTCCACCCCCCTCAAAGAACCTATCCCTTGGATTGTCTTTCTTCTATCTTGCCAGGATGAAGCGGGCACAGTTTGGACCTCATGACTGGCTCTCTCTTCCAGTACCGACTGGCCCCAGTTGGCTTCTTATGGATAACCTAGAACCGGAGACTGCCTATCAGTTCAGTGTCTTGGCCCAAAACAAGCTGGGCACAAGCTCCTTCAGTGAGGTGGTCACTGTGAATACTTTAGGTGAGCTCCAGAGTACACTAACTGATTAACCTTTGTGCTCTCTGGTGCCCTCCAGATGCTTTGGTCCACAGCTCCCATCAACCTCTATCTAGCTTGGTTTTATGATGGGATTTTATGATGGGATTTTATAATTGGCCAGGTCGACTTATTTTATAATGTTAATGTGTTTTATATTTTTAGTGTTTTATATTTTAACTGATGTTGTAAGCCGCCCCGAGGCTTCGGCAAATGGGGCGGCATAGAAATTTTTAAATAAATAAATAAATAAATTTATAGTCTGAAGCATCTACAGGGCACCAACTTGATGAAGAATATATCGTGTGTTCTCTTTTTAAATGAAACAACTCTTTTCTGTCATACCAACCTGTTGTTTCTATATGTAACATACCAAATGGCAATGCACGTGGCACGAGGAGCTCATGAGATGAATGAGATGCTGGGAATATGGTGATTTCAAGTGTGGGTGAATACTAAATAATTATGCTGCAGGTGTTATGAAAAAGGTGCATTTTGAGGAGGGACTTGAAGGAAAGGGGAGAGAGACACAAAGCACAGGGCTAGCCCTACCTTTAGACCAAGCGACGTTATTGTTCCAGGTGGCAGATGCTGGGAGGTAATGGCAAGCTCTTGGAGTTGAGAATGGACTACATCTGACCCCTAAGGTCTCCAGAGGTATGGTAGGGGATGCCTTCCTATTGTCCGTGTTAAAGAATGGTTCAGCTGGCTTTCCTATATGGAATGTAAGGGCTACTACCTTGTCCTTTGGTAGCAAGACCAGCATAGGTATTTATACAGTTTTTCGAGGGAGTGCCAGACATAAGAGAGAGTGTTAGAAAAAGTGATAGCCAACCACTGGCTGGTGTGCGACAGACCAAGTGCAAAATGAGTGACGAGTGCTCTTCTAGTACAAAGGGAGTCCTTTCCCAGGTGGCTCTTCTTGCATCCATTCTTAAAATGTCTGCTTGTCCCTTCTCCCCGACCCCTGCACCCCCTTTGATTTTCAGCATTCCCTGTCACAACTCCAGAACCCCTGGTGCTGGTTACTCCACCGAGGTGCCTAACAGCCAACCGGACACAGCAAGGAGTCCTTTTGTCATGGCTTCCTCCAGCCAATCATAGTTTTCCGATTGACCGATATATCATGGAGTTTCGGGTAGGAGAAAGATGGGAGATTTTAGATGATGCCATCTTGGGGAGTGACAGTGACTTTTTTGCCAAGGATTTGACTCAGGTAAGAGGATGCTTAGCCTTCAAACTGTGTTCTGGAAATCTGGGCTTGCCTTTCCCAAAATTAGGCCCCCAGATAGGGCTGGACTAGAGCCCCATTCTCACCAGCCCCCATGGGCAATGCCTGCAGATGATGGGAAATATAGCTCAATAAGTTTGTGAGTCTTGAGCTTGGTAACAGCTTGCAGCTTATTAAGGATTCCTTAAGGAGCAAGTCAGTAATGGGAAAGAAGTTTTCCTGAAAGAGGACTTGTCTGTCCAACTACCGATCTTTCTCTGCAATGTACAGCAACAGTGGGGAACACTGGGTGTGAGTCAGAGTGCTTTGCGAGGACAAAAGTCTCACCTGTCTCATGAACTGACCATGTATCCTAGAATGGGTCCCCAAACGGATAATGATGACACCATCCACTCTCTTTAGAAGAAAGGTTCTTCCTAGGTCCTCCTCCCAGAACTAGGCGTGCTTCTGAAATTTTCCTCATGCAAAGTTCTCCCTTTCAATTACCTGTTGGTACTGCAGTATTAATAAATTGCTATGTTTCTGTCTTTAAATTCCAGATTTATGTGTGGGGAGCTGTGTCTTACCCGCTACCCCCAACTTGCATTACTAAGTGCCTCTGTGCATTGATAAAGAAGCAATCTTAATGTGGTTTTTATGTGTACCAAAAGTCTTCTTGTGTTCTATTGATGCACAGGAGTGCACGTGTCCTTTGGAAAACATTGGATGGAAAGGAACTCCGTGCAGTCCAAGATTGCTTTTTGAGACGAGTGTGCAGATGTGCTTTGGTAGCATAGAACAGTGGGTGGAAAAAAGACACTGATGACCTGAAAGCCATGACAAACTGCTTGCTCCAGCATTAACATTTATTTGGGAAATACTAATTTAGCTGGAATTTAGGAGGAATAGATTGCAGGGCAGGGCAAATCCATGAGACAACTAAGTCATGGCATAGCGGAAATGTACTCATCTTTGCACAAAACTCCAGATATGACATCACTGAATACTTTTGATCGGTCGGAACTGTATTTTTACAGTGTAACTTACACATAACTGCCCTCTTTTCAGGAAGGAATTTTTGAAGTGTATGCAATGCCAAAATGTGTATTTTGCTATTCCTCCAGTGAATTCCATTTATCAACCCTTGAGCAAAACAGCTAATGCCCAGTATCTCTTCGTGCATAGATGCATAAATTCTATTATTGAGTGGCATCTTCAGTGTGAAAGGGAGAACTGGTTTACACATGAATGTTTGTCACATAATGAATATGTGACTTGCATGTGTGAATCCCAGATCAAACACCCAATAAAACTTTCTTGTTCGATGCTTTTTCATCCATTCGTTTTCAAGACATGAACTAGTGAGTGGTTATGATTTGTTTGTTCTGCCAGGCTTCTGGTTTGTTTTGAATTCCCCCTTGCTGTGGATACGTTCTCTTCTATGAGGATGCTTGTTTTTGTACATTATGTATCTTTAATGTTGGAAGCTGCTTTGGCAGCCCCTTTGAGGGCTGAAACGTGGCATACACTTTAATAGATGAAGTGTTAAATTATCAAGTGATGTGCATGTATGTACGAGCTGGACTCTCTTGATGCATTTTGGAAACCCCGTGGTCCCACCTGTTAGTTTCGGCATGATCCTACATTCTAGACCAGATTGATCAATTCTTTCTTCTGGCTTGACCACAAATGCTGTGACCTGCCAATTCTACATACCACAGGTGGCTAATTTCCCTACACATGCAAAGGTAATTCCCTTGCTTCGGCAGTGGGAGGATAATATTTCTAAATTAAAAAACGGGGCCATCTGTTGCCACGATCAGCAATGCCATTTGCTTTTCGTTGGGAATGTTAGAACCGGCAGCAGCCGGCTGTGTCTGGTGACATGCATATTTTACACCGTAGGACACATGGTATGAGTTCCGCGTTCTGGCTGTCATGCAAGACCTCATCAGTGAACCCAGCAACATTGCTGGTGTGTCCAGCACAGGTAAGGATGTTCTCCAGCTTCCACCAAGCATTTTTCGCCTACAGAATCCAGCCTACACAAAGGCAAGCTGACGATGTGGCTGTGTTCCAAGTTGCATTATTTTGGGAAGCAGTGATATCACATGGATACCCCGGAGTTTTAGAGTAATCTTCCTTGAGAAGCTTGTTTGCTGTTTTCCCTGATTCCTTTTCAAGACCCAGACTAAGGCTACAAGCAGTCTTTCTGGACTTGTCTAGACTTGTCTGGTCTCGTCTAGATTCGTCTAGACTTGTCTGGTCTTTTCTAGACTTCTCTAGACATTATTAGGCATCCATAAGAAAATTGGGATCCCTAGCTCTGACCTTGGAAAAGTGCTTTGGGGTTGGAGCTGCAATGCCAAATTTGGAGCACCTTCCTTTTGACTTTGCAGCTGAAGTGGTTCTTTCCATGGTGGCTGCAGCTCTAAAATGTATGAGGAGGTGGTATCCTTGGGGGGCAGTGGGGAGAAGCAAAGCTCTGCCCGGGCACAAAGAATCCTGGCAGTTTTTTAACTTCTCCTTCCTGTGAGGAGGAGTAAAACACTTAGCTTGACTCTTTGCTCCATCTGCCTTTGGTTGGATGCCTGTAATCCACATTTGATGGCACTGTAAAATATTCTGCCAAGGACTGGGAAACTGGGAACATTGCTGGTTGCTTTTGGTGACCATTTTTATTCCATTGGTCATTTATTAATGTGGTTTTATTTTGATCTTTTAAATATTAATTATGTATGTGACACTGCAAATCTGCACAGAAAGTTGGTTTATAAAAATGGCGCTAATAAAGAAGGCATTTTACTTTAGTCTTCCTCTGTCTCCTTAAACAGAAGATGCTTGAATCTAGACTTTTTTCCTAGATAGCTGCACCTACCAAGAAAATCTCTGCTGGGAGTTTTTGTGTTGAGGGAATACAAGCCTACAGTGAGATTTGCTGCCACAATGGTCCTTCTCATATTTCCAAATGGAGAATTCTTTAAAATTGTGAATTTTGCCCAAAGTCATATAAAATCTTGCAAAAGTGGTGCAGCATGGCAGCACTGGTCCTTTTCACCTGAAACCATCTCAGACGTGGGTGCAGAAGGTATCGCTGAAAGAGTTTCACTCATCTATTCTAGCCGAAGTGGCCTTTCTCTGCAGCAACGGTGCCAGAGCAGAAACATCCTAACAGGTCCTCCTGTTCTCTGTCTCTCCCAGACATATTTCCACAGCCAGACCTAACAGATGAGGGTTTGGCCCGTCCTGTGCTGGCAGGGATAGTTGCCACCATATGCTTCCTTGCGGCTGCCATCTTGTTCAGCACTCTAGCTGCCTGCTTTGTCAACAAGCAACGCAAGCGGAAACTTAAGCGCAAAAAAGGTGAGCCCATCTTGGCCTGTTTTGCTGGTAACCATCTTGGGGTGAAGATGGACAGACTTCTAAAGTACACTAGATGTAATTCCAGAGTAAACACATTGCATTCTGAGGCATTTGTTTTCCAGGACAGAGAACATGTGGTCAGCTCTCACTTTTCTACCATCCTTAGAATGTCCTTCTGTGCACTTGTCTCCATTGCCCTTGAGAACAAAGTGATACCCAAACAGAAATGGTAATCCACTCTTCAAATCATGAATTCCTTAATCCGGTGTCTGGGGAAAGTTCTTCGTTCTTCTGAGATATCATTGGACTGATAGCATTGTTGCACAAGCATGCCAACAAAATGTATTTTGGAAACTGTAATATATTGCATGTCCTCACATGTTTTGCGACACTCTGTGTGGTCTACAGTTTGCCCTTCAGTTGCTGTGGAGCAGCTGGAACAGGTCTGAGCAGCTGCAGTGTGAGGAGCAGGAGATGTGGAAGAGCACACCCACCTGCAAATTCCAGAGCTCTTCCTCACCTGCCAGTTGTCCCAGCCTGTGCCATCCCCTTCTGAGCTCCTCCTCCTTGGATTCCTTCTGGATCCAGTATCCTTCCAGTATCCCCTTAAAGTATGAACCACCAGCACGTGGATCTTAAAGCGAATCAAGCGAGAAGGTGATGGTGTGGGGAACACTGATACACTCAAGAAAATTCTTGAGAAAAGTCACCTCAGTTGATGAGCTGTACACAGAAAGGAAGCGAAGGAACAAATGAAAAAGGAATGTTGAATAAGGGCTAGATGCTGATCTATATGGCTGTTTCTGCAAACAAGATTATTCTGTTTATTGCACTGAAACTATTTCACTGATTCGTTTGGAAAAGAGCAACCAAATGGTTAAAGGAACAACATTCCCGAAGAATGGGCATTGCCAATCACATCTTTGCATTTTCATCAGAAAGTAAATGGTTTAACTATTCAGCCTCGGGGAAACATGCAAAAATGGGGGAGTTTACATTCTTGGGCAGGCAGACCATGAAGACACAGATCTATAGCCACAAAGTTGGATTGAATAATGAAAGCAGCCATTTGCTCTTCCAGTGTTGTAAAGTTACACTTGTAGTTGTCAAAATGGCATGGAGAATCCATTTATGTTGACTTTGTGTTAAGTTCCAAGAAGCAGATGGAAAATTATGTTTATTTATTTCATTTGCATACCATTCCCTAGCCAAAAAGGCTCTCTGAGCATTTTACAAAGTTGAAACATATAACTGAGAAGAACTTGCACATCCGCAACTATGAGAGAATGCCATGTCACAAAATGTAACCACATTATTACCTCCTCCCCAAAAGAGATGGCCAAACAGATGCGTACGGACATATTTGCCCAAAATCTGGCACTGTCCAGACAGTGAAATCTTGAGGCCCAGATAGGTCCCCCCACCCCAATCCTTCCAGTTCTTGGAAGAATAGACAGGGAAGTAAAAATACTCCAAGTGAGTTCCTGGCTTGGAAGTTCATTGGACAGTCATCCATACCCCATATGGGCAGTGTAATCATAATAAAATCTACCGATGGAGAGCTTCATGTTACATTTCAGAGGCAACTCTTGGAGTAGCCACATGTGGGGGCAGGAAATGGGCAACCCTGGTGCAGGGGTGGGCCATACAAGGGAGGCGGTTATGCAGTATGAGTGTATGTCAACTTTTCCACCCCCATGCCACCAGCATGGTTAATGGTTAGTTTTGCTCCACAGGGCAAATAGCAGCTCCATTGGAATGGAGAAATGGGAGATCCACTGAGGGTCATGTGCTCTCATGTAGTTTGATATACAGATACAAGATACCTTGGTCAATGCTATCCTTGCATCCCTTTAGTAATGTCTCCTGCTCTCCTCGTTATTCTTTTCCAGACCCGCCTCTTTCAATAACCCACTGCAGGAAAAGTCTAGAGTCTCCGTAAGTACCTCTTTGTTGTAAGCACTCTGTATTAGAGGACCCTCACACGTGATTTCATTGCATGTGCATTTAGCTATTTGCTCTCCCTTGCACCAACAATAAATACATTTTGAGGAGTAACTCCTCCCTATTACAAAGGTGTTCCCATTTATCTGATCGTATTTGAAATTGTTCTCTACCTTTGTTACACAAATCCAGAATGCTATTCGTAAAGGGATCACATGTTAGTTCACATGAAACAAAGAAATCACATTTTTTAAAGGCTGGGTTGCTGTGAATTAAGTGATGTCCCAAGATGCTTCTAGCATCAGGACAGCTTTGACTATTGGGCAGTATTAAAATGTAATAAATAAATGCATAAATAAATTCACAACAACCTATGTTGCTTTTACATGTGAACTGTCATTTTTGGTGTTGTTTTGACTTTGCATCTCCTCCTCCTCATCACCACCATCCTATTTTAACTCGAGCTGGCTTGTTCCCTTTATCAACGGAAAAAAAATTGTGTTCCTTTGTGCCTGGCCAGCTACTGTTCCAGCTTTGGTGCGAAGGAAATTTCATAAGATGGGCTCCCTCTTTATGACCCATCCACCTTTCTTTCATTCCTGTGGTCCAGGTTGTCCTCTGGCAAGGTGAGTCCTGAGAGCATCCGAACCCTTCGGCCCCCTTCTGAATCCTCTGATGACCAAGGTCCACCTGGCAAGCGGATGTTGAGCCCCAGCAAGGAGAAGGAGCTGTCCCTTTATAAGAAGACCAAGCGGGCCATCAGCAGCAAGAAATACAGTGTTGCCAAGGCTGAGGCAGAAGCAGAAGCAACCACCCCCATTGAACTCATCAGCCGTGGGCCAGATGGCCGTTTTGTTATGGACCCTTCAGAGATGGAGCCCTCACTCAAGACCCGCCGGATAGAGGGCTTCCCCTTTGTGGAGGAGACTGACATGTACCCCGAGTTTCGCCAGTCTGATGAAGAAAACGATGACCCCGTGATGCCTGCCTCTGTGGCAGCCCTCAAGTCCCAGCTGACACCTCTTTCCTCCAGCCAGGAGTCTTACCTTCAGCCACCAGCATACAGTCCCAGATTCCATCGGGGCCTGGAAGGGACGAGTGCCCTGGAGAGCCGCCTCCAAGCCACTGGCCAGGCCAGGCCTCCAGCTCCCAGGCCATTCCACCACGGCCCATATTATGGTTACCTCAGCAGCAGCAGCCCTGGAGAGATGGACCCTCCACCTTTCTACATGCCAGAGGTCAGCCCCCTCAGCTCTGTCATGTCCTCCCCTCCTCTGCATCCTGAAGGGCCCTTTGGCCACCCCACTATCCCCGAGGAGGATGGAGAGAATGCTTCCAACAGCACACTGCCTCTGACCCAGACTCCAACAGGGGGCCGGTCCCCTGAACCATGGGGCAGGGCTGAGTTCCCTTTCAGTGGCCTGGAGTCTTCACCCATTATGTTTCCTCACCAGCTGCACCAGTGCGAAATGGCTGAGAGCATGCAGCCAAAGGCCAGTCTTCCTAGGGGGCCACCACCTTCCTCCCTCCAGGTCCCTGCGTCCTACCCTGGCATCCTGGCCCTGGAGGCACCAAAGAGTTGGACTGGCAAGTCACCGATCAGGAGCCAACCTTCTGTGCCCACCGCCACCAAATGGCAGGACAAACCTATGCAACCAATGGCGAGTCAAGGGCAGCTAAGACATACCAGTCAAGGCATGGGCATACCTGTGTTGCCTTACCATGGGCCGTCCGAGTCAGTCAGCCACAGCGGCACAAGCACATTCGGCCTGGACACCAGGTGGTACGACCCCCAACCTAGACCTCGGCCCAGCCCTCGGCAAATCAGGAGGGCTGAGCCCAGTTTACATCAGGTGGTGCTACAACCTTCAAGGCTTTCCCCCCTGACCCAAAGCCCCCTCAGCTCCCGCACTAGCTCACCAGAGCTGACTGCACGGGCCAGACCACGACCAGGCCTCATCCAGCAGGCGGAGATGTCCGAGATCACCCTGCAGCCTCCGGCAGCGGTCAGCTTCTCCCGCAAGTCCACTCCATCAACAGGATCTCCTGCCCAGAGTAGCCGGGGAGGGAGCCCCAGCTTCCGACCTGCCATGGCCTTCACCTCTTTGGCCACTGGCTATCCCCCCTCTCAGTGCCCTTCCCTGCCTGTGGAGCCCATGGATGTCTTCGGTCCAATTCCCTCACCAAGGAGGTCTGGGGAGGAGATTCTTAGGCCGGAGCCAACACCGACAACCAGTTCAGGGTAAGTGTTTGTGTGGAAGCAGCCTGCCTCCCTTTTATCCAGCCCTCCTTTCCCTCCCCACCTTACCTGCTCCCGTCCCTTCCCATGAGTTCTTCCCCTGCCACCATCAACCTTATCCTTAGGGTTTGTCTAGGCACACTGCAGCATCCCTTTTGGAGATGACCTTCACCTGCCCCTTCTAGGCTTTTTCCCCCACCCGCAGTGAAGCTGGTATTGTTGGGTCACCCCCTGCCAAGGTGTCGCTGCTCATCTTAGCAGGTTAGAGTAATGGAGTACCTTACCTTTGGGATGATTTGCAACAGTGTGTTGTTGGTTAGCACAAAAGTCCACTTTTCCGCCTCCCAAGAAATAAAAAAACCTAGGCTTGATTTTTGTTTGAAAGTTGTGTGCTGGGATGGACAAAGAGGGTCCAAATGTCTACAAATGACATGTTTGGGGTTTTTTTTGGGGGTTGGGCATTTATTTATCTATCTATCTATCTCTTTTTGTGCTGGGTAGATGAATCCCAGAAATTACCAGTATTTTCCTCTTCTAGTTCCTGGCTGTTTACTTTCCTTGGACATTAAGGCCTTGGGGCTGCTCTTTGCCTTCTTCACATCCTTTCTCCCCCGAGAGGGTTTGTCATCCACCATGACTGAAACATGGCCACACGAGCTGCCTTTTTCCACATCATCTCCAAAAGGGGTGCTGCAGCCCCCCAAGACTTGGGCATGGCAAGAGAACAAGACAGTAGCCACATGAACAACTTGTAAGGAGAGAACAAAAAACAAAATCCACCCCAAACATACAGAAGTCAAAACAGAAGCTGCCAGCATTCTTGGATCCTGCCCATGAAAGAGATTGCAGCTGGCTTTTGCTCAAGAAGTTGGTTTTCCAGGTACCAGGGTTGCACCAGGCAAAGCGTCTCTTTCTTTCTGTCTCTTCCTTCTTTCCCCCACCCCTCTGCCTTTCACAGCACCTGTAGGCGTGTTCTCTCCTTCCATTCTTTTGTCTTTGTTGAAACAATTTTTTTTGTTCTCCATGTAGTAGAGCTTGGCCCCTCCCACTTTTGATCCCCGACCCCATGGAAATGAGTGATTCCTGGCTTGATGCAAACATTGTAGATCAAGGAACAGTTAATGGCTCGATGTAAACATGTGTTGATCCACTGGGATTGAGAAAGGTGGGGTACTAGAGTGTGTTGTCAGACGGATCTGTGAGCACGTGCTGTTACTACTGCTAGGGTTGCTCTAGAAAGCCTGAGACATTTGAGTGCCGTGTGGGAGACTAGTTTTTACCCCTTGCAATGCTCCCCACATTTCACCTATACTCTCTGGTACCTGGAAGCTCTTAACCTGTTAGAGACCCATACAGCATGAGCATTGGTTGCTGCTTTCAGGAGATTGGCTTCATAGGGCAAGAGAGAGGTAGTTGCACAAAAGAGCTGCGGAGAACATAACTACTAACACAACGAAACCAACCTTCGTTCTTTGAATAGTTTCCAACCTAATCGATCCAAGCCACACCAAAAAGCCCATGTCTGGAAAAATCCCGGGACTCTCAAGAGGGCATGTCTACACAAGAAAAACAATCGGTTTTCTTACCGCTACAACAGTTGCTGCTTCCCTCAAAGAACCATGGAAAATGTAGCTGAATACTTTCTGTTAGAGATCCTTAGTCTGTTTCCAACCTCTCACCATTGGCTCCAGACATTTTGATGCCCCATGTTGAAAACCCAACTGGCCCGTGCCCAGTGGTGAAAATGTAATAAAAGCAAATAATTGACAATTTGCTGCCTTTAATTTAATTTAATAGTAGAGAAAAACAAGTATTGCCTTGCTTAACAATGGAGTTGGTCCTACCCTCCTCATGGATCTATGGTTTCCAGGCCTCCCTGGGAAGAGGCTATGAGCCCCGAACCAGTTTAAGTCTGTAGTGTAGATATGCCCTTGGTGTTAGCACCTTGTTGTCTATGCTTTGAAGCTATGCCTTCTATACGCTCTTGACATCCTTTCTTTTGTTTCTGTTTCTTTCCCCGTTTCTTTTTCCAGCACTGTTTTTTGGTTTTTGTGTTTCGATTTTGTTCCCCTCATTCTTCCTTTGGATTTGTTTTGTTTTCTTTTCTTTTTCCGTTTGACTTGCTGATGTCTTGTGGAGCTTGGCTCCTTGCGGGTGTTGATAACTGCTTTGTTTTTGATTAATCTCAGCTATCTGGGCAGTGTTGTCGAGACAAGCTACTCCTCAGCTCAATAGGTAAGGGTGATCAATGTCTGAAAGGATGGTGCTGGGGCTTTGGGGTGCGGTTGGGGAGAGGGGCATGGGAGGGGATACCAAAGGGGCTTTTCCAATAACATACTTTTTTTTTCCTTTAAAGGGGAATAAGGTATTGCAAAATCCAGGACAAACCTTTGTACACTTAGTCTCTGTGGCTTTTGGGTTTCCCCATTCTGCAGTATGTTTTGCTTTTGCTCACACAAATGTATTCGTGGAGAGACACAAATGAAAATATTTGATGCTGTTGTAACTGTTGCAGGAATAGTCAAGGAGAAGGCTGTTAAATGGAGAGGGTAATGCCGTAGCTAAGCATGATTGCTTTCTGAGTTCCAGTGCTAGCTTTATTATTTATTATTACATTTATATACCACTGCTCTTGGTTGCTTAAAATATAAACTTGTGAATCACCTGCAGAGCTTCAGCTATGGGTGATATAGAAATGTAATACTAATTGTAATACTAATTAAAAATGAAATACAATCTAGAACTTATCTGAAAAGCAGAAGGGATGGGTAGGGGACATGAAAAGATGTTTTGGGTGCCACCTCTTATACCAGGTGTACATCATGGCCAGGTGGAAGGCTACTGACAGAGGCAATTGGAGAACAGGTAGAGCCAAACTGCAGTTGGTCCCTGCTGAGCTGATGGGGGAGGCAACCAGGTGGAAGAACCAAAGACAGAGACATTTCTAGTTTTGAAGTAGCCAGCTTTTGTCTTGTAGCTAGACAATATTTCTTGTGAAATTCCTTCCTTTTATAGCAGATTTCTCCTGGCTGGAGTCTCCTGTTATGATAACATTAGTGAGCAATAGCCTCAACAACTGGTGTTTACAAAACAGGAGAACAAAACAGCATGACTCATTTTCTTGCCAGATTAATCAATCATGTGTTGTAAATTTTGTAAAACCTTTGTGAAATTTTGTAAGTATAGCAATATAGAAATAAATTAAATACATTCTCTGCCCTTATGATAACAATAAGAAGAATAAGATCTAAATAAGTTCAGATATATAATACTTTAATAATGTCATAATTTTATTTATTTATTAAAAGTTTTTATATACTGTCCACTCCAAGTGTCTCAGGACAGTTTTACAATAAAAGCAAGACAAAATAAAATAAAATAATAAAATAAAATAATAATTTAACATCTTATCAGTCGACTTAAGAATGAACCCCCTTTTGTCCTCATTCAGAACCAGCCTATACAGGATGTTAAATATGTAGCTAGCAGTCACATCTTTCCCCACTGCCCACATTTCTAAGCCCTGAATCATCTTGGTGGTGGGTTACCAGTACATTTGTGGTTGGGTACCGAAAAGCCAAACCAAGGCATAGCATTAACATTGCATCAAACATCACAGTGTCATGTTTTCTTATGTAGGATGTGAGAGAGTTAGAATCCTGATTCAGTCTGAGAGAGGTGGCAGGGAGTTAACCATGTCCCCGCTTTGCCATATTTCTGAGAAAAATAAGGCATCACGATGCTGTTTGCTCTAGGAGATGCTTTATTAATAGGCTATGCTAAGAGCTTCTGGGTGTGCAATTTTTGTCTTGGTCTAATGTGTAGGGAAAACCCCTTCTCCATCAGTGTCATGGTTTAGAACTGAATCAGGGCCCTCTTACCATTGCTATTAAAACACAAATTTCCAAACACACAGATATGAAGATGTGTTCAAGTGTAACATGTAGTTTGGCCTTCATGCATGCATGCATTCTTTCATGGCTTTTCTCACACATGCACTTCCAGGTCTCTTGGGGCTCAGAAATCCAAAACACTCATGTCTGTTTTCCTGGGTGAGGAGTCTTACTTGAGGATATCAGTCTCTTTCCATCTCTGGCACAAACTGAGCCCTATTCCTTCAAAGTACCTTGTGCCTACACTCCCACTTGTGAGATGCTGAGGGAGAAATGCCAGTGGGAACAATCACAGTCTTGGCAGCAGTACTCTGGTAATAAATAAGCACATAAAAAGTGGGGAGGAGGAGAGGCCAGGTTTCCCCCCAAATGTACGCCTCGGTGCTGCTGCTTGACTTTTGCCCCATTGCAGCCCTCCATCTAAGGGATGCAATGTGTCCAAGAGAAGGAGAGGCTGAGAGCATCTCTGACAGGCTGCACTGTCTCTGTGAAACCCTGAGGAGGAAGAGCAGGTAGGGATTGCCACCTTGCTAGTCACAATGTGGGGGAAAATAGTAGCCTTGTGAATCCTTTAGGGGCATTACTGGCAAGACTTTCGTTGCTCTCTGTGTCTTGACTGTTAAGGCACTTAGACTTGTGGGCTTCAGTTGCAGCTGGATGCCATTTTGTGGCTTCTTAAATGATACAGAATCTGGGCCAACCAACTGCCATCTTGTCATTCTTCTCCTTCCTTGTTCAAATCAGAAAGGAAAAGATGTCAAGGCCATAGACTGGCAGGGACCCACAGTGCGGGTTTCATAAGATCTCTGTCCCTGCTTTCCTCTTCCTGGCTGACACTGTCCATCAACTGTTCCCTCAAAGCAAGCAAGACATAGCGGGACAGGCAAAGCGATCCATGGCCTCCGCTGGCCTTGCAATGCTTCTCTGGACAGCTATGCAGATTGCAGGGAAAGTGGGAGAAGGGCAGTCAACGAGCAGTGGAGGCAGTCAGATGGGGCGAGCCAGCAACTTGTGGAAGACCCCACTGAGCACATTTTACCTGCTCGTCCAAGACTGGAGCCAGCACCATGTTGTCCCAAGAGCATCTGGCCCTGATTAATTCCTCAGTCCTGAAAAGGCTGAGATGGGAGAAAGTGGCTGCTATACGAAGACTGGGACAGAGTTCTTTGTCACAATGTATGCACCCATAATTCACTGTTTGTGGTGAGGAAGGTTTTTTTCAGATGCTTCTCAGCTTCTGACTTGCATATGTGAGGTGAGAGCCAGGTAAATAGGAGTGAGCAATTGAGCTGGTGCTGTTTGTGCATGCATTGGGATAGCCCTTAAATCTTGCTTACATGGGGTTCCCTCTCTCTCTGATCCATAGTGTAGGAGGGAGCGACTTAGCTATTCAACAATGCACTAGGTGCTTTAAGGCCCCCAAATGAACTCCACTTGGCATCGTCATTAGCACCCCTTTGTACTTTAGCTGAGAAGGAGAAACCTGAAAAATCTCAGGTGTTGTTCACACAAAAAGCAGGTGGAATGCTAGCATCGCACCTGGGCTCTTCAGGCTGCAGTTGGGACATCATGCAATTTTGTCTATTAAATTTGGGGAAAACATTCAGCTCCCATGCATAAAGGAAATCCAGATTCCAGGGGAATCTTGGCCCTTCTGTATGCTAGCTCTGTATGTGAAAGGATAGTCCCCCTCACTTGCATCTTGGATAAACTTGCCCTTGGAGAAATTGCTAATCAATTCCAGAAAATCTCTTCCAGGTTTTGAGGAAGGAGGACTGGCGGTGATGGGTTTCAGTGATGTCATTGAGTTCTTGGGGATGTTTGGACATGGAGGGATACGTCACAGTGTGAAATATTCCAACCGTTTCCACCCGTACTAATGCAGCATGGGTTGACCTCCCACCCATCCATGTAGCATGTCAGGTATGTAGGAGGAAGGGAGAATCATAGAATCATAGGACAGTGGAGCTGGAAGGGGCCAGAAGGCCATCAGGTCCAACCCCCTGCTCAGTACAGGACTCCAGGTTAAACCATCCCCCTCGGAGGACTGTCCAGTTGCGTTTTGAATGCTTCTAGTGTGACAAAGCCCACCACCTCCCTCGGTCATTGGTTCCATTATAGTACTGCTTTGACAGCCAGGGAATTTTTCCTGATATCTAGCCAGAACCTCTCTTCCTATAACATGGCCCGTTGTTCCATGTCCTGCACTCTGTGATAATCAAAAGGAGAGCCTGGCCTTCCTCTTTGTGACAGCCTTTCAAGTCCTTGCATAGTGCCATCATCTCTCCCCTCAGCCTTCTCTTCTCAAGGCTAAACACACCCAGTTCTTTCAACCTCTCCTCTCAGGGATTGTGTCCAGTCCCTGGAGCATCCTTGTTGCCCTCTCTGAACCCTTTCCAGTCTGTCTGCATCTTTTCCTAAACTGTGTTGCCCAGAACTGGACCCGGGGCTCCAGAAAAGACGCTCTAAAGAACCCTTAAGCTACTATATGTTGGCTGAGTTAGGATCTGAAGGGGGGGGGTGTTGGGGGCAGGGTAGATGGGAAACCAGTGGGATATTTTGAGACAAAAACTGTGTGCAGCCAAAAGGTCCATGTCTCACATATCCACTTTCAGTACCTTAATTAGAAGCTAGATACAGAGTGCTGCATTTGATAAAGATATAATTGCAGAAATGGCTTTGTTAAGGAGGCAGTCCCATACCATTTAATGATCAAAACCAGTGCTTTGAATAATGTTCAAAAGCTGATCAGTAGCCAATTATTTTTATGTCTACCCTGAAGCCCCTTTAAACTGCCTTAGAGAAACTGAATCTGATACCAGTTGGTGTGATAGGATTGAAACTGCAAGCTCAGACAGTAGCTGAGTTAGCACATTCCATGTCAACTTGAAGCATCCAAACACATATTTCAAATTGCATTGTAGCAATAATTTATCCACTTGTGTTTCTTGCTTAAACTCTGCATCATAATGGGAACTTCCACATGTGAATGAGCCACACAGGTCAAGGGTTATGGACAGCACTTGTTTGTCCCTGGAAAGGCAGTGCCATTCAGCACAGCTGGTTTGCACATCCAGCTGTTGCTAGTCAAATGACTGCAGATGTGTATGCACAAGACTTGTATGATCTAGAGCAGCTTTCCCAACCTGGGAGCCTCCAGATGTTTTGGACTGCACTTCCTGATATTTTGACCATTGGCCACATTGGTTGAGGCTGATGCTGATGAGAGTTGAAGCCCAGAACATCTCTGCGGGTAGCAGGTTGTGGAAGGATTATTTAAAGCAACAGAAGTAAGTGTGTAGGATGAGGTAGCAATGGCCACTGGACCAGCAGTCCACACACCACTGCAATGAAAGTTCATGAACTGGTGTGGTGGGATGTGTAATTGGGAACTGGAGTACTGGGCTGATTTCAGAAAGCTAAATGATTCCAAAGCACATTTCGGACTTGTGAGATTTCCCTGAGTAAGGCTTGGAGAATAAGTGAGGTGATGGGACGGATCATTTCAGAAT